>NC_089819.1:6211541-6524874 GCF_029633855.1 Hoplias malabaricus
TGAAGGGGCAACCAACACAAAATGTGCAGCAACAGATGAGATACTGTCCCTGAATTTCTCTACTAGGTGGACCAACAAGGTAGGTGTAGAAAGCGGATGCAGACTTCTCAAAAGCTCCAGCTTCTCCTTCTTCTTCCAGTCATTCATCATTTATTATAGTGTATAATGGGGTACCCAAACATTTGCATACAAATATAAACCTATAGTTCCATTAGTCATAAACACCTCCATTCTTAAGCACATTTCAGCAGTGTGTGTGTATTGATGTGAATGCTTTATGAGCCTGAAAACCCAAAAACATTTAGCTTTCCAAAAATAAAAAAGCTGTAAACAAGACCAATTTCTCTGCCGGCAGCCTCGGCTAGCATTGTTTGTCATCATCAATATCTTCCCTCTACAGTGCTGTCGTACCCAATATAATTACAGCAGCCTCGCTCCAGCCTTAATGGCACTTCTGAGGCGCCCAAATTAAGTTCCCTGTTTTTGGTTGGAGAAGCCTCAAACACTAAAGTCATCCATTAGAGCCACCGCCGTATGCGTTAACATCTTTATGGTCAGCTGGGGGAAGCTGTGCTCCCGTTAAGCTCCACACCACTCTCTGGTTTTGGCCAGCCCTTTAGTGTGGACTCTTAAAATGCCTTAGCTGCACCTGGAGGGGGGCTGTCTTTTGCCAGACTTTAGAGCAGAGGTGGGGACTCGACACTCAATTTATAAAAGCTGGAAAATGCTAATAAGAACAGAATCTACCCATATGGAAATATGATTTATGGCCATATATCAAAATAAATCATAAAAGGTTGAGAATGTAGTGAACAGTGAGTGTAAAATAAGGAGGTAGTAATAATGTTATGGCTGGTATGTGTGTGTGTGTGTGCATGTGCTATTTTTAAACTCAATGTCCACTAGCTCACTCTCTATATGAAACACCATATATTGGAAACATTAATTCATTCATTGTCTGTAACCCTTATCCAGGTCAGGGTCGCGGTGGGCCCGAAGCCTGACCAGAATCACTGGGTGCAAGGCAGGAACACACTCTAGAAGGGGTGCCAGTCCTTCACAGGGCAACACACACATATTCACTCACACACTCACAGCTACGGACAATTTTGAGTCGCCAATCCACCTACCTACGTGTGTTTTTGGACCGTGGGAGGAAACCAGAGTCCCCGGAGGAAACCCACGCGGACACGGGGAGAACAAACCAACTCCTCACAGACAGTCACCCAGAGCGGGAACCCATTAGATGCTAAATCGTCAGGGAAAATGTTCAACATACAACGCAGTACATGAATGCACAAACCATTATTTTATGACAGATTTTGCCCTACAGATAAATAGGGATTCGGCCTGGGCTTCACTGCAGCAGGGAAACATCTCTCACTTTAAGCCAGAGAAATAATTTAGGTACACAATTGTGATAAGACGTTATCCTCCAAGAATATGTTCCCCTCTCAGAGCGCAGGGACAGCAGGATGAAATTATTTACCCTATAAAATGGCATTCCAGGCATTCCTCCCTGCCCCCCATGACATAAAGGAACAGTGGGCATCTGTGTTTCTGAGTGTTGTGAGACTCTCTCCAGTGCAGGGAGAGGAGCTGTGTATGACACAAATTTGTCTTTCCCATTAATTTACCATAGTAATGGCGCCACCTCAAGGGTGTGTTCCTGCCTTATGCCCAGGCTCCGGACCCACCACGATCCTGAACTGGGTAAGAGCTTGCAGACTATGAATGAATGAATGAATGAATGACCACATGACTACAACCCATGTATGCATATTTAAAAATCAATATATTCTTATATACTTAGATTTCTCTGGGTTAAATTTTTTGAACATATTTTGTATTTTCCACAATGAACAAAAATCACCTTCCCTTTAAATAATCGCTGAGGGAGTGAAGATCCCAATTAGTCCATGTCTGAAAGCAGAATCTGCCATTGTTGCATTAAGTCATCCTCAGCAGTTCACTTGGGTTCACACTTCAAAAACTTAAGACTTAACTCGGTCTCCCATCTCAGAGACTTGAGACTTGGCTTGCAGTTTGACACAGACTCTCACTGTAGAGACTCAAGATTTGAGTCTGACTCCCACCTTAGACTCTCAAGACATTATTCAGGCTTGCTTGTCAGGATGGATACATTCAGAATGGCAGTAATGAAAGGTATTCCAGCATTCTTGATTCATCATAGATGCTCGCGACTCCATCCTTTATCTTGCAGCTCGTTGAGGAGCTCACACAGATGCTTGTCCTGCACTCAAAAGCACTTTAAAGCACTTAGCAGACTCCTGGGCACCTCCGGCTGTTGAGAGCTCTGTATTTATAGGCAATGGGATTAGAACAGGCAGAAAACAGGGTTGAGATTAATTCCAAAGGGAACATTAAAGCCAAAGCCATGGTAATCAAGGACAGGGGACAGTCTAATAACAGTGGGCTGGTTCATATGTCCTCAAAACTCATAGATCACAGGAATACAAAAATAGGCCTGTTTCATACAGCCGACCCAATCTTCTCAGGCGTAATGATGAAAATGCAAAAAGATTCTCCACCCCCCCAAAAAGCCCAGCTAATGCGCATTTGGCCACAGCTTAATTTAACAGCGGATACCATGTTCTGGCCCCTATTCCTCTAACCACATTATGTCAAATAAAAGCATTAGCCAGTGACACTGCTAGCTTGAAAATGTGAAACTTTAATGAGTCTTTGGGAGCGGAAATAACAGGAGGACGCCAGGTAACTCCGGGTGACACTTGAGGCAATCACAAGGTGCAGGAAGGGAAAGTCATTTTCTGGAGACGTCCAGCTGATAAATAGGCACCTGCTCAACTTAGGAGAGTAGAATAAAGGCACAGAGAAGTGGATGCATTCTTGCCTAATACTCTCTTAGGGCTGTTTATGGCTTCTTGATTTTTTCCCCCTGTATATTGTATCCAGTGCAAAAGCAAAAAATGGAAACCAGTCCTGTTTATGTCAGCATGTTCCACAGGGGAACCCTCAGGGTACTTCTAAGCCTGCAGAGAAGGCTTAATGATTTCTGGAAACTAATTACTTGTAGTCATGGACCACATTTGGGACTTGCGTTGTGTTGTGTTGTGCTATCTCACTGAAGTATACTTGGGTATACATTGTAAGCTTTATAATGTACTAATACATTTTCTATAACCAGTTCTTCCACAGTCATACGTAGAATTGGTCCATCACAGGACGTCACACACCCACAACTATGGACAAGTTTGCACAGCGAGTTTGTGTTTAGACCATGGGAGGAAACTAGATCACCTGGAAGAAACCCACACAGACACGGGGAAAACAAACCCATCTACTCACAGGCCGTGACCTGCGGTGAAGATCGACCCCAGGACTGTGTGCAAGCAACACTACGGAAAAAAGGTATATTATTGCTCCAAAATGAAAGGTGAATATTTCGCAATATACATCAATAAAATAATATAACTTATATTTATCCAAGTCAAATATAAGCCCATGTGTAAGTTTAAACCTTAATAAATGGCAAGGCACTAAGCACTGACTGTTTTCCAAGCTCTGTACATTCCTATACGTTTTATCTTCCATCACTGGAAAAGGAATGCACGGTTTACATCACCCACTCTCGACAAAGTTCACATACCTTTTTAATGCAGCACTGTTACTATGGATACGCTTCATTACTTTCATTTAGTGACCCATATCTCTGGGTTTTTTTGGGGTTCATTCCGATTCTCAAGTAAGCTCTGCTGCTGGAGTCAATTGAATTAAACCCTAGTCTCCAGTTGTTGTCCAGTCAGTTCCACACTAGCTAAAGACAGAGCAAACTTAGGTTACTCATTTTGATTGGAACACTTATGGTGTACTCACACTTGGCCTAGTTGCCTGAGCATGGCTGTTCCCCTCTCCCCACTCCTTCACTGAAGTGCACTCACACCGCGTTTAATGTTCAGGGCCTGATGCTTACATCAACAGGTTGTGGCTTTTGCATTGAACAAGGTGATTTCGCACAAGACAGAGGAGCTCAGCACTGTACTTTGTGGCTTATTTTGGGTCATTTGGTTGGTAGGGATATATTATGTTGTCACATGATCACAAGCAAGGTTCCACACTGTAATAAATGTCAGTACATTTTATGGTGAAAAACCTTAAAACCATGACAATAAATGACTGTCTTCTTCTTCTTTCGGCTGCTCCCTCTCATCAGGGGTCGCCACAGTGGATCAACCGTGATCTGCACTTCAATCTGGCACAGTTTTGATGCCGAATGCCCTTTCTGATGCAACCCTCCCTATTCATGACAGTAACTGACTGTAATTTCTAAAACGGTTGAAAACAAAACACTAATTTTTACATATCTTTACTGTAAGAAATATATTATTTCACTGTTAAAGGCACAAACCATTATGGGTGGTACAAGTGTCCAAGGACTGGGAGGAGCTGAGACTCATTAGAGACATCCCAGCATGCCTTGCTACTCCATATTTCCTGTGATTTTCCGAATTTTTTTGTTTTTCTCTCGTAAAATAAAACCATGGTTACTCCAAGGATATAAAAGAGACAAGGATTGGCGCAGCAGGTATTTTTGCTATCACACAGCTATGGATATTTAACTAACCGTGAAAAGGTGTCAAAGTCTTATCAGGAGACAATCTTAGATGTGTTTTTTTCTTGTTGTCATAGACTAAGCCAGAGTCATTCAAATCTGGATCCAGACTGCAATATTGTAAAATGGCCAGCCATTATGGTATAGCTGCAACTGCTACCTGTACACTTTTTTAACCTACCTGTATACCATGTACCTGACTTACCAGGTATATGGTCATACAGACTGGTCAGACTTTTAAAATCCTGGCCTGGAACCTGTATTTATCATAAACCCTGGTTTATCACTGGGAGTTACAGGCTGTGGCTACATGTTTTGTCATGTAAGACATTAGCCCTACTGCGGCAAGCCCTTCCTATAACCAAGAACCATCAATCAATCTAGATGCCACAATGAAATATATACAAATTTAGCATATGTCATGTATAATAGGCATATTTCCCAGATTTCCCAGCATAGAACTGAAGCTTTAGCTCACAAAAACAGCAGGGACTGCTAAGTGAAAATGGTTTCTGCACCCCATCTCTTATCTGTGTCTAATAACAAAATGAAAAAGGACTTGATCTACTTGCTGCATCAAACAGAAGAGAATCAAAGAATTTTCAGAGTCTCACAAGTTCTCTGTCTGAGACGATGCTCTCTTTTTTGGAACTAGCAGTCCATTCTGCTTGTTCTTTATCTGAGAGGCTAACAATATTTATTCTGTGACAAAGCTAGAGTTTAATATAACTACTAAAGAGGCCTGGGAGATATCTGAAAACAATAAGGGCAAAGTGTTCCTGGCAAAAACAGTGGGAATATTAGACCTACTTTCTGTTTTGTCTTGAGCCTCTGTGATTCCTTTAAGCATTCATTCATTTAATGAAAACCCATACTGAGTGACCCTTTGGTTTGAAAATATTAGCTATTCTTTTAAAAGTTGAGGCTGCATTTGTAAGCTCCTGCTGGTGTGGGTTCTTGGCTTTTCTCTTTTCTTTAAACTCTTCAAATATTATTTGAAATCTGTTCAACAAAATGGTGTATTTAGAAGACATTATCAAGAATAATTATCCTAAATCTTTAAAAGTGGCTTAGTAGTAACTATACACATCTATGAATATGCAATTAATTCCCCATCTCGATCTCTACCCTTCACCACTTGCCTGCAGCTCAAAGTTGTTGGGATTGGTCAATTACGTTTGTGAAGTAAGAAACCCAGGCTGTTTGAATCCATGTTTTTGAGACTGACATTGTTATCAAGCAGGAATACAAGCAGGAATATTCAGCCATGATATTGTCTGCCTATTTTACCCAGGATATCTTCTAGCACAAAATGAATGCAACATGGGTATGTTATGAATACATAATGCTTGATTTTCACTGGAGGGATGGGTGGGATGTGTGGTGGTTTCCTACCCTGCTCTACAAGTTACATAGCACAGTTTCTGCAGTGCTAAGCCCAGAGTAGTAAGAGCAGATGCTTTATTCTCCCTATTACGGGTCAGTGAAGTATTAAAATAATTCTGAAGCTGTAACATTAGGGTAAAAATACTACCTACTGTTCCTTTAAATGATGGGGATGAGACTGTGAAAATTGAGCTTGAGTTTTTCCACTTTCTGTTTTGTGAGAAACACCACCAGAATCCAGTGTATCCCAAAAGTCCAGCTGAGGCAATACAGGCCACAGATAATCTACATCACACACTGGATGCAAATGTTGTTAGTGCCACCCCCCCACCCCCCACCCCAGAGGGGTGGTGCTTAATCCAATATTGATAAACACTCCAGAGTGAGCTGAATTTATTGCGAGCCATATCCAATAGTAATTTGCAAAGATGTATGAATGCACTTATGGGGTCATTAAAGTACAGTGCTCCACAGGGGCGAAAGGTACGGAGGGGGGCTTAGATCAGTACAGGATGTTTTTGGGTTAGCGGCTGATGTGGAGCTGAAACTACCGGGTCTCTAGAGAGCAGTGCAGAGGCTGGGGGTCAGGGACTACTCTCAGCCGCCTCACTAATGTGCATTATGCAGGAATCGATAGTGGCTGCCTCTAGGCAGTTGGGATTGATCTCCCTTTGGAGTAGGCATTAGAGACATGCACCGTACTTTGAACATGTAAGCCTGGCCTTTGAAAGCTGCCACGCTCTGACCAAAGCTTTGGGAAATATTACATTCCCAGAGCTGGCAAGGCTTGATAGGCTTCCAATGGCAAAAAAAAAGAGTAGATATATATCAACAACATTTTAACCTCCTGTTCAAATATGAATGCCAATGAATGCAAGAAAAGTGTGCCTTTAGGGCCTATGGTGTAGAGAAACTGGGATAGTGCGCTGAATGGCTTGTAAACAGAATGTTCTTATATATACTCTATCCAAACCTTTTTAGACACCCTTTATAAGTTGTGAATTCAGCCATTTTATTGTGTATCCATTGTGTACACAGACGTGGTATAATCTCCACAGATAGGCATGAAATGAAATGAGGTCGCAGCTGCACATGAGACTAAGGTCATATGCTGTGTCAAGTGTGGACTAGAGAGGAAAAATAGCCTCGAAGCTTGGGCCTGTGTGGCATTGGAACTGTTCTCTAGCGTGACGGAGCACAATCAAATACCTTTGTGGTGAGCAAGAGTGACAAAACTAATCAGTAGCTAACATAAATACATACAATACAATACAATACTGCCGTGATGAAAATTCACTATTGCCTCCTGTGTAATAAACCTCTCTCATATGGACAGCAACGAAAAACTAGAGTACAAGTGAGTTTCTAGTTTCCAAATTATATCACATTGTCACTAATTACGAGCGAGGTTCTAGTTCTTGAATTACATTATATGAATATAAAAAATCTGCTTTATACCTGTCATTATAATCGTGCCTGAGTGATCTTCCTTTTCTTTTTTATACACAGTAAATTCACCAGTGTTAAATCAACACCATTAGAGTTAAATTAACATTGTTAGTGTAATAATTTAACACTTTCAGTGTTAACACTAATAGTGTTAATAATTTAACAGTGGTGAATTTACTGTGTATATTTATAAATTTATATATTCATTTTCTGATTTCACTTTTAACACCTACACCAAGTTACTGATTCAGTAACGCTTCAATCTCCATAAAGTTTAACTATTCTGAAAATATTAGGAAATAATAATATATAATAATATAATAATAGGAAAGTGTGAACTCAGAGGCTAAATATGGTGCACAGCAGTGCCCAAATTTATATTTAACGCAATGCAAGGGGCTATCTGCTAAAATGCAGAGATTTGCATGCAGAGAATGAAAATTATAAAATGAGTTCTGAGTTCAGTGGAAAACATTAGGTAATTCAACCTATAATTTTCTCCAAGAATGTTGGGGAAAACACCCACATTGTCAGTTTGGGTGGAAATAAAACTATAGAAGACTCCCTGAAAAAGACTACCACAGAACCCGTCTGGATAGGGCTTTTGACTAGAATAGAATCTATACGCAGCAATATTAACAAAGGTTTTGAACCAGGTTCTTCAGGCCACTTAGTGGCCACTCTGCTGGCAGCATGGAAATGCTTTTCCTGGTGTAGATCTGTTGATAGTGGAGTCATGGCACGTGCATGTTCACACTTGGCAGAATGAAATAAACCAGAGAAGAAA
Organism: Hoplias malabaricus; assembly: GCF_029633855.1. NCBI lineage: Eukaryota > Metazoa > Chordata > Actinopteri > Characiformes > Erythrinidae > Hoplias > Hoplias malabaricus. The sequence goes on from NC_089819.1 coordinate 6,219,758, forward strand.
CATAGTTTTCTGTGGGTTACGTTGTCTAATATCATAATGTAGAAGGCATTTTTATTGTTGTTGTTTTTCTGAGTGAGGTTTAGCATGGTAGGGTTTTATAATTGTTTGGTTTAATCAGATAAATAATATTCCTATATTTATAACATTCAAGTAATGCACATTAATAATGCCACCTTAGTAATAGAGAAAATTAGATTACGTCAAAAATGGTGGTCACTTGGTGGCCTAAAATGTCTTAAAAGCTTTTTCATTTTAGAGAAGACCTACTCAACCAGCATGGGAAGCCTTTATGCACTCAAATTTACCTTGAAGAATTGGGTTCCATATAAAAACTTTTGTCTTAAACCCTTGAAGAATCATTTTCTTATTACGTTCAATGAGGATTCTGTGTCTCTGGTTCTTTGCGTTGTGTCTCAGAGATTGATGCTCTGTCTCAGAGGGGAACTCATCTTGCACCTTCAGACACAGATGGCATAGCTAACGACGGCATCATTCAGCGACAGGAAACATATAGTGCCGGATATAACCAAGAGAAATGGAGGAAAGAATGACAAAAAGAGGAATAAAATGAAGACAGAAAGAGAAAGAAGTAACAAGAGAGTGCAATAAATGAGAAAGATTAATCAACACTTCTCCTGGTGCAGTTCACTGCTGTGTTTGTAGGCATCGTGAGCATGACTGAATCAACTGGGAGCAGGTTAAGCTAACCTGAAACAGGCTCAACTGAAGTGAACTTTGCTGTCTAACGAGTAAAATTAATGTTCAAGACCCCATGATACAAAAAGGGATAGTCAAACTTAATAAACCCAAAACAAAACTTATCTTTTAAGTAAAACTTGAAAAAAGACTTATTCTACCCCATGAATAGCAAGTAGCAAGTTTCTCTGAGGTCTAAATTAAATTTCTGCTACATGCTCTGGTCAAAATAAGAATCAAACACCACAGAAGTGTTCCCCCACCGTCCAACAGCCACGTTTAGAATGACCAATTTATGCGCCTGTTCCTTTAAATGAGAATGAGCCACAGCTCAGATCAGTTCTAGAGCCCAGGAGCGAGAAGTTTTTTGTTTTTTTTGTTGCCATATTTAATCTTATTTAATTTAACATAGTAAACATTTTTAAGCGATACACTGTGTCTCCAACAATGTCATCCAACATAATATGCTGTTTTGATAATAGGCAGAATAAGGTAAATTATTTTTAAAATAAAGAATAAGTCAGTGTGTTTTTTAAGCACACAAATTCATAACTAATTAATAGCATCAATTAACCTGGCCACTTAACCTAGTAGCAATGGTTTTCATAACAACAAAAAAGCAAAGAAAATAAAATCTACAGTATATCAATGTCCTCCCTCTTCCCTTCATCCACATTTGGGTAAAATATCTAATGGCTTTGGTCATTATCACCATGCTGAGCTAATTTGGTGCACTCTGGGCCTTGTTCTGGGCATCTCCAGCCACAAAGTCATGTAAAGCAGCCGAACAGTGATGTATTGCATTGCTCTGCTTGACCATATGGGCCCAGACAGGCCATTGAGAAACCTGATTAATGAGTGCTAAACTGTGGAACTTGTGATAGGAATGTAAAGCCAAGGAAAGCATCTGTGGGTGCTTGTAGTCTTCCCAGCCTTAAAACAAGTTGGCCTCCATTTTATCTCCAAATAAAAATAAATAAATAAAAAAACCTGAAAGGTTACAGGCTCAATCCCAACTTATAACATTGAGAGACCTTGAGCAAGGCACTTAACCTCTGATCATCTCAGGCTGACAACTGTTCCCTTCATGAGTGACCATATGCCACCTTGGCCACTAGCCTCACTTGCTTTTGTCGTTGAAGACTTTTAGCCAATAGAACAAAGCAGCACACTTATTTTCTTTAAAAACATACCAAGCACAAGTTTTTGATTTTATTCTCCAACTAATTAAGTATCCAAATCTGATCTTGGAGTGTTTCCAATACAGTTGGTTTATTTTTTGTATAAAAACTATAAAACTCATAAACATCATCATCATCATCTTCTTCTTTTCTGCTTTTCCATTTCAGGGACGCGGTAAACCATAAACATAGAAATCCATGTTTTTCTGAGGCAGGACTTGTTAATTATTAACTGATAAGTTTGATGTATTAACCCAGAATATACAGGAGCAGAAATAGTCAGATATACAATCCGGGTCAGTTCTGAAAATTTGGACTCAAACAATGCCTGCTTAAACTCTTTAAAATGTCAAGACACAACCTTATTATGACACTTGACTAGTCTCAAGATGAATTTGTACAACAGACCATTCTAACTTGGCATCACATTTATTCATTCATTATCTGTAACCGCTTATCCAGTTCAGGGTCACGTTGGGTCCAGAGCCTACCTGGAATCATTGGAGGGGGCGCCAGTCCTTCACAGGGCAACACACACACACACACATTCACTCACACTTACGGACAGTTTTGAGTCACCAGTACACCTACCAACGTGTGTTTTTGGACTGTGGGAGGAAACCGGAGCACCCGGAGGAAACCCATGTGAACAACACACCAACTCCTCACAGACAGTCACCTGGAGCAGGAATCGAACCCGCAACCTCCAGGCCCCTGGAGCTGTGTGACTGCGACACTACCTGCTGCCTTGGTATCACATATACAATGTAACTATTGTCACTGTCCAAAGAAAAACATCTCCATTTTTGTGGGTTTTTAGTTTACTACATCATTTGAACCCAGCAGTTTCCTTCACATTGTGTGAAAGTTTCATTATAAATCAACCAATAAAATTGCTTTGAAATTACTTGGAATAAAATCTTTTGACATTGACATTACAAGGCTTATTCTTTCTCCTAAGTTACAATTTTGGAAATACTGGTATACTCCTAAAAGACCATTCTCAAACACTGCCATTTGCACACTGAGGACATATTGTAGTAAGATTTATGTTTAGGTTTATGGCTAGGTTTAGAGAAATTTAAAAGGCAGATTTTTCATTCGAAGTTGCCAGATATTTACATTATATTTGTACACAAAATGTACATTTTCACCTTGATACCAGTTTGGAACATTCCTTGGATTTGCACAACGTGAACGCAATGTAAACCTTCCATTAAGATTGTACACGTTGTAATGCAGATCCTATAAGAAAAAATCCTAACCCTAACCTTAGTCTAATGCTAAACATAACCCTAACCCCAACCCTAATCACAAACATAACACCACCTAACACATTGCCAAAATTACAATTCTGTCAAAATGAATGTATTAACAAAGGTTAACCCAATACATGGTCAATTAATGCATTAATATTATTATTTTTTATGCTAATTAATCATTTGACCAAATTTGGTCACAACTGCCTGCCATAATACACTCTTTCCTTTTGAGCCTGAGCTGAGCAGTAGCGTTAATTTTCTCTATTAAAACTTCTGAGCCTTATTCTACAGCTCTCCGTGAAACATTTTGCTCAGCAAATTAAGATTATTTAATTAAAAAATATCATCAAAACTATACTAAGAAATTAAAGTATAAAAGAACAGTTCTCTGTAGCCAGTTTGTCATGCATATCACACTATACATTTATCTCCCTCCAAAGCATTTTAACTTTTTTTTATTACACTTTTCATCGATAGGTACAACTAATATAAATTTAATTCCATTATGTTTATCTTACACGGATTATTTTATCTTACATTTAAATATATGTAATAATGAAAGCACTGGGTTAAGAAGGACAATACCATTAATCATGATTTATTGCTGCAAACTATGTGATTAATTAGTTGTTGTTTTTTTAATCAGTCAACATCACTACACTAACCTTAACCATATAATTAACACTAACCATAACCAAAACCACTTTAAACATAATCCTATCCTAACTCTAACTTATATCCCTAATCCAAAAAAAGGTCAGAGCAGAGGTAAAACAACCTCCCACAAGTGTCTACAGCACTCTTCCTGTAATTTACCTTCTATTATCTAACACACATATTTGTTGATTTTCAGAAAACTGTGCCACAGTGGATGGGAGCATACATTTAGTGCCTGTGAAACATCAATTAATCATAACTTGTCTTCGCATAGAAGTGTGACAAATATCCGCAGCACTCCTATTCATTGTGTATGTACTAATGATTTTTTTAAGATTCATTCATTCATTCATCCATGCATTCATTAATTTTCTGTAACTGCTTCATCATAATTAGGGTGACAGTGGGTGCAGGTCTTACCCAAAATCACAGGGCACAAAGCAGGAACATTCTGTAAGGGGCATCACACACTCACACATACCTACTTTATTATTATTATTATTATTATCGTTACACTTATATAGCGCCTTTCTAGACACCCAAGGACGCTTTACAATCTACACTGCTCAGAACGCTCAATTCACACACACACACTGGCGAGAAGCGGCAGCCAAACGCGCACAGCGTACTCTCAACCAGAAACGACCGTCCACCTGGAGGACTGCATCGGGCACTAGGGTTTAACCCAGGACAGAGCGCCAATCCTTATCTGGGCTCACACATACAGACATTCATTCACACACCAGGACAGTTATTAGAGAAGCCAATTCACCTACCCTCCATGTTTTTGGACTGTGGGAGGAAACCGGAGCCCCCGGAGGAAACCCACGCAGACACGGGGAGAACATGGAAACTCCACCCAGATGGGACTTGAACCCAAGATCCCAGCGCTGGGAGGCGAACGTGCTAACCACCAAGCCACCGTGCTACCTACAGACATCTTTGCAAAGCCACATGCCAACATATGTCTTTGGACTGTGGGAGGGTGTCAGTGCACCTGGAGATAAATGAACCCATGGGCAACCCACAACCCCAGGACCCTGAAACTGGGTTGTAGTGACACGACCTGTAGCAGTTTCATGAGCAGTATCAGTAGGTATTATACTGAAAGGGATGATGTAATAAACTGTAGATTCATTATTACCAAGAGCTACATTAATCAGGTGACAGTATTTTTACACAGTAGCAAGTTCAGTAAAAACACAACAAAAAACAGTATATTAATACCTGGTAAACAGGGAGCTGTACAGTTTTTCTGCAGCAGATCAGTAGTGTCTCTGCAGTAAGGAGAATCAGTGTAGAGTTTTATTGCAGTGGTTTGGAAAGATGTTGTTTAGCACAGCACAGCTGTATCAGTCTTTCGCTGAATGTGCTCCTCTGTGTTTCCAGCGTTGCATGCAGAGGGCGTGATGTATTGTGTGTAATAGCGAGACGTTTTCTGAGAGTTTGTGACTCCAGCTTGGGTCATTCTCAGCATGGTAGTACAATTGACTGAATTGTAGTTCAGTGGGGCAGCTGTGGCCTGGTGGTTAGGGAACTGGGCTTGTAACAGGAAGGTTGCTTGTTCAGTCCCCAGAGCCCTTGAGCAAGGCACATAATCCCCAACTGCTCCCTGGGCGCCATGCTTACTACCCCTTAGTGTTTACTAGTGTGTGTGTACATGTGTTTCACTGCACGGATTGGGTTAAATGTGGAGAATGTGTGAAAGCACAGTGGCCAATAAAGTGATTCTAATTCTAATTTATAACCGTTGGTTGATTATTTCAACACAGTGGTGGATGTACAGAACCTGACAGGATGATTTTTTAGCTGCCAGCTAGAGAACTATAAAAGTTTATATTGCTGCTGCTACTGTTAATTTGTAATTGCATCATTCTGAGTTTGACACTCTATAAATTAAACTCACTATTATTATTACGCTTAACTGAAAAATACCCACTAAAAACCCTAATACTATCAAGGGCCAGGGCTGCACTAGTCCTTCAAATATTCCTGGTTTCTGACCACAAGACCCCTCTCAGCTGGACATGTTTGAGTGAAAAATCACTTTCAACATAGCAGGGACACTCAGCAAGCAGGAAAATGGCCTTTGAAAGTGTACCAAGGTCACAGGGGTAAAGCGAGGGAGTGTGCTCTATAGGAAGGCCGCATGTGTCGGAATACACCATGGGCAAAGGCATCAGCTCCGAGACGTAATTGGAACAGTCAGTGCTTCTCCAGCTTCAATACAGTGGAGTCCCATTGAGAGGAAATCAGGTTTGAGGCAAGCCGCAGAAGGATCCACTGCCTCTGGCTTTTCCTCTGTTATTGGTGTCTGAGGAAAGCCTCTATCTCAAGCTTTCTTTAGGACACCTTGATCATTCTCTTTTCAACCTGCCGTTCTCTTTTTGCCTCTTTCTTTCATTCATTCTGTAAAGGTTTTCATTTGGAATTCTATATTTATTCGAGGGTTTTGTATCTACACTCATTGTCCATTCACCAGCTCCATTTTATCAGACCATACAGGAGCAAACGAGGTAGTGTTTAAAGACTCAATTGGCACTCACTTTAAGAGTGGCTGATCCACTCTGAGTTCAGAGAAACAGGTGGATTACAGTGTTTAATTGTAGTATACATATGTGTGTGTGTGTGTGTGTGTGTGGGGGGGGGGGGGGTAGGTCTGCAATTTTAAGGGTAAGACTGATTTGTGTATATGCATTTCTTACAAGATATTAATTTTCAAGCTGTAAATATATTCTAGACATACTCTCTCTCTCTCTCTCTCTCTCTCTCTCTCTCTCTCTCTTTCTTTTTCACTCACACACACATACACAGGCACACGCAAACACACAAATAGATCGACATAGTGTAGTGTTTTTAAAAGCTTCCGACTGACTGCCTCTTTTGAGCTGCCCTTATATCCACTCTCTCCACTTTCTGTAGCTGTGAACAACACACACATACACACACACACACACACACACTGAGCTTTTGGGTCGATTTGCCCTGTACGCCTGCAAGCAGTGGACACTGATGTGCAGTGAAAGAATGACCCAGTGCGGCTTGTACAGATGACCCTTGTCTTGAACCAACCAGAACCAACACACACCCTTGCATGCCTCCATTCTCACTTCCTCTGTTTCTTCTCTCTCTGACTCTCTCGCTCTCTCTCACACACACACACACACACACATTCATATTTAAATTTTAAACTTAAGGCAAACTCCTGAAAACTAATCGTGGCTTATTTTAACGCTAACTAAAGCATACTATTTTGTTTTGTAAGTTGGTTGCAAACAAAGGGTAAACAAATGGGCCTAAGTATGAACCACTCAATGTTGTGTTCTGTCTGATATCTTACACATCCAAGTGAGCTTTTCCATTGTTTGGGGTATCAGAATCTGAACTGAATGCTTGAAACTTTGATAATAGTGACAATAGTGACATTAGCCTATTTGTACATACTGTTAGTAATCCCTGTTAGAAAAGCAAGAATGTATATCGATCCTTGACGTGTTTTCTGCTTGAAAGCCTTTAATAGACACAGTTCATTGCTGATCCACACACACTCAGTGGCTCTTTATTGACCCACACACTGCCTTGTTTGAAGGGAGATGAGTGTAATTATTCAGCCCATAATACAGAGGCTTTGAGCAGCTGAACCTGACAACAAAATGGACCTGTTCAAATAGCAAAGCGAGGCAGCTAATAATTAGCAACTGCTGACTAGCCTCAGTTTCCTTGCTGAACTGTGTGTTTATGTTACCGTTTGTACCTTGTTGTGAAGTTGATATGAATCCTAAATTCATTATAACAATGGACCACTGCTTTTTTCATTTCCAATATCAATACTGAATAGGCCTTGGCTTTGTTGACATCGCTAGAATGATTGCTTAAGGCCGATATATGCTAAACCCTATGCTGTGGCTTGTGCCTTTTGCAGAGTTTCAAACATCTTCTTATACATTATGTAATACAAAATGCAGTGGTGTAGTAGTATTAGATTTATAATCTGTGAAATCCATGATGTAGGGTGTGAGGCTATAATTGGATCAGAGCAAAAATTTAGAAACAAATACAATGCTGCCAATTTTTTCCCATTTTTATTCTTTCCTTGACGTCCAAACCAATGTCTAAGGCAATCTCTTGCCATGAATTTACTGCTGCCTGCAGTCTTTGTAGGGTGGAGAAGCAGAGTTCATATTTCTGGACTTCCTTCATTCAACTTGATCCATGATTTCCCAACTGCCAACCAATCAGTCTTTGTGGTTTGCATCTGGGGAGGTGTGTGTGTAGCTATGTCACAGAGTACGGGGTAGGTTTTGTGTCTCTGTGGGACCAACACTTTGCTTATGTCGTAGGTTCAATGCAGAAGCATAAATTAGCCTTTAAAGCGACCATGTGTCCTATTTTTCCCAGACATGTCCTCTTTTTAGACCTACATAAAGCATCCGGGCAGGATTTCTAATATCACCATAAATGTCCTGGATTACACCTTTGCTGTGCGCAGTCGCCATACTTTGTTATTGTTTGTGCATTGATTTCTTTTTTAGGTCCCACCTTCTCATACACCACCCCAGTCAGTCATGGACAGGCCCTTCACACAAACATTGGCGATACAGCATCTCACTCATTACTCTCAGCACCAAAGCACAAAAGACAGAGCAGCACCAGCTAGTCCATGAAAAGTAAGAGTAATATGTAAAATCAAAATCTAAATTATTGTTAAAGACCAAATGTTGAATGGAAAGAATCATATTATGTGTCCATAAAGGCATTTGTTAGTTGTCTTGTTAAATGCTAGATGTTAATGTATTAAAGTTAAATAACAGTTATGTTATTTGAAATTGCTCTTTTAAGAAAAACTAAATATTGTCACCCTAGTTTACTCAGTTTTCCACATGGATAATGGGCTGATGGGCTCACACATAGTCCAACATTTTCAAGAAGAGTGTACTAAATTCTCACTGGGGTGGTACTCTCAAGGGAACATCTTCAGGATCTAATTGTGCCACATTCTGTACCAGTTTAATTTTGAAAGTTTTTCTAAATATCCACCCCAACTCTTGATAGCATGTAACAGAAAGCAACTTCCCTTAGGGATGTTGAATATGAGCATGCCTTAAAAAGTTTCCCAATTGGACACTGAGACCATTGCTGGAACTTTTTGGGTACGTCATTCCTGAGAGTACAGATATAGACGCACATCTTGTGATGCAATAAGGGTAGCCTAGTAGTCCTGCCCTTCACTGTGAGAGAGGGGTGGTCCACAGCAGCTGCTCTGAGCCTCAGATCAGCAGGAGAGAGACAGAGAGATGTAATTAAATCCAAACAATTCAGTTCCACAACACACTCTCTTCAACCCAAACACACACTCCCAGAGTGACCTCCGAAGCCTTGGAACACTACTGATGAGGCCACCTGCTGTTCACCTCACGGCACAGCGTGTGTTAACTGGAAGGAGTGTGAGAGCAGATGTTTTGTGTGTGTATGTGTGTGTGTGTGTGTGTGTGTGAGAGAGTACAGTGTGTCCAAAAGTTTCTAGAGACCCCTTAGAATGAGTGAACTCAGCTACTTTAAGGTTCACACAATGCTGACACAGATATTCAGTTATGCACACCCAGCTTGTACTGGACAGTCTCCATAGAAATCCATGAAATGAGATATGAGCCTAAGATCACCGTGCTCAATGCCAAGTGTGAGGCATTTTTTTTAGGCAGCCTACCGGGCCTAAAAGAGGCATTTTCACTTACTGATTTACTGACTGACTGACTCCTAATGTTGAAACGTGCATCCACGAATAGGAACTGTTAGTTTAGCCATACTTCACAGAAAGAATTAAGGTGGGGCTACTACACCGTCTGTTGTTAGTTCAGCCATATTTCACAATCTAGTTTGTGAATTAATTTGGAACAGTGTGGCGGTGACAAAACACAATCTTTCCCAGTCCTCTTTATGGGACCTAAAGAATGCATCTGGCTGGGATTCCTAAATCGCCAAAATGTCTGGGAGTTTGCTGTCTGCAGGCTTTCCCATGTCCCATTTCTTGCCATAAGCCCTAAATCCTTCATTGAAGTGTTTGCTCTGATTACATTGTTGAAAGCTGTGCAGAAGGCACGAGGGGTGAAGGGCTTCAGCGCTGTAGGTCCTCCATCCACCGCGGTGAGCAGCACAGTTTTTGTACTGGAGCCTTGAACCGAAATAAATTTTTGGTAAATTAGTTGCTTTAATGTCATCTCAACATAGTGCTTCAGTTGGTATGAACAGAAAATAACAGGCTTTCCATGATCATACACACACAGTCAGCAATTGACAAGATCATCTTTTTTTTATAGTTTGTTATAATTTTTGTTATTGTAAACGAAGACATTGATATGAAGCACCAAATCTTCTCCAGACCTTCCAATGACAAGGGTATGTATTTGTGGTTTTCCTGTTTTTGAAATGCCAGAAAAACCTGTGACAATGGATAATTGGCTAATGGTGGTCCGGCTAAACTAGGACTAGGCTTGCCTAATTTCTCTTTGTTCTTGTTTTTTAATGTATCATTTTTTTTATATCAAAGTCAGAGAATATTTCCTCACCTTTGCTAGCTCTCTGGTCTGATATTGGAAAAATTTCTGGTGTTTGTACACAGCCCAGACTTGGTAAATAGGGAAAATTTTAAATGTCTCTGTCTGAACTGGCTCAGGTGTATTTTCTCTCTGAATCGCAGGCTGAGGCGTGGCTGAGAAATGGCATCTGTAGGCCTTGGGACAGCTGAGTGAGCTCAGAACAGTGAAAAGCTTGAATAAAAATCAGGACGTTGCTCTATTCCTACACCACATATGGGTAACCTTGACTTTTTTCAGATGCACTACTTATGGAGGAATTAATACCAAATTCAAACTACATGAAATAAAATGGAAACCGACAGTGTTACAAAACTAAAACACAATTTTAACTTCAACCACAAATAAGGTACCGTAGGCTCCTTCAAACATACCATTCCAACTTTAAAGCTGCAGATCTCCTGAATGAACAGCAGTCCTATCTGCAAACTTTAATTACCCAAAAACAAATCCGCCATTTGTATGAGTATTTAAATAGATTAATATATTAATCATAAAAGCCTTCAGTCTTGTATCTGTGTATTGTCTGTGTGTAATGTGTGTGTACTAACGATATATAATACATCCAAAACCTGTTTATTCACTCACATTTTGGGGACTCTACTTTTACAGACAAAATACTGGTCCCCACAATGTAAACTATTAAATACTATGGCAAAGACATGGTAAGGGTTAAGGTTGGGGTCAGGGTAAGGATTAGTCTGGTAGTACTCAGGGATAACTAAAGGGTAGATGTTTACCTTTAGCTGTGATAGCAGGCTGTTCTCCCAGCAGTAGTTTGATTCTCTTGGCGTGGATCTTGCCCTGGTAGTGAGACTGAGCCACTACAGCTGAGGTGAAGGACATGTTACACAGCGTGCAGCACTTATTCTTATCCACATCACCCTCTTCACTACCCTGCAACACACACACACACTTATATGTATATATTAACATCATCACATTTATATAGGCTTGCTTGTTGTTGATATAGTTATAAACTTGTCAGATCATAGCACTGATGCTAAAACTTACACTTCTTTTATACAGTGATAGAAAGCAGTGATACACAGTGATACAGTAATAACAAACAGGAATCTCCAATGCAATGTGATGATCAATCGTTTAGACTAAATTAATTCTAAATAAAAAAGGTTGAGCTATTTTTTGGCATCAGTTTCCAGTCCTAATTTATACATCCTTCACTGTAGCATAGTATAGCATATTACAATATGGTATATTATAGTGTACTATAGTAATGATAGTATAATTATGAACACATTTGTTCAAGAGACTATAATCAGTGACATAATAATATCTGGGCAGCTGTGGTTAGAAATTGACCTGTGCTAATTAGGGTATACTGAATATAGCTTCTCTACATTTTAGAGCTATAAAGTATGTGTGTAATAAAGTGCCCAGTCAGTGCCTAGTCAGGTGTTTCTAATAAATTGGCCCGTGAGCAAAAGCACACGCAAATTTGCCAAGAAATAATCTCAAATGTTGTACTGGCTCTAGAGTGATACAAAAGCAACAATGGCATCCCATTCAAAACAATGCTGATTGCAACCAGCTGGAGAGAGAACATTGGGTTTAATGGGGCTTTGTGTGAATGTAGACATTTCATGTTTACGCTGCTTGCGGCTGTTTTGCAAGATTGCAACAGACAGATTAATGTGGCAAAGAAAAAAAATAATATTTTTACCTTACAGTTATCACTTGCAATAACAAATTCCTAATATTCACTTAGGACTGAGTTATATATTTATAATACATTTGAAATGATTTTTAAAATGCCCTGTTGTTCGAAATTAATCCCAAGAATATAAGCAAAGTGCAGCTTCAATGGTTAATATAATAGCCTGGCGAGTGTTCGGTTCCCCGCTCAGACAGGATTACAAAACCTTCATTAGTGCCTCAAAAAGAGCAACTGTTTTTGTGCTAAACATTATTAATGTAAATCTCTCTCTCTCTCTCTCTCTCTCTCTCTCTCTCTCTCTCTCTCTCTCTCTTGGATTATGGTCTGCGTGGCTTCATAACTCTGTAACTAAGCTGTAATTACACTTGCACAGTTTTTATTGATAGCAATCAAAACAGCACCCACCCCCGGCAACACTTTCCAGTCGATTTAGACATGTATTTGCATACATTTTTTACAGCTTTTGTTCCATCCATCCACACACACACACAGGAATACACACACACACACACACACACACACACACACACATACACACACCCACACCCATACACACTAAAAAAAACAAACAACACAAGGTACACCTGCCACAAAAACATCCACTGGTTTATGTTGTGTGTGTGTGTGTGTGTCTGTGTGTGTGTGTCATTCGCTATGCTGTACTGCAGAAGTGAATGTGTCTCATGAGTCAAAGTCTGTAGCAAAACACTGTCCTAAGTTTTGTGTGTATGTGTGTGCATTGATTTGCTACCTTGTCAGCACAAACCTATTAACTTTAAATCAGTTTAGGGCATTGTTATTACTAGTAAATGTCATGTAAGCACTCGTGCAATGGGAGTAATATTTCTGATGTAGTTACTACATAACGGCAGTCACATATTCAACATATTTGGGTGGTATTATTAGAGATAGATTGTTACATATATATGTAACACAATACACAATGAGTCTAATCCAACACATTTCTCTAAACAAAAGTACTCCCCAGATTATACATTAAGAAATATCCAAATATCCAGCTAATTGGCAATTGCTTGAGCTGGAAAATGTCCATAAATGCTTTTAAATAATACGATTTATGACTCCATATTAGATTAACCCTTTTACACTATATTAGAAAATGTTCAACAGCCTGGATATATGCTCGTGCACAATAGAATCAGAGATATTACTTCAATAAAGAAGACCCATTAGTCCATAAACAGTTCAAACAACTCCCAGATCTACTAGTACAGAAAATATCAGCTCATTAACAATCTCAAAAACTTATATGCAAAATAAGAGAAACATTTGGACAAAATTCAGGTTAGACCATTTAGAAACATTCCACAGTAAACTGGTAAGTTGGAAACAGGGAGGGTACAACCAATGGCTCAGGCTTCACAAGTAAAGAAGGGTCACGGCTAACCATTTTGTGCCATACACTGTTTAGGAAACTGTCACATGGTTAAAAATGTCCATATGTCTGTGTGAGATTTTAGGTCTTTTAATTTTGCTGTGAAAATATTGTAAAACAGGAGGGTAAAGAGCAGGGAATATGGAGAAATCTCAAATACTGTTGATTGTGTGTGTTAGACCTTTGAGCCCTCAGACAGCAATGCATTCAAAACTGTTACTGTGATAAATTTAGAAATGTGGCTATGGACACAGGGTAATACTCTGGAGCAGACTGTAAAATGAGCAGTAAAAATATCACCAGGTAATATTAGTTCTATGTGGGGGGAGTTTTATATCATATCTCATGGTATAGGTGTTTTCTGTGGGTTTTCAAGAATGGACACACTGGAGTAGACATTAGTGATGAAAGGTATGGCACAAATCATATGAATCGGTCAAGTACTGAACCTCCTGGTCCCTGGAGCTGTGTGACTGCGACACTACCTGCTGCACCATCGGACTGCCCAGTTATATCATGATACAACAGTACAGATTAATATATTCACCATAAACCTGTGGTGACATTATCCCAGCTCCACACGTAAAACTAATCCCATCCAAAGGGCTTTATACTGACCAGAATAATAAGACAGTCGATATTATTTGAAAAATCTAGTCTTAAGAATACATCTCAATACCAACCTTTGTGTACTGGTGATCAACAATATAGGAGTTATTAGTTACACAATAAAAATGAAACCTCTCTTACTGCTCAAACTATTTTCCTATGCAAAAAGCTTTAAATCCTTACAGAACATCAAAGAGAACTGGAATGAGAGAGAGAGAGAGAGAGAGAGAGAGAGAGAGAGAGAGAGAGAGAGAGAGAGAGAGAGAGAGAGAGAGAGAGAGAGAGAGAGCGAGAGAGAGAGAGAGAGAGAGAGAGAGAGAGAGAGAGAGACCTAGCTGTCTTGGTAAGAAGTTCAAACCTTTTCTAATTTTTATTAGGATTATCACTACACTCATTTTCCATTGTTATTAAGATTACATGTAACACTCCCAGCATTCTCAGAAACCTCAGGCAAACCCAGCAGGGTCTCTACTGTTATGCCTCAAATAATAAAAGTAGCTGATCTACCTTATATTAGGTTATTAGAGATAATGAATTATGATTAACCCTTAAAAAATCTCAGCTTTTCTGGTTGTGCATACCATTGCAGGGCCACATTGCATGGTCTAGTGGCTTCTGCTTCTGAAATGATGAGTATTTTGTCTTTCATTTGCTGCAGTGAAGCTTTAGACTAAATGTGAGAGCATTTCAGAATTTGATGGCAAGCAATGATTTGCTTTGACATTTTAACTCTTTGGGGTTTGGATGGAGCTACTCTCCTCTAAGAACACAATTCCAATGCTCCATAGCCCAATACTTGGTGGGATCTACCACTCTAGCCCCTTGGTTACTGTATCTTTAGGCTCATGTTTAGCTCCTCTAGTTTCCCATTCTATTGGCTGTGATCTTCCTTTGTATAGTGATGTTAACTCCATAGAAATTTGTTGATCTTTATGCAGCAATAAAGAAATATTTTCAAATCACGTTCAAAATGGAACGATAGGTCCAAAATGTGCTGGACAAACAGCAGGACGAACCTTCCAACTGGAAAATAGCCTGCTTTTCTTAACTGGAGTATGCAAGTATGATTAGTTTCATAAAAACAAATCAGCGGTGCTCTATAAACAATGCTTATAGGAATCAGTTGGATCAAATTCAGGCCATGCTTTTCTGCAGCAAATAAAAAAAAGCCTGAAAGATGGTTTCAACAGCTGCTCATTTTATTTCAGTAAACAACTGCCTGTTTACCTTCTGCCAGGAATCTCTGTAGTATGTCAGTCTCCACAAAAGATGACAAATTTATCACAAGTGTTACAATGACACCCAGAATACAAGACTATTTTGACAACATCTACAGAAAGAACAAGTATGTCTGCATTTTATTTATTTTTTTCTTAAGCGAAAAACCCAAAAGATGACTTTCAGCATGATGACACACCAGGGAATGTTATAGCTGTCATATTTCTCACAGCCGCCTAGACCTCTGTTGTTATTTCACACGGTGAAGGAGATATAATTACACTCAGATCTGAGTGCGGAGTGTTATGGTGTTTTGCAGATGCACCATGGTGGGAAGGTGCATACTCCATCATGGAATGCCTCCTTTCCCATTTCATTTTTATATGATATATTAAAATATGTTTTCTACCTGCAGGCGGTAAATTTCACTTCGCTGAAAGTAGGACAGATGTTTTCACCCAGACCCGATTTTAAATCTACTCATGGCATGGTTTCTGCAGTAAATTTTATAGTTGGCGTGGCATTTTTGGCTTCCACTGTCAAGTGGGTTTTGAAATGCATCTTGCATGGCCAACAGAGGGGAACTTCAGGGACTTCAGTACCTTTAAAGGAGAAGCTCTGCAAGTATTGCATTCTGTTGGTTGGAAACTAGTCTCAAAATGCTCATGGGATCATAATTAAATCTGCATTCTTTTCTCTAGGTCTAAGTAGATGCGACCAAGTATGCTGTCTCGTTTGCTAGGCCATCGGGAGCTGAACAGAACACTAAATATTTTTTGATTTTTACTTTTTCTACATCATTTAAACACAGCGGCTGTCCTTCACATTGTGTGAATATGTAATGATAAATGGACCAATAGAAATGCTTAAAAATGACTTGGAATATCATATTTTTCCATTGACTTCCACTCTTGTAAAGTTAATATTTTGGAAATATATATTTTTCTTTGGACAATATTCTATATAATTATGTAATTATAGATTTAAAGTTAATTTCACCCCATTTCATCTCCAGAGCATGTTTTTATTATTTTATTTGGCATTGTTCTATAATGAATGCTTACAGATATTCACCTCTCCTTCTGCAGAAGAGAATGTAATATACCTTTAGTCAGTGCGACTAGACTTTAAAACCACGGTTGTACACAAAAAGCAACACCACAAAGAACTCCCACAGGAGTATCTCTGGAAACTAGCATTATTGTACTAGTGTTTTTCATTTCTGGGCTGACTAACACCTATAGGCTGAAAGGAAGGTCTAGCTCTAATAGTCATGCGTCCAGAATAGATGTTTATCTACAGAATGCATTCACAGATTTATAGCCAGAGTGGCTATAAATAACTGTAAGCTGGTGAGGTGTGACCTCTTTGTAGAGTTGGAGTCCTGAGCAGTGTGGTCTTTTATGGGGTCTTTTGCTCCACATCCAGGTGAACTTTGCTCTTTAGCATTGATATATTCTTGGACCACACTCCAGTGCACAAATGCCCAGCTTAACCACTAAGCTTGGGGTGTTTGCACTGTGTGCAATTCACCTTAATTTCCATGACAGCAAAGGAGGGGGCATCTTTGTTTACTTTGTGTTAGAACTTCTGGTGTGACAAATCCATTGATATAAATTACAACTGCAGTCATAATAAACACACTAACAATACACGTATACTGCACTCTAAATTCAGTGAGTGTTAAAGTTGAGAGTACTGCAGTAATGTAGTTAGAAACTGGCATCGCTTTGTATTGAGAGAAAACACAGAAGAAGTTGGCTGAAACAGTGAGGCAATATTGAATGGGTTACCAATATTTTTACTGCAGGAGGTATTACAAAAATGAGCTTATTTGCTGGTTTCTCAATTTAATTTTAATTTCCACCTTAACCCTAGAAGCATTGCGCTTCTTTGCTCCACTGAGACCTGGAGTTGCTGCTTTGACTGCTGGATTGACCATTCCGAGATCTGTGCTGAGATCTCCCTCCCACAACAAAACCAACATGGTCCTTAGAATGAAGTTATTCACTTAGTCACAACACAAGATTTTTCCCTTAAATGTAATTTTAGTAGGCAGCCATTTGCTTCTTATCCTCCATTTTCATATTCAAGCATTTTAATTCCACATTGAATGCGTCAGTTTACAAGGCTGATATTAGTGTTATTTGCTAGCCTCTTATTTAAATTTCCAGTTCCACTTTAAAAATGTGACTGTGAAGTGAAGATAGCTTTTGACAAACAGGTCTCATTCCTCAATTTCACTGTTTAACACAAAAACCTGACTGTACACCTTTAATACCACAGTTACTTTCCTCATTTAAAACACACAAAACACAGGTTACACCTTCTACACATGTGTCTGTACTTCTTGTAATTTACCAGAAAGTCTAACACAAGGGAGGGAGAAACAAACTGTTGAAATGGGGCATGGTGGAATAAGGTGAAAAGGTTATTCTGTAATTGTGAAGAGACAACAATACACTAACAATACACAGACAATTATTCATGGTTGTTTTATGATCAATATCAAGCGAGCTCCCACCCACTCACAGCACTATTGGACTAAATCCACACAACCTGTAAAGAGGAATTAAAAGGAATGTCTAAAATTGTAGGGAACTGCAGGTTTATGTTCATGTTCAGAAGCGCCACATTTTTTAATGTGAAAGGGTATGTTTGAAGAAAATGACTGTTAACTTGACTGTAAGTTTTTATTCACTGTTTGAATTACCACAGAAACTCATTTGCAACTCAAGTTGTTTAGTTCTGTAGCACTTTCACTCTGTGTTTATTTTCATGCAGTTAGCAGTCTCCTGAATTTAATTTCTCAACTAAACTATGTAAAACAGTAAATAATAACCACCTATGGAGCAGGAATAAAACAGTATCCTCATCTCTTGTAATAATTTTCAACTTTTGGACAGATCTTTTTCATTTTTCTGCTGTGAACAGTGAAAGAGGAAGCCTAGCATGTCTGACCTAGCCACTTTTTATTTATTTGTTTATTTATTTTATACTTTCTTACAGATGCTGGAGTCCTGTAAACACATTAGTCCTGTTTCCAGCACCCAAACAGGCTGGAGAGCTAGCACATGATAAGAAAACTTCTTTTGAATTTGATAAAATGTGCTTTTGGATTACAATCGTGGATGTCACCTTTAAAGACAGAGTGTTTTTTTCCCTGACTTTATAGAGCTCATTGTTATGGCTAATATAAGTTTTTGGTTTAAAGGCGACATGAAAAGTTGCTCTAAAAATACACACGCTTTCTCGGAAGGACTGTATGAGTTTAATCAAAAAACATTTTCATAAAATTCTGAGGATGATTCGCTCAGCATTTGCTAGCTCTCCAGTCTGCTTGTGTGCTTGACACCAGTCTACAAATCACCAGTCTCACTAAAACAACAAAGTGTCCCTGTCCAGTATGCTAAGCTTCCTTGCTCTCTCTCTCCTCAGAGCAGATAAAAAAGGCATTTGGAATTTTGTTTAGACAGTGGAGAGAACTCCAAACGTTGAAATCACAAACCGAAATAAAGATGTTGCTCTCTTCCTGCTCCACCGATGGATAACATTTATTTATTTTTGCTTTGTCTGATTACTTATGTCTCCAAATTCAGCAGAATTTCACTGCATGAAAGTAAACACAGACCAAAAGTGCCAAAAAAACTTAATAACTCGAGTTAAAAATGAGATTTTTTTGGTAAGGACTGGCGTCCCCTCCAGGGTGTATTCCCGCCTTGCGCCCAATGATTCCAGGTAGGCTCTGGACCCACCTTGACCCTGAATTGGATAAGTGGTTACAGATAATGGATGTTGTTTTTTCCCCCCTCAAACCTGTGGTACCATCTTAAATGAAGCGGAGCTTCTGAACATAAACAAACCAGAGAACAGTGTTTTCCCACAATCATAGATGTCCCCTTAGATATTGATTTTTCATGCTCTGTAGACATTAGAAATTACATCCACAAATGGCTCACTGTATTTCACACACATTGTATGATTCCTGGGAATAGTATTGGCTGAAGGCAGACGAGCCAAGAATTATTGGAACAAAGTGTTTGCTTTTGGTGATGTGTCCTGGTGGGATTAAGAATAAAGTGTAACCATTAACACAGGGGCTCGTGGTTCCTTTATGTGTTCTTGGCTTTAAGATATTTCACTTCATTATGTTTAATATTTATCATGGCATTTTTGTTTTAATATTATCCTTATATCTGTAATATTTGCAGGTAAATTGATAATGCAAATACTACTACTACTACTACTACTACTACTAATAATAATAATAATAATAATAATAATGATAATAATAATAATAATGATAATGATAATAATAATTTTCCCTAACAGTCATGTTCTTGCTTAAACCATGCCATGAGTAGATGTAAAACTGGGTCTGGGGAAGTGATGAGTGATGAGTTGGCACCCAGATTGAGGCACTTTCCTCAAGATGTTCTCGAGGACCTTGGTTCCGGGGGATGAGTGGGGCTAAATTGGAGATGGAGCTCAGCTTTGGAGGAGCTTGGCTCTCCAGCAGCAGGCTCACAGATATCTGACCTGAAAATCATTTCCCTCGCAAATAGCGATGGTGAAAAGTTGCTCTAAAAATACACACGCTTTCTCGGAAGGACTACTTGGCATACGCTTTTGAATGGCTGCCAGGTACCCATCGTCTCTGCATGCGTCTGAGAGGCATATGTCTGGAAGGGTTTTGAGCACGTCACGTTGCCCATTTGAGCAAATGATTCGAGACGGCTTGCCAGATAAGACTTCTGCCGCCATGAGTTTTGCTTTATTGCTAATGATTTTTAAGCAGTCAGAGGTGAATAGATGCAAATGGTTACGGCTTCTGAGAGCACTTTGATTGACTGTTTACTGCAGCGATAATAACCACTGCTTAATTCAGCTCCCATTACTGATTGCTGTGTGCTGCTCATGCAGGAACTGTGTTTATAACCACATGGTTTAGAGCAGAGATCTAAAAGATGCACCCATGAAGGTACCAACCCTAGTGCAATTATTATTATTACTAATTTGAAACATATATGTATATACATATATTTATTTATGTATGACTTTACATTTATTTATCTGTAGGTTCAGCTTAGGTCTCACTTTTATATGAAATATTGCTTATAATTGTGTAGTTACACATTACCAATTTCTGTAACTCATTAATGCATGTTATATATGTGTACATGTGTATCAATTTCAGTTTAACTCATGTAATTACATATTAATTAAGTATTTTTTTCTTTGTTACAACATTATTACATGTAAAAGATAAACAAAATGTAGTTTAGCTGAATGTGTATGTATTTAATCATAATCACACTTTACTAAGCATGTTAAAAATTAAGAATTTCTCAGTAAGCAATGCTGTAATAATCATTTTGTTGTTACTATGTTACTACAATGTTATATAGTGGGACCATTTTTTATAGTGGGAACCACAGTTATTTTTCAACCACTTTCTCAGATAAATATTCAACAAGTTCATACTTAACAACAAGAAAAGACATCACCAAAATAGTCTACAATATTTTCTTTCAGCATTTGCCAGAAATTCCATTTGCTATGTGCATGGTCTCTTCATATTCTTGCATGAAATCTATGCACTCCGGCTGCTTCTTGCTCAGCAGGGATAAAGGAGTGTGTGTGTGTGTGTATGTGTGAGAGAGATTGAGAAAGAGAGAGAGAGAGAGAGAGCATTTGAATGCGTGCACACACAATCTGTTGCATATCGCTAAAGGAGAATGTGAGTCAGTGGAGCATATGACTGTCACATCTTGTTCAGTCAACACTGCTCCCTTCACCTGTGATGTTCCACTAACTGCCTAAGCTCTTCAGCTAGCATCAGCAGCTATGAGCTTTACTGCATGGCTGTGATGAGAGCAAATTATTTCTGAGAGATTAACTCTAAAACCATGTTTTGCACGTTCCCTGCAGCCTGTAATGGAAGGCTTGCTGAAGGAAGTGTTAGCATTGCAAGAGAACAGCAGGCAACATCTAGCTCAAGATCCACACATTCATCATCCGGAGTATATTCAACAATCCCTGGGCCAAGAGACTGACCTTTATCATCTTTATCCCTGGAGTTTTTGGAGTAATTCCTTTGAATTTGCTCCTTGAACACATAGTTCCTCATGCTCTTGGAGAACCTTTGTTTTTGAGAGGCTCCTCTCAAAATTTACTGTTCATGTTCTCAGAGATCCTTTCAGTATTACGTCCTACGTTTTGTGGTTGTGTATTTGAAGTGTTCTTCCTAACCACGGTTCAGTTCTGTGGTTCTTCTTAATGGTCCTTGTTAGGTTTAGTTCCTCTAAAGAGTTCTGATACTGTTCAGAAGTTACTGTTCCATGGTCTAGAAAACAGCATGGGATAACATCTGTTGAAAAATGCAGTATTTGAATGAAACTGAACAAAACAAATTAGAGGTCATTGGGTAAATATAATTACAAACACACAAAAGTCAAACAGAAAACAGTTCTAATGGTATTCAAGTAAAACAAACTGTTATGCAATCTGTACATATTTGTATTTATTTATTATGTTTATTTTTTTCGTCCTAAAACTAGAGGGAAAATGGACTGGTCACCCTGACATAACAGAGATGATGTCCTGGCTGAATCAGTCACATCATCGTCTCAGGGGTTTTGACAGGTCTTGTCTCCTCTGGCGACACAGGTAAGACACAGTAATGCTGTCTGTCAAAACAAATCCAAAGACTCAACGCCTAGTATGAGTTACAATGTCATTCTAATAGCCTTGTCACCCACAAGTCACAATTTTACACACACACACAGACATGTCAAACGCTGTTCAGAAAGACTTTTTCTCAATGTGTCCTCAGGAACCGAAACAGCTGTTACGATGTAGGCCACATTTCTTTCTGGAAATGGTCTTGTTCACTGAGAGCTGGTCTTTTACTTGAATGTGGTCTCAGTTTAAACAGGAAAAATGATGGGTATGACACTAGATCATTGTAGGCTTCTTTTAGTTTTCAGTTATTATGTTGCACACGTGTTGTATAAGGGATAAAGAACATATCCGTATTATTAGTCATAGTACAACTAGAGCTGTTGTTGTTATTGTTGTTGTTATTATTCATTCATTCATTCATTAATTCATTATCTGTAACCGCTTATTCAATTCAGGGTCGTGCTGGGTCCAGAGCCTACCTGGAATCATTGGGCGCAAGGCGGGAATACACCCTGGTCCTTCACAGGGCAACACAGACACACACACTCACACCTACGGACACTTTTGAGTCACCAGTACACCTACCAACGTGTGTTTTTGGACTGTGGGAGGAAACCGGAGCACCCGGAGGAAACCCACGCGGACACGGGGAGAACACACCAACTCCTCACAGACAGTCACCCGGAGCGGGAATCGAACCCGCAACCTCCAGGTCCCTGGAGCTGTGTGACTGCAACACTTTGTTGTTATTATTAATAATATTATTTTTATAATTATTGTTGTTATTATATTAATATATCTCTACCTATAGTAAACTCAAACATAATAACTGGAATACTTATGGTCAATTTTTTTTTCGATATTTGCTAAACTCAAGATAATCTTAAGATATATTATTATTATATTATATTATATTTTACATATTGTCACTGTCCAATGAAAAACCTGTATTGGTCCCTCTTTAGAATAAGACTACACTTATAAAGATCTATTCAAATGTATACATTAATAGTCATTAATAATGAGTTATAACTCATAGATAGAAAGGGCAACAGTGACCTGCTCTTTGCCAAATAGTGTACCCATTTCCATCTGCACTAGAGGGTCTGTCAGCTTCAGCAAATATTTAATAAGTTTAACCATTTAATAAATTAACCACAACCAGAGTTTTTTTTTATATAAAGTGACAATGTGGTGTACCTTCACATGTGAAATGACTAAATTCGCCTTCTGAAGTCTCAGCTTATTCTTTATCTTGAAAATGTGTCACACGTCCTATCTGTGTTACAAATGATTATTAATTACCTTTAAGGTGTTCACAACCTAAATAATAACCATATAATAAACAGATTTTTAAATCATTGTAAAAACCTTTATAATGGTAGTCTTATTTTAAAGTGGTACCCCTGTATCTCCAAAATATCGACTTTACAGAAGTAGGAAAATACCTTAACTTCAAAAGGAAGTCAATGTAAAAAGATTTTAAAATAAAAATGTACTAGTAGGTGTAGTAAACTAAAAATCCAAAAAAAGGGAGATACATATTTTTCATGGGACAGCAACAATATATTTTTATTAAAATCATGTAGTCATGTAGATATAACCATATATTCTCACTTATATTCATTCACTCATTGTCTGTAACCCTTATGCAGTTCAGGGTTGCGGTGGGTCTGGAGCCTACCCGGAATCGCTGGGTGCAAGGCAGGAACACACCCTGAGGGGGCTGGAGTACTTTACAGCATGATACACACTCACACATTCACTCACACACACTCACGCCTACAGACACTTTTGACTCGCCAATCCACCTATGAATTGGACCATGGGAGGAAACTGGAGCACCTGGAGGAAACACACGTGGACACAGGGAGAACACACCAAGCTCCTCACAGACAGTCACCCAGAGCAGGACTTGAACCCACAAGGTCCCTAAAGCTGTATGACTGTGACACTTCCTGCTGCACCACCGAGCCGCCCTTCTCTCTTATATATCAACCATCTATTAAGTGCAGTATAATTATATAAGTCCACTTTGAACATATTTCTAAAATACAACAATAAACATGGTTTCTTCTTGCAGTGTCATTTCCACTCTACTGTATATTAATATCTTAGAAAAGCAGCTCTGGTGTGTATTATTTCAGTAAGAGATGTCAGTTTAGACTAATGATGTGTTATATAGAGAAAATCTCACATTTTTTACGCTGCGAATGACAGTTTCAGCTCTAGCCGAAAAAAGCTCATCCGCATCCACATGTCAGACAAACTTTCCCCGGCTAATGTGACAGTAAGCTGATTTGCATGATGCATGGTCGCTCCGGATGGTTTTCATGATGAGAAAATCGTAAATAATACGCCTGTCGTGTGGAGCGAATTACGGGCGCCCATTACCAGCCGGGCCCTTTACCCATGGCCATGGTTTTAACCCAGCAAGGAAGACCGCGTCCACTCTAAAAATAGGCCATGACACTTGTGACTCAGTCAGCCCCCACCCCCCGTCTCCATGAGAACAGGTTGCCACGCCAACTGCATCCTGCCCAGGCTGACAACTCTGTCTTCTGAAGAATCTCTTAGCTTCCAGCAAACAAAGATGGATCGCAGCAATCTGGGCAAATTCCCTCAGAAATTGTTTGTTATGATTTGCCAGTTTGTTTTGCAGGACGGTCTGCACCTGGGTGCCATGGAATGACCGTGTCCATGGCTACAGGGGGAAAGCTCATACTGTGGAAGCAATGGTCATTAACCCAGTGTTCACTCACTGACCCCATAATAAAAATAAAAAAAAAGACTTTTATTAGAAACAGCAATGTGCATTTTTTACCCTGGCCACTTTATAAAAAACAATCTATGTCCATCCTATGGCCATATACAAATTTTCATAGACGACGGTTCATTCCAGTTCTATCTCCACTGGCCATGTTATAAACGCTTTGTTCCTCCATTCACCAGCCAATTTGTTAGAAACGTACTGGCCACTTTATTAGAAATAGCAATGTTCTGTTTTTCACTTGGACACTTTATTAGAAACATTGTCTGAATCTACACCATTGCCATTCATACATGTACACACACTGTGGGTCATCTGGTTTTAACTGACCATTCCCCGGACATTAGAAACAACCCATTTTTACTTCCACTATTTGGCCACTTTATCAAAAACACCAACATACTCACCCCACCCCCCACCCCCCCACTACAATTTATGAGAAACCTCTAGTATGTCCACCCAACTGACACTTATACATGTACATAGAGTGTGGTTCATCGGCTTGAACTCAGCATGTGGTCTAGCAGGCCTAAAAAAGCTCTGTGTAGTCGGTGTGGTACAATGTAGATGTTTCCAATCAAGTGGCTAATGGGAATTTTCTCCATCTTAAAGTACAATAAAGACAGGTTTTGTGTAAAATGTGCAGTCTTTAAAAAGCTATAAGCACTGAAGATTAAAACTGAGATTCTATCTGTGCTGCTTTCCAAAAATTGACTACAGATGTTTTGGCTGGACGTGTGTAGAATTGAACCAGCTGCCGTGCAATATGGGACCATCCGTTTATCTCCTGATTAATATGACAGATCAAAACTCAGAATTCATACTGGCCTTTCAAGCCCATTATCTTTGGAGACCTTTTCCCACTAGGGAAATACATTTCCATTGCAGATAGTTATGACCCAGAAAACTGAGTGAAAAGGGCAGAAGTTTTCACTCACGCCAAGGGTAAAGTTCATTATCATGTATTTGCCGTGTTGGGGAGTAAAACAATACATTTAACAGTGTTACGTATTTAGACTACAACATGTAAATAGTTGTATTTTGTTACAGTTACAATGAAAAAGCATGGTATTTAGAATACAGTTACATTGGTGACATTATTGGATTGCATTAAAGTTTTTCTCATTTTTAAACAAGGATTCAAGTCCTCTGGCGCTGCGGAGGATTTCCTTCACATTTTTTTCTTCATATTCATTCCTTATATCTATTTATTAATTTGTGTGCTCTGTGCTTCTAGGCACAGCCCAGAAAACACAGCCTCTTAGAGCAGTCTTTTGCTCCTCATCTTCCACTTCTGAAGTGATAGTCTGAGTCACTGTTTTATTTACACAGTTGATTTTTTGTCAAGCCATTTTTTATTTTATAGATTAAAAACAGCATTAAAATCACATAAAAGAAAAAAAAAAAAAAACAATAGAGGAAAGCTGTTCCAAAGCATATTCTTTCCTTAAAACACTATTAGTAGAATCTTGAAGTATTGAAGTAAATTGTTTCATTTATTTATTTATTTATATTTTTGGGGGTGGGGCATCTGGCTAAAATCGAAAAGTAGGCTAAGCTTTTTTTACACACACAGTTTAGTGTGATTGTTTGACACTGGGTGCTCAAAAGTGATGGTTTAGTAGTTGGGTGAAATTTTAAAAACAAACAATCATGCCTAGTACAGAAAAGAATGTGTTCTAGCCTTCACCACATAAACATTAGTGGGGAACTCTAGGGGTTCTGGGGGATGGTTGGAAATAGATCTCAGAACCATAGCAATGTGGTGGGCTGTAACAATGTTTGATGGACTTTGTTGTTCCAAGGAAATAAACCCAAATCTCAAAGTCTACCAAAACCTTCCAGCCTCTGTACGTTCAGTAAAATGAGGGAATTCTACTTGGATGACTTCTACTTCAGAAGCTCTGGAGGTTCATCTCTTCTCCCGGCAGAAATCCGAGACTCCGGTGGGGTTGATTTAAATACGACTAATTAGATCGGCTCCAGCCCCAGATGAGATATCCAATAGTACCCAGATGCATCCCAGGACACTAATTGTATCCTCTCGTAACGGCCCTTGGATCGAGTTACAGCGCTGGAGGGGGCAGGGAGGAGGTTTTTTAAGAGACCTCTGGGGGCCGTGTAGCTATTAGTAGCCGCTGCAGACAGTTGATTGGTGTTAAATAGATGGATGAGGGCGAGATCACCCGTACTGGCTTGCTGCGGTTGCTTTAGGTGCCGAGGGAAGTGATGATGGCTCGTTAAACTGTTGTTAGTGACCTGGTGGATGGACGGTGTTAGCCACTGAAGGTGGACTATTTGTACTTATGATCTAGGGCCAGATCTCTTGGTATTCTTTGAAGGATTCTAACTAGACTAATTCTCCCAAAATCTAAAAATCTAGGAGCCCCTTGGGAAATTTATTAACAGGAATTATACCCCAGTTAGTTTTGATCTTGCAATGTGATTGGTTAAGAGATGTTCCAGGAGTGCTAATATTGCATGATAATGGCACTGTGACAAAGCTCTTCTGGTATTATTCCACAAAATACATAAATTCCAACATAAATAAATAGGTTCTGGTTTGTTTCCGGCTGCAACCAAAGAACAGTAGGTACTTCAACATGAATTGTAATGATGTCTGATGGCATATCAAGATAAAGAAGCTCCAGAAGGGGCACAGAGATTAAAGAGTGGACCCATTCTCCACATTCTCATTTGAAAACAAAACTAAACTAAACTAAACTAAAAAAATCCACAGGAAAAAAAAACCCAAAACAAAACAGGAAAATGCTCAGTCTGTTTTCTAGTGGTGTGGTCAGAGTGAGTAGAGGTGCATTAATTAACTTATTTATTTTTCTTTTCTCTGCTGCTCTTGTTCACCAGCCCAGCTCTGGGGCCATATTCCAAAATAAAAATTCCTTACTTTTTACTGTACCTTTTACAGACAAACTCGGTACCTTTATCTTAAAATCTAACAATAAATAGCAATAACGAAACTGTGGTATTATTGCAGTAATGTCTTATAATGTGAGATATTGGTGCTGGTGACTCGGCCTGTGGCCTCGTGGCTACGACCGCAGCTCACCCGTGTCAATATCTTCTGATGTATTGTTGCACGAGAATACACTTGGAGGAGGATGAGAAGTCCTATACTGGCTTGTTGTGGTTAAATTAGGCACCAACAGAAACTGTTATTTGTGAGCCACTGAATGAACAATAATAGCAGGCTCAGGATTTTCTTCATATTTGATCCAGGACCAGCTTTTCCTACAAAGGATGTAGATGATACACATGAGCTTGACTGCTATGTTAACCCACCTTTTAAAAGTGAGCGCCATTCTCACTTTCAAATTACAGTAACATTTAAAGGAATATCAAAGCAGGGATACCTTTATATTTGATCAAAGGCTATTCACACAGCAGGGAGTGTCTGGAGAACAACTTTCCAGGCTCTTGAGAGTACAGAACCATGCCCTAAGCTTGGCCTTGTGGCAGTCTAGTGTTTTTCATCAAGCCCTGGCGTGCATGCGACAGCGGCCATGCACAGCGCATTGATCTTTAAGCTATCAGAGGGAGTAACGTAGTGGAAAAATAATTGCCTCCACCTCTAAACCGCTCCCCCCTGGTCCCATCAGAAAAAGTGCTGACTTTCAACACTGTCAAGCTTATGATTGGACAGGAGAGGGGTTTCTTATATTCCCCTATCGTGGGTTACGGGTTAATGACAAAAGCATAATCACGAAAAAAAAAACACATTCAGTGCTTCTTCCAGAAGCCTGGGTAAACAGATAACCGATACAGTACAGCATTATGTGGAGAAAATGCAGAAAACTTTAAGACCATGTATTAAGGCACTGATAAGCCTTTATCTTTTAAAGGGAATTCAAATCAGGTACAAGCCAAAAGACAGCATGCGAGGACTAGTTTGCTAGACTACTGGGAATGTTAACTTTAGATTAGGTGAAAATTCCTAATTCCTTTCAAATGTAAGATACGGAGAAGTCTGCCAACTGTACACATTTCTCAGTGCATTATAGACATATATTATAAAGTATGGTACAGAGACTGTCAAACACTATTTGGCACCAAGAAATTGCTTGAAGGTAAGGGATACATTGTCGCTGTCCAATTAAAAACTATTAAAAATCTTCCAAATAGCAGCTTTAAAAATATTTTACTCCAATAAATTTGGAAGCATAATTTGGGTTTCTTCATCAGTGTTGCAGTAGTTTGCATATTAAATGCCTAATAACAAGGGGTCTGCCAGAGCAGAGCTCTACAGCCCAGTGTAGGAGAGCTTTATACCGCACCAGCCAACACTTCACACTGGGCATGGCAAACACAGGCTTATGTGCAGCTGCTCCAGAGCAGCCTACCTACCTACCATGAAACCCTTGAATAACAAATTTTAAGGGGTATATTTACAAGCTGAAACAAACCCACTCAGCCACATGCTGAGGATACATTTAGGATAAGACAAAGCAGAGCAAAGCTAGAAAAAGAAATGTCCTCCCATCACAGCTTCACAGTCATGCCTCGTTTTACTGAGGGCTGGACAGTGCTGGATGATGTTGTATTGACTGACAGATGGTAACTGGGGATTAAGTGTCTCTGAGCTATCACTCTTCTCAATACTCTACTCAGTCCAATACAAGCTCTCTGTCCAAGGAGGTTTGCCACTCCATTGTGAGCACTAGCTGAGCTGATGTGCTTTTCTTTCCAGCTGGAGAGGAAATTACTTTTCTCATCTACACACAGCTGCAATCTGGTTTTGTGCACATTTTGCTGAAGTGAAATTCACAGCAGTGTAATACACATGCAAGAGTACGGCAATAAAGCACTCGAGTGCAGCCTCAAGTCAATGACCTGAATGGTTTAAGAGTCTGGAAAATTTGGATGCTTCAAAAATCTGGAAGAAATGTGGTAAACAATGTGAAAAATGTGCTTCTTGGTTGAAAAATAAAAGGAATATATTTGTACCAAATAAAATAGTGGAGCAAATCAAGAATATGGTTTGAAATGTGGAAGAACATTTTTAAACATGTGAATAATGGAAGAAGTCAAAATTGGAATAGTGCCAAATTTGGAGGGAACTTGGCTTCTCAGAAAAATTCAAAGTCCACTATTTAAATACTTTAGAATTTAGAGTCTGAACAAATGCCTAAGTTCTGTCACATTTGCAAAACATAGTCCAAGAGCTCAGTTTTCTTTAAAGAGAGGCCAAATAGAGAAGGCATCACCAAATAGCAGACCGGATGGTTTTTATTTTCCTTTGTGTTGATAGAAAACAGGTGCAGATAATCCTTTTAATATAATAAAAGCATCACTCAATTGAGCCAATCAGACTGATTGTTTATCCTAAGTAACCAAGAGAGAGCCAGAAAACTGTGCATGCAGGAATGCAGAAAACGTCGTAAAGATGAACAGGCAGTGTTTTTGGTCATTTTATCTGCTGTCAGTTCTAAACCAGTGTGTCTTATATGGCATCAATCAAAAGCAGGTATGTGAAGAATCGATATGAAACAAAGCACAAGTCTTGAGGTTTAGTCTTTTGCTGGGAGGACATTTAACCACTGGACCTCACTGAATTTTAACTGAATGCCCTCTTTTTAACATATTGTGCGTTTCTGGTTTGAAGTAAGGATCGAACTGAGACTCTGGGCCACCTACAGCTTGCTGTTTTGTAGCTCTACTTGGAGGCAGTGGGATGTAAACGGAGCATCTGCCAACTCCACAGGCTCCACAGGCTTCAGGACACCAGGGAGAGAACAGGAGGCTGAGACCAGCAAATCTAAGAAGAACTTGCCCATGTGAACTTATACTGCACTCTTTTTAAATGCCTCATCAGAAACGTATGGTGAGATAGGGTATGGTGATGCATGGATACAGTGAGTGTGCCTACATTCATACTAATAACACAACCATTACTGGGTCACAGCAGTTATCTGATTACTGAAATGGTCATGCAGACAGCATACAATTCCTTACATCAGATTAAAGCCATAATCATATTTAAATAAATGTGACAGAGGCCTTCTTCAGAGTGGAAGCTCAAATCCAATTTGTGTTGGACAGATTTCATGAGCGTGACTGTGACTGTGCTTTTATTGCACATCAGTACAATGATATTGCACCTCCATATTTAACCCATCTGTGACAGTGAACTCTCCCCAACACACACTCTCACACACATACACCCAAAGCAGTGGGAAGCCAGGCCGGTATCCAGGGAGCAGTTGGGGTTAGATACCTGACTCAAGGTTCTGTCAGCCATGTATGTTAAAAGAGGAGTTCCAACACCTATATTTTTCCTGCTCAAAATTCACATTTAATTATTTCAATATAAAACAAAGATGGCATATTTCTAATGTTAAGGGGGAAACAGCGCCTCCATGTTTTTCATTTTCATTATCACCACCCCTGCTCTCACCACCCTGTGAAAATGCAAATTGAGCAGATTGCATGTTCATTTTTACAGCCTTCAATCTCAGTCAGCCAATCAGGGTGGGCCAATGGCTTTAACTTAGAGATCTGACAACACAAAATTATTTGGTGTTTTATTCAAGAAACTTTCATAATTCATAAAAACAAGCAAATATCTGAACACAGTTGATCATGTTCCTAAAAGAATATTTTTCAACAATGTATTATTGCTGCGTATTAGATGTGTTATTCTGCACTAACTGTATTTGTGGTTTATTTCTTGGCAGTGTCAACCCTGTAAAACCAAAGCACAGTGTAATATGTTTTCAAAGGGAGTAGAGAGTAAGTTCAGTGTGTGTTTATTTTAAGTTTAAATGTAAAAATGAAACATACTATTGTTGTACTGAATTGGCATGTGCATAAATTAAGTGTTAAGGCTATTTGCTATTTTCTTATCATTGTTATTAAAGATGATAATGAAATTTAAACAAACTCATAAAAGTCATTGACTTGATTTTAGAGACAAAATGAAATATATCATGAATGAATATCAAGAGTGGTCAGAGAAATTTGCATGAGCTCTTTTTACAGTCGGGTTTGACCATGTGCGAGTTCAATGAAAAAGGGCCAATGTGTACCAAACATAGTCCCCGCTTCCTGGATGCCCCCAACTGTAACCAAAACACCTTAATCCTAATCATAACTCTCTAAGCTTAAGCCTCCATTTTAGCTCTGGAAATAAAAAAGGTAGGCTTTTAGGCTGGGTGACTTTCTTCTACAACTGTGTACAGCACTGTTTCTGTGATTCTTCTTCAGGAATATAACAGGAAACAGACAAACTGCATGGTCTTAGTAAAACAGTGCTATCAGAAGATGGGAGCTGGCTTATCAATCATAATATAAGTACAAATCATAATGAATCATAACATAGAACAAATGTTACCAATATCTGTTGTGCTCCTTTGAGTTGTGTATGTATCGTTAGAGGTATTGCAGATTCAAACCTGATCTCTCTCAGTTTTCCTAATAGGATCAGATTCCATATGCTTTTGTAATCATTCAAGGGTGTTGCTGCCTTTACTATGACAAACTAATTGCTATGCCAACAAATGCTGGTATAGGCTGACCGCAAATATCAATGCTTCATACAAGTCCTTCTTAGGCTTCTTTAATTTACTTTCACATTCTTTTACTTTCCATTGTTGTAGCAGTTTAGTTCTTAAAAAGAAAAAAAGTGCTTTTTGTTTATAACTTTACTCTTGCATGCACAAAAAAAGGTAGATTGCCCCTTGACTCTGTTTTCCTATAGTGTGTGTACCTCTTGAATTGTGTTCCATGTTTCCATGATCATCCAGCATAATTAAAAATATATCTGGATTATATATTGCAAGCAGCGCACTCCGTTCATGCCACTTACAAAATAAACCTTATAATGTATAACAGAGACCCCTTGATTTGCCAGCAGGGACCACCCATTTTAACCCTTCCATGTTAACAGAGAACTTAAGCTGCAGCACTGACTGTGGTGTCAAAAAGTGGACCATACCATGTTTAAAAGGCTGTCTATCCTCTCACAAAAGATGGTGGGCTACTTTACAATTGGAGTTGGCTCAGGCTTATTCAGCCATAAATGGAACACCATTTATCCATTCCCAACACACACAAGCAAATACAGGAAAGGGTCAGGCACAAATCGATAATAGGGGGGGGAAGTCCATTAGTGGATACTCACTACTCTTGGGTAAACAGTGTCGATTGTGTGCGGTTCTGCAAGTTTCTTTTCTCCAATAGGTTAAGACTTTGTAGTGTCCTGGGTACACCCAATGACTTCTAAAGTTCTAACAGGTTATATAAAAAGTGGGGTTCTCACACTTCCCTAGAGATTTTGATAATTTCTTTGGTGAAACCAAAGGGATCACACAATACCACAGGCCTCTTTTTACCATGGAGACACGTGGAAGGTAAGTAAAATACCGCAGTTACTGTTTTGTGCCACTGTATGCATTTAGCTAAAATAAAGAAATAAAAAAGGCATTTTTGGGTCTCAGCTCTTTGGTGAAGATGTGGTTAACTTGGGCATATATGCTGGTGCTGGAGGCTATGCTAAGCACAAGGTAGGAATTTCCATTCTACCTTAAATTGTGCTGCAGTAATGATTTTAGCATGACCTCCTGCTTCTGCTGTTTACTTCTGTCTTATTTTTCATTGGCTGTTGATAAGAAAAATGTATACTGAGTTGTTGAATTCACTGTTGGGTCAAAATTTCAATGTTGCTTGATACACTCAGACAAATCAAACACCCAGTCTGGAGGCAGGACATCAGTCTATGTCTCTTCAGTTTCTCTCCTTGTTGTTCACTCTGACAGACACAACGTCTTTTGCCTACAACTAACCAACACAGTCTTAACTCTACTGAGAATTGAACTTTGCATGGTGTAACCATGTTTATACTTGGGGTACTCACGTTGTCTGTTCGTAGTTTCTTAGCCGGGCAGCCTCCGTCCACCGGGTGCAGCATGTAGTAGAGACGCACTTTGTTTGCATGTTTTCGACTCTAGAGGGAAGAAAAAAGAAAATGGAATGTAAAATTGCCATCATACAGCATGCTGTTCTATCATTTCTGAATCATGAATGGTCAGTTTCTGGACCAGTGATCACAGAACCAGATATTGTTTGGATTTTTTTTGGTTGGTGGACCAATATCAACACAGTAGTGATGAAGGCATGGTAGTGCTTGTGGAAATGGTAAGAGTTGCTGGGGGCGGTCTCCGAGCTTAAGATGTTGCTTATCTCTGGCGACACCAACTTTTGCATATTTTACCTTTAAGGCAGTTGTTGAACTTCAGTTATGGAACCACTTGAATAACTTTGCTGCTTCTACAGGAAGGCTCTTTTGTAAAGGCAATGGTTTGTAGGGTGAAATGCTACTTCATCAGACTGATGAAGAATGTGTCATATATAGCTCATGTTACCTAACATTTCTTGTATTATAACAAGCTGGACAAAACCAGAAGAACAATTTTTGGTTGCTATACAGAACTGTTTTAAAAATGTGCTATATATAGAACCATGTGGAACACATTCTGCACCTATCTGAAGAACTATTTTATAATTGAAGGAATCATTTCATCATTCAAGCAGTTGTTTCTATAAACAACACCTGGTTCCAAACAGAACTTTTGCCTTTGTTGAGGACACTTAAAGAACCCTCCTTTTTAAGAGTGTAAGAAAAATACTTACATTTACTTAATGGCCATTCTGACTGGAAGTTAATAAGTTGCGGTCACTGACATTTGTAGGGTTCTGTACATTCCATGGGTATTTATTACACTTTAGACATCTCATTATGACAAAATGTGAAATTAGTTGCCTAGGAAAATTGCAAAATTAGCCATTATATAACACATACCATTATTCATTTCAGACCAGGGATAGGCCCAGAGGACCAATAAAGACCAAGGGATCGGGGAACTGAACAAGTGAATGTGAAGAGAGAAGGGCAGTTGGCCACAGTCCACTGCTGGGAGACTGCAGAGTGTCCATTCGGCCAGTCAGACCGATAAGTAATTACCGCCGCCGCCATAAAAACATGGGGGGAAACTGCACATCCCAAATCTGTCGATGCCTTGGGTTTGACAGGGCAAGTGCTTTCTTCCAAAGAAATCAATCCCCTTCTTCAGTTTATCTGAAACACAGTTTGACTCACAGGCAAGGAGTGTAGACAGAGGGAAGGAGAAGGAGTGAGGAAATGAAAGAAAGAATGAACAATGGTAACCAATAAAGAACAACACATTAGGTAG
Organism: Hoplias malabaricus; assembly: GCF_029633855.1. Lineage (NCBI taxonomy): Eukaryota > Metazoa > Chordata > Actinopteri > Characiformes > Erythrinidae > Hoplias > Hoplias malabaricus. The sequence continues at coordinate 6,254,704 of NC_089819.1, forward strand.
GTTGAATGGAAAGCCCTTTGGCTTGTGATTTGGCGGGGGTGGGATAATAGGAGAGTTCTCCGTATGCAGTCAAAAGGCAAGAGATGCTGACTCAGACATCGACTGGTGAATGTGAAAATATGAAATCAATCTAAAATGTGAAAGTGACACATTGCATGTGTCAACCCAGAGACAGTCCGAAAGAGGAAGGCAAAAAGAGAACAGTCTTCCTCAGACGGCTGGAGGTCTGATCTGTATCTGAGACTCAGAAAAAGGTATGACAGGGAATGGGAAATAACTGAAGGATATCGTGATTGACTGACAGTGGGCTAGATTCTGAAAAACAATATCTGGCACATCTCACACATGCATGAACTCACACCAGTAGGATAGAACAACACTGACCTGCAAGAAATATCTCCCAAACTAGTGTACGAGGGAATGTGGTAATTCTTCAATTAATATATTTGTGCATTATTTAAAGAGATATAAAATATGCATGAACTCACACCAGCAAGATATCGCATGTAGTTGCTGTCACCAATTTCAAAACAAGAACTGGATATATTTAAAGGAATACAATGTAAGATTTGGCTTTTTTTTTTGTCTCCTGAGTTCCCCTACCTGCTGTTGTGTGTAATTCACCTATACTGTACTGTCATAAAATCAAGTCTCAGAACCATCTATATCTCTCTCGCTCACTCACATAAACGCAACCGGCTCTCTGGGCTTCTACTAACACACACTCTCAGACAAATACACATGCCTCTATCTCTCTGTCTCTCTCTCTCTTATTAACTTTTGTATGGCTGCTCTCTCACTCGCTCTCTCTGCCATAATGTTTGTACTGGCAAACTACTGGCTAGATTATTCTTGTGGCTAGGTGACCACCTGTGAGGTTTTGACTTTCTCACGAGAGCCTTCTACCCCATGATTCAGAAGTTGCTTAGTCCAGTAAAAAAGCAGTTGACCTGTCGTAGCAGCCACAGAGTCTGTGTTCTCCTTATTACAGCTCTATGGAACATCACAATCACTTTAAGATGGAAATACTACATACTGTTCCTTTAACTACTTCAGAATTTTTTTTTAAATGTTATGCAAATTAGAAAAATATCCAAGAGGCAGAGCTTAATGGTCATTACACCCTTAGACCCGTTATAGCCATTGCACACTTAGCACCCCAAATGGGACAATTTTTTGGGGAAAACAAACTATTCCTGTAATAATTAATTTTTGTTCAAGGCATTAGAACATTAATTTGGAGATCTGAAACCAACTAACCCACAACCAGGTCAGATGTGTCAGTTGTTCAGAACAGAGTTGTTTAGACAGAGGAAGAAGGTTCTGCTGTGTTGTTTGATCCTTGCAGTATTTTGACCAAAGCATTTCACAGACATATGATTAACTATGTGAACTTGTGTTAAGTAGATATTATATGTCCACTTTAAGTTCATATGCAGCAGTTTCATAGCCTCCCACCTTATTAGCAATGCATTTATGAGAACATCACATTTTCAAACACCGCATAGCTAACAACAATTTAGCTGCTAATAAAATTGCTAGCCTTTGCTATCTTTAGCATCTCAGCCATTTTCTCTAATTAAAGGGGAGGCTCAGTATTATTTGTTGTATAAGTAATCCTTTGAAAAAAGTCTAGCAATTTTATTAGCAACCAAATGATATCTTGAAATGCTGTTAGCTCTGAATTGTGTATAATTCTCATACAAAAGAAATGTCTGTAGAAATGGACTGCTCTGAAACTGTGGCACATGAGCTTAAAATCACCATGCAGTGCTACAGTATGAGTGCATGACATGTATAATGACACCCGGCAACAACAATCCTTCTGTATCTGTTCCTCTGCTCAGTGGCAATCACATTTGCCTTAGATTTATAAGGAGAGTAGAATAGAGCAGGATTATACACTAGCTTTGTTGATCATTGTTTGCATAGGTGTAGTAGGGTCCTATGAGGTTAAACCCCATGCCTGAGACAAACTGGACTGTACATCATCATAAGTGGTGTCCTGACATGCAGCCCACTTATACACCTAAAAGTCATGAGGACATGAAATCACTCTCCTAACCCCCTCCCTTCTGTTCCGTCAGTCACTCTGGTGCACGTTTATTGGGAAGTCAGCAGGGTTCTAATGTGGCGTCGGTGGAGCCGGAGCCTGGGGGAAATCACAGGAGTTTGGTAGTGAAACAGAACATGACTGATGTGGATTGCGGCGGTAATGAAGTCTCCCTGGAGGAGAAACCAGAGGCTCTGAAACATACCCAGAGATCCCAGAGATAGTGAGAAACAGAGAGAGAGAGAGAGAGAGAGAGAGAGAGAGAGAGAGAGAGAGAGAGAGAGAGAGACACGTCAGGCAGGGTATAGTGTTGATTAAAGAGGACTGATAATGTCCTCTGATAAAGAGGACTTTCAGCCTACAATGTTGTTTATATGTGTTTTGCACTACTAATTTTTGTGTGTAAGATACAAATGCAGTTTGTATGTTTGTTTTGAGAATTTATATATACAAATAATGAAATAACAAAAATAGTGTGAGTTTAATCTACTTCTCTTTTTCTCTTTGACCACTTTTAGCATGATCAGTTACTGCGAGATGGAGACTTTCTTACAACTGTGGCAGTATACAGAGATTGGAGCTGTGTGTGTGTGTGTGTGAGTGTGTGTGCACATGTTATTATATGTTTGTGAAGAGCAGATGGCCTTGCAAAGATAGGAATGTGTCACATTTTGTCTTGTGAGGATGTTTTGTTGGTCCTCAAAAATTCTACTGCATTTTCTTTTTAATAAAATCTGGAACTTTAATTTGAACGAAAAGACTTCAATTATTTTATTTTGGTTACTGTAGTTAAGGTTAGGGTTAAGTGTAGAAATAATAATAAAGAGCTTCAGTAATCATTATTTCTATGGAAGGTCCTCACAAGCATAGCAAAACCAACATGTCTATGCAGACTGAATATTTTATCATGTGGTGGGGACCAAAATCTGCTTAACACTCACGTTGTGTGACTTATTGTACTTATGGGGACAAAAATCGTTTTCCCATGACATAAATCATTACCTTTTATGGTGAATATGTGTTAAGTTCAGGGTTAATAATAGGTTTAGGGTAATAGTAGTTATAGTTATGTTTAGGGAAAATGTCCATGAAATAAATGGAAGTGTATGTAATATCACTATATATTAAAACATATAGACGACTGTGTGTGTGTGTGTGTGTGTGTGTGTGTGTGTGTGTGTGTGTGTATGCCACAGATTTTAAATTCTAAAGAGTCCTTGAGCTTGAAAAAGTCTTTATAAAAATTAAACATATTATTAGGGAGATTTGTTTCCCAAGCCTCCATTATAAAGATTCTGATTCCCTCTAATGCTACACAAAGCTACGTCACCGTGTTTACCTACAAAAGGAAAGATCAAGCTGTGACTTTCATGGCTGCGGATCTAATTATACGTTGTAAAAAAAAAAAAAAAAAAAACCCAAACAGATTCCTGTCACTCACTTCTCCTTTACATAAGGGCAGGTTATGAGCTGGGTCCTGTTTCCTGAAGCGTTTTGTAATGAATTAATGAGATACTGCATGCTCCCTGCTGTCTTCAGGGGAGAAACAGGGGAGACTGCCATCAGGACGCGCAAATTAAAATCAGTCCAAGTCTAATAGAGGCAGCACGCTAGGTGCACTGACATACTGAGATTCCTGATGCAAAGCAGCCTTACAATCTCAAAGCCATCTGTAGTATTTGGTTGTCTGTCTCATCACAACGACACCCAATTTTCTCCCCAATTAAGCCATTGCTAATTCCACCAATTTGCCAGCTAGGACTCTCCCAGTCAAACAATGCTGGATCCGGGAGTGTTAGACAAGCACTTAAGTGTTAATTTCATTAAGGAAAACTGTGACCAAAAAAAAAAAAATAAAAGAAAGAGGAATCTTTTGCAACATTTATTTCATATTGAAAACTAGACATGAAAGAAATAAAAATACTAATTTGCAGACAGGGGAGGCACGGTGGTGCAGCTGGTAGTGTTACAGTCACACAGCTCCAGGGGCCTGGAGGTTGTGGGTTCGATTCCCGCTCCGGGTGACTGTCTGTAAGGAGGTGGTGTGTTCTCTATGTGTCTGCGTGGGTTTCCTCCGGGTGCTCCGGTTTCCTCCCACAGTCTAAAAACACACATTGGTAGGTAGATTGACAACTCAAAAGTGACTGTGTGTCTGTGTTGCCCTGTGAAGGACTGGCGCCCCCTCCAGGGTGTGTTCCTGCCTTGCACCCAATGATTCCAGGTAGGCTCTGGACCCACTGTGACCCTGAACTGGATAATTTACAGATTGATAATGAATGGATGAATGAATTTGCAGACAAGGACTATGATGAAATGTTTTGCAATTTTTTTGTCAGCAAATGAAAACAAAATGAAAATGTCAAAAACAAATGATAATTTCAAATTAATTTGAAAACAGAATATTGCAAGGAAATAAAACAGGAAAATGCTCTGTCTTGCTGTCGGCATGGCCGTGCAGGTTCGCATGAAGCTCTCTGTTCAGAGCTGCTCCAATGTATCTGAACCACACTCTGAAATCATTTAAAACCAAGAACACACAACAGCCTCTGGTGCTATGTCACATGCTTGTGGGGAAGAAAGAGGGTTTTCCTTCAGGAACGTGAAGAGAAAATGTCTTGGGTTGACTCTATTTCTCTCTCTAAAAACACACTCTTTTTTTCCTCACAGTGCTGTGACATTAGACAGATATTGCTCTGAAGATCCAAATCCGTCCCGCTGCAGTGTCTCAATTCACATTGAGAGCAGTCAGGAGGGATACAGTCACAGTAAATCTTTTTTTTTTAGTGAAGATGAGACGACTCCCAAAGAATCGATTCTTTGAGCATCTAAGTGTCACTTGTATTCGTGAGCTGTTGGCTGATGATACGTAGAGTTGAAACTCTTGGAGTCGTAAGCACCGTCTACAGGGCACTTTACATTTAAAATGTTAATATTAAATAAATGCAAAATGTATTTGAAGAAAAACGTGGACTTATTCCTTATTATTATATTGAACAATTATTTGTTTTTAAATGTTACATAACTTTTAAGCAAAAAAACAATTAGGATAATGTTTATATTATATATGTAATAGACTAAAACAACAGAAATATGTTTTGTTTTTGTTGACTAAAGCAGCCTAAAACTAACAATAATGAAACGACTAGAATGAGAACAAAACTAATACAGATTTTAGTCAAAAGACTAAGGCTTAAACCAAATTAAAAAATGCTGCCAAAATGAACCCTGAAGCACATGATTCCTTCAAGGCCTTTATACCTTTAGTTAAACACAACGTACCTGTACAATATCCTTTTTATCTGGAAATTAAGAGATGGGTTAATCCAACAGTTAATCAACCAATCAGTTTGTCAGATCAGTCTCTGATCCGCAACAGATCATCAGTGGTTCCTGAAGTGTTTGCCCAGAGATTGCTTCATTCAGCTCAGTGAATCCTGGAACACCATCCTGTTGCCATTCTCTCATGCCTCGATCCAGGAAGCTGTCAATAGTAATTTAGTGCATGGCCAAGCCTCATGATTGTGCTGCTAGGTGTCCAGAAGTTATCCAATCAGGACTCTGAATTGAATCAAACCTCTCTCTGGCAGTCAATCCGAAGCCACAGTCCAGCTGAACTCTTCAAAAGAAAACCCAGCTACACAAAGAAAATGAGACATAGTTGAAAGCCTAAACTTTTGTGATTAATCAGAAACACACCTGTGCATAAAAAAAAAATTAAAAAAAATCTGCATTTACTTCAGTTTTAAGATTTATTTTTATTTATCTAATCTTCATTCATTCATTATCTGTAACCCCCTACCCAATTCAGGGTCGCGTTGGGTCCAGAGCCTGGAATCATTGAGCGCAAAGAAGAAATACACCCCGGAGGGGGCGCCAATCTTTCACAAGGCAACTCACACACACAGACACTTTTGAGTCGTCAATCCACCTACCAATGTGTGTTTTTGGATTGTGGGAGGAAACCCATGCAGACACTGGGAGAACACACCAAACTCCTCACAGACAGTCACCCGGAGCAGGACTCAAACCCACAACCTCCAGGTCCCTGGAGCTGTGTGACTGTGACACTACCTGCTGCGCCACCGTGCCAACATCTATTAATCTTTCTATTTGTAAATCTGAGGTTATTAGTTATAAGCTATTACATAAAGAAGGGGGCGGTGGGGGAAAACGCAATTCATAACAAATGCCACATAAAAGTGTCACAACAAAACAACTGTTCACATCAGATAAACAGCACGATGTCATGTTTTTTACCTTAAAATGACAGATTCAGAATCATTGTGATTCTTGAATGACCTGTAATAGGGAGAACAGAGCCTCTGTCATTGCTACTTTGGGCTCAGCACTGCTGAAACTGCACTGTGTAACTTTTGCAGGAGGGTAGGAATCACACTCTGCCTCTGTAGGGGGAGCCCAGGAACAAAAATTCCATACCCAGTGTTGCTTTAATCATTGAGAGAGAGAGAGAGAGAGAGAGAGAGAGAGAGAGAGAGAGAGAGAGAGAGAGAGAGAGAATCCATTAGAATGTCCATTATTCCACTTTGAGAAGAACAACTCAGTCCTGAAAAGTCACCCAAAAGCTCTAAATGAGCCAGTCCCTGCTTTCATGACGGTAATGGTCAAAACCTGATCCCTTCCTCCAGTGCTCTGAGCTTCGAAGTATACTCTTAGGCTCTGCTCGAACCACCAATTCACATAAAAGACAAGAATCATGACTCTTTTCTCTCCTGGCTCCCAGATGGTGTGAGGAACATCCAGTGGCCCATTATTAGAGTTCTTCACTGTTTACAGACAGACTGAAGACTCACCAGCCTGTACAGTTAAATGGTCACTGATCCTGCTTTTTTAAATATCTTGAAAGTTGTCATTGTTATCTTATATTGATGTGTTCCTTTGGGATTTCCCTCTTACTGAGTATCAGCATTGGCTCTTGTACCTAGCAGTATAGTAGCTCAGTGATATGTAGACTGAACTGGTGAGGATCTATTCTATGCATAGATGATACAGCACTTTTGTAAGCTGCTCTAGATATCAGCATCTGCTAAATCTCAATGGGTACCTTCTTTAAAAACGAAACAATCTGGCCAGCAAAACACTTTTTCTTTTTTTTTTTTTAAGTTGAATAGGTTTCAAAATGTCACGCTTTGTTTGTTCCTACTGTAACAACTCAGTGCTCCATTCAATACTTAGGCCACCATTTCTGTCCGTTCTAATGGCTCTGAGAAAAGGATATAGACACAAATGAAGAACATTTGGATCCAATTTATTAAAAAACTATTCATCCCCAATGTCTTCTAACCAAACCATATCTAGCCCTGAGACACTCCAGAACACCAGAATTATCTACAGAGCCATCAGCAGCCTCTCTCTCACTTCAGTTCAGCACCATTATCTAATAAGACAGTGACCTCCGCACTGTATTCCTTCAGTGTTGTGCTTTGATTTGAAAGACAAAGTGCTCCACATACTTCAAAATTTCAACATCCATTCGCTGGGAGTTTAATGTAATCATTACATAATCTTCTTCCAAGTTAGAAGACAGTCACATCTGTTCACTCTTTAATTGGCCTACCGTGAAGTGACACTCGTCAAATGCTTAGAAAAAAAAAGGGACGGGAACAGATCTTTTTTGAGACAGAGTGAGGAATATATCTAGCAAATGAAAGCAGCCTGAATTAATATTAGGCTGGCAGGTACTGCGCCATTTGATGTATTTATCACAAGGCACACTTTGTGGATGTGTTGTTTGATAGTCAGTTTATATTCACTTCAAAGTTTTACAGAATCTGAGGTCAAGCAAACTGGAACACTGGCAAAAAAAAATACACTGACCCTGGGAATATACAATACATAATAAACACTCATTTTTTATTTGTAATTTCTTGCTTGAAATGGCGGACATCTTACAATTATCTAGTATCACATTAGCCAATTCTTTGCAATTCTATCGGCAAGTTTGATTTCAACACAATGATAGACCATGAGAATTGGATTTGACCTTCAGGTTATAAATGACAAAATGTAGTTAAAAAAAATAATAATCTGTCACGCCCTGGCCCTGTCCTGTCTGTTTTTCTCACCATGTGTTTATTTAGCACATGGCTCTGTTATTGTTTTGTTTCTGTCTCCGCCTTAGTCCTGCCTCTGTCCAATTGTCCCCAGGTGTTCCTTGTCTGTGCTGTGTAAATATATATTCTCATTTTTTCAGGGCTCCCTTGTCGGTTCTTGTGTGTGTAGATGTGTGTTTCTGTGTCTCTGTGTTTACATGAATCTACCGGTTCATGATTGTTTCCTGTCCTTGTTTAATTCGGTTTAGTTTAGTCTTGTCTTAATTCTGTCTGTTTTACCTGTGTTTATTTTGATTCTGTCTTTGTTAATAAAATTTCTTGCGTGTACGTCCGCCTCCCTTGTCTGTCCTGCCTAGCCGTGACATAATCACATAATAATATTAATATAAATTAAGAAAGCCACCTCTCTGCTTTCTAATGCCAATTTCTGCTAGTGTCTCTATGTGATTTTTAATATTATGTTAATGGTAAGAGTGTCAGGGTGGAGCTACAAGTAGTGTTGCCCCAACATAGCTCTAGGTGCCTGGGGTGTTGAGTTCAATCCCCACCTCAGGTCACTGTCTGTGAGGACTTTGCTCATTTGCTGTGTTCTCCCTGTGCTTGTGTGGGTTTCCTCCAGGTGATCCAGTTTCCTCCCACAGTTCATAAAGAGTAATAATAATAAAAAAAAATTCCAGGCAGGATCTGATTCCACTGCAACTCTGATCAAAATGAAGTGTTTATAGCTTTTGCCCAGCTCAGACGTTTATAAGACCTCTTATCTTTTAGCAAAGACAGGAGATAAAGAAGTCTGAGATCAGTCAAAGCTTGTAGACTCATGAACATGTAAACAAAACATGCTCACAAGTTCTGAAATCACTGCTCTTTCATGTAGACCAACACTCTTCAGCTGTAAAAAGCTCAGGAGAGAATTTTTGGCCGATTTTCTTGCCCGTAAACAGAAAGTCTCTGGGCTGATAATGAAACAGATGAGAGCCAGACGCTGCCAGCGTGGCCTAGTTTTTTTCTCGGCAGCTCTCTGTCGACTACAAACAAAAGAGGCTCTCTATTGTGCAAGCGATCAGAGGCGGCACGTTGCATGCACGGCTGCCATGAGGGTTCGTCTCCCCGCTCAGCCCCATGGCGCTGTGTCAGAGGCTTAGTGCTTGACAGCCAAGTACTGAGCATGAGCCAATGATTTAAAGCAATGTAAGGTTTTGCTGATATTCTCATACATCCTGTAAGAGACTTTAAATAAAAGTATATTAAATGAGCACACTCAAAATTACAGATGGTGGTCAGGTTTCATTTTGAGAGTGAGAATTTAAGAGTATTGAAAGATTCATTCATTCATAGTGTACATTTACATGCACAATAATGTAAAAGACCCTTGGGGGTTATTATTTGATCATCGGTAAAAATCGATATAACACTCATAAGGCTTGTGCAGCTTAATATATCTGTGCTGTTGATATTCCTCATATTTCCTATCACTACTGTTGGTTTCTCTATAATGAACAATTTCAAACAAAACCCTTTTAATGACAATGTTTACATTGAATTAGATGGGTTTTAGTCCTTTTACAAAACAGTATTCGATCTCAAAAGGAGCTCCAGAGAAAAACAAAAAGCAGTATTATCAGCTAAAGCAGAGGACAAAACAAATCTTAACCAGCGAGGGGAGTGTTAGCACCAAGAAACCAGGCACACTGGGACTGCAAGGGCCTTCGTTGATATTCTCCATGAGTTCTGTATCACTGTGATACTCAGCGACCCTCAAATGTTGTGTTTTCATGCATATCACTGGCTTCTTTTTTTCTTTGTTTGTTTGTTTTTGTTTTCTTTTCATTTTATTTAGCCCCTTGCAGCACACCTCGCTCCTATTCCGGATTCTTCAGAAGTCTTACCATATGCACACACACACACACACACACACACACATAGAGAGAGAGAGAGAGAGAGAGAGAGAGAGAGAGAGAGAGAAGAAAAAAAAATGTTCCTCGGATTTGAACTATTACCGCAGCAGCATAAATCCACACTGATTAAAGCAAAGGAACGTTTCTTAAAATCACTTCACTTTCGAACAATTTTTTGGGACATTAAACTTAAAAAAATATATATTTAAAATAATTTTTGGATACCTTTCAACATTTTTTCTCAAATGAAGTGTATAAACTGGGTATTTGCTGCAGCCTCTGCTGTTCTGGAAAGGCTTTAGACCACATTGCTGTGAGGATTTGTTGGTGTCAGTGAGGTCAGTGTTAAGTAATGTTCCATGGCTCAGTGCTGAGCACCCTGTCCAGTCCTGCTGACACTTGCCATTGGGCATAGGGCCATTAGGCTCATGTACAGCATTTTTTTTTTCATGAACGCTATCGACAGTAGGTGCACCTTACTGAGTATTAGGGAATACCTGCAAAAATATTGTCATTAATAGCGTCTTAAGACTTCCCAATGTGAAAAAAAAACATCCCAGTTCCTCGTAGGGCAAAGTTGTTTGTGCCCTCTCTTTTTTTTTCACCCATCCGTCAGAAATGCGTCCATCAAGGACAGAGGGATGACTCACTGGGGAACTGCAAGGCTGCTTCATCTCCATGGGCCCAAGGCTGATAACACCATGCCACCCCCCCCCCCCCCCAAACAAACCTCTTCCCTCTCTCTTTTCGTTTTCTTCAGCTGTCACTCTCCTCCACGTCAGAACAATCAGAGACTGTTACTCTCCAAGGGCGGGGGAAAAAAGAGAAAAAAAAGCAAAGGGGGTGGAAAGGGGGGCGAAAAAATGTCCATGTTACGGTCGTCACTCAGATGAGTCATGACTGTTTGGAGAGAATTATATGAATAATGTGTTCCGGAGGTGATGCTGGAGGAAAAGTGTCTTTACGTATAAACGTATAAAAAGACAGAATGGTGTTGGGTATGCTATTGGCTTTCGGAGAGAATCCTATACAAATCCAATAGAGACATCGTCGCCTGTGTTTTACGGTCATTAAAGCATAGGCCATGTGCTGTACTGAGCAAAACACACATTAGGTACAAGGTTTCCTTCCACAGGAGACATTTCTGAGAAGATCAGATATAAGGTAATGCATGTACATAGAGAAAGGAGATGTTGTTTTTCATTCATTCATTATGTGTAACCGCTTATCCAGTTCAGGGTCGCGGTGGGTCCGGAGCAGTGGCGGATGCTGGTCTTTCAAGGAGGGGAAGCGGCCTACATCCTAAAATGTGTCGGTTTATTTATACGTAAATTCTACCCTCCGTTCCTTTTCAAGAAAATGATCTGTGACCCTGTCGTACCAACAAGGCGTCTTTTCCAGGGACTTGACTAGTGTCATCCAATCATCACGCAGAAGCTGAGCGTCTGGGCCGGCCGAGGCCAGCCCACTGCCCCGTAGACCCCCAGAGACGCTGAGCGTCCGATGGGCGGGACAAAGCACAGCATTTATCCAATCACTCGTCTCGTTTCGCTGCACTTCGCTGCTTCGCTATTGAACTCTGTGGATGCTGTTTAAAGGACTGTGAAACTGCGGGAAAGCCGTGTCTTTACCAGCGATAAGAAGCTGATTCTGAACAAAAGTTAAGCGTGTTGTAGTGCATATTTATTCAATGACATGTACACACAACAGAATATATTTGATCACTTATTTTGTACATTTTAGGAGAAGCTGAGCTTCCCTTGCAGTCTTAGAGCAATGGCCACTGGTCCAGAGCCTACCTGGAATCATTGGACGCAAGGCAGGAATGCACCCTGGAGGGGGCCTTCACAGGGCAACACACAGACTTGGTGACAAAAACTAATCTGGAGATTTATTTAAAAAAAAATTGACTGATCTGTGTACATGATGAAAATGAGCATCCCAGATATTCATAACATTTTTACATTATGATTCCTTATGAGGGCAGCACGGTGGTGCAGCAGGTAGTGTCGCAGTCACACAGCACCAGGGGCCTGGAGGTTGTGGGTTCGATTCCCGCTCCAGGTGACTGTCTGTGAGGAGTTGGTGTGTTCTCCCCGTGTCCGCGTGGGTTTCCTCCGGGTGCTCCGGTTTCCTCCCACAGTCCAAAAACACACGTTGCAGGTGGATTGGTGACTTGAAAGTGTCCGTAGGTGTGAGTGTGTGTGTGTGAGTGAATGTGTGTGTGTCTGTGTTGCCCTGTGAAGGATTGGTGCCCCCTCCAGGGTGTATTCCTGCCTTGCGCCCAATGATTCCAGGTAGGCTCTGGACCCCCCGCGACCCTAAATTGGATAAGCGGTTACAGATAATGGATGGATTCCTTATGATTCGTAGTTAGGTTATAGTCAGTAGACTATAGCACACATGGAAATGGTATGAATCCTGGGATTGTTCTTTAAGTCTAATGTGTAGTACATTGTTGCTTTCCAAAGTTAACCATGTTTCTTCATTTGTGTGAATTTGTAATTTACTACATCATTTGAAAATGGCAGGTGTCCTTCACACTGTGTGAAAATGCCATGATGAATGGATCAATACAAATGCTCCAAATTTACATTGATGCCCATTGAAAGTTAAGAAGTTCTTTCCTTTTATAAAGTTATTTTAGAGATGCAAGTTTACTTTTTGACAGTGTCATGGTTGGTCTTTGTCCTGTGTGTTTGGTCCCCATGCCCCATACCTGTGAGCTTTTAGGGATCACATGACCTTGCTCACAGGTGTTTCTTGTCATGTTAATGCTTTTAAGCAGTGTGTCCTTATCCCTTGGTGTGAGTAATTTTTGTATCGATTCTTGTCAGTGTGTAACAGCGGACTTAGGCCCCATCCATTCATTTTCTTTAAAAACTGAGATTTTCCTCTCTTCTTTTTGAAAATATCGCCATCCAGACAAATACAATAACAGCTACATTCTCATGCCAGTCCAGTAGGGTGGCATAATACTTCATACTTCAAAAAAACCATGACACATGAGAGAAACACGGTGGTTTAATCTCAAATTACTCCATACGCCCCGTGTAGTGTACTTCGCAAATCTTAAACATCATACAACATCATTTCTACTTACGTGGGAATCTGAAATCTAGTGCTAGCTGCATGTACATTGTAGTTTAATGACTTATGTACTTCACTATAAAGGGAGTGAGAAGGTATTTGCGTTTCAGCCAGAGAGACAGGCACACTGTGCGAGGTCAGCATTTCTGAAAATATCCATTTACCTTCATCCACACGAGGACAGTGACAACAGTGTTTTCAAAAATCTCCACCTTGGAGAGCATTTTTCAAAATCCTTCATTGTGAATGGGAGGCCAAAACGCAGACAAAAGCCTCAGTTTTTAAAAACAAATGGATCCATGCATATTGGGACCAGGCTAGAACACAAAACCTGAGCTATGCAGTAAGATTTTTGGAATTTGATAGCATAGTATGTAAGGACTTAATAATAAACACTGAATAATGTATTCATAAATCAAAACCTAAGCACTTCCAGACAGCTTATAATCAGCCTGATCAGCTTGTTACTCCTAAAACTGCATCTGAAATCACTACAGTCTGTACTGTTTCAATTCAGAGTAAGACACGGCTGATTTTATTAATTACTGTATGTTTATCATAACTTGCTTTGATGTTAAGGAATAATCACTTCAGCTGGTCATGGGATTCATACAATTACACTTCCTTGAAAACAAATAGCATTCATCTTGAAAGAAATCCAATTATCATGTGTCTCTCTCCCACACAAAGCTCATTTATTCGTTTTTGGCTGGAACTTTTCAGCCTGTGTGGGTGGAATAACAGGCACTGATTAGCGAGTGGTCCTCGCACATCTGCTATGTCCAAATAATTTCAGTTGGAGGCATGACGCTTTGGTTAATGGCAAGGATGCTGGAGAGTGGTTGTAAAGTGTATAGTAAACGTGTTGACTGTGTTATGCCACAGTCTCCTGGTCACACAGAAGCTGCTCTGGAGAAAGCGTAAGTAATTGTACTGAAGCTAATTGTGACAGCCAAATTTAACAGGACAATTAAACAGTGATGCTGATCATCAACGGGGTAATGACACGGAAGGAGTCATTAACAGAGCCAGTCCAAATCACAGCCTGTTCCCCCTCATCCTGAAACTGAACAAGCCAAGATGAAGCTACTGGAAGATATGTTCAAACCTTTTTGAAAACATCTAATGATAAGTGCATTCTTGCTAACGTCTGGTGTAGGATGCCTACAGAACAGCTTGGAATGGGGCGCTTTGGACCAGCTGCACATGCCCACCAGGCCCAATACAGTCAAACAGAGGGGTATAAAGCCCCCAGCATTTGACCGTGGAGCACTGCAACTATGTTATTTAAGTTGCCTATTATTATGTCATTACATATTAATAGGTATGTCATAGTTTTTATTTACTATACTAATTTAATTCATGCATTAATTAGTTCATTTATTTATTCTGTAACCGCTTATCCAGTTCATGGTCGCAGTGGGCCCGGAGCCTACCTGGAATTAAACACCCTTGAGGGGACGCCCTAATTTCACGTTTAGAAATTCCACAGTTTATTGTGTTATACTAAATCAACCACACTTAATTATATATCTTTCATTAACCACATAGGTACAGATACACAATACATATAATTTAATCTAGTTATTGGCTGTTGTTATTATCCTGTACATGAACATCGCTTAATTACTTATCTGTATTCTCTAATTATATAGGAACTTATTTTTTGTGTAAGAAACAAACATATAAATGGTTATTTATTAATGCTGCAGAACAACAGTCAGTTATTCTTTATATAAATAGCACAATTACATGCAATTAAATAGTAATAACTATATCATACTGCAAATACCACAACGATTTTATAATTAACTGTATAGTCAAAGGCTTTGATATACACAGAGGCTAGAAAAAGTTGACTGTAAACATTAGTTTTATAACTGGTGTAATTGCCATGTAATTATCTACAACATACAACAAAGAGCAAAAGCTCAACTTCTGCAGGTGAAAAGACAATGAGATTAAATTGCTAGCATGGACACTAGCATCACTAGCATGGCTCTACTCTTGTGTACTGGTCTCTGCTGATCTGAATGAGTGTGCTGTGTCTCACTGTGTCTGAATGGACTTGTTTTAAGGTCAGCAGCAGTGGGCCGGGTGATGCATGGTCCCTGTGGACAGCATCAACACACTTCCCCTTAATGGAGAGTGGCGTATCGCTCGGAGGAGGAGAGGGGGAAGCCCGTAGCCACGAAAACAGAGGGGAAAATGCTAGAGTAGAGAGAAGAGCTTTACAAGATACACTGACTAAGCTTTAAAGGCAAGAAGCTGTAGTCCATTATATTAGCATTAGTAAAAAAGCTCTGCGGGTCACAGCTCATATTTATGTGGCATAAGCTGTGTTTTGAACTTATCATTTCTGAGTGTTGCTCATTAACCTGAGTGGCTCAGGCAGTCCAGCACAACTGGACTAATGTTAACCCAATGTTTGGTTTGACCAAGAACTGGGAGCATTTAAGTAATATAAAAATATTGTGCTTCTAGATTAGTGGTCTCTTTGATACACTATATATCCAAACATCTGTAGTCATTCCTTATCATGGAATGAGCCTATAATGTCACTATGTTCAATCCCAAGCATCAGCTAGATGTTTATCAGCTAGCTGTGGAACAGTGGGTTTTTATTTATTTATTTTTTGGGGGGATCATGAGTACAATACCTTTTAAGATTTATTGGCATGGCATTTGAGATCCAGAACTATTGATCCAACATCATTACCTGACCTCATTCACCTTCATGTGAATGAATGCCATCAAATTCACTTGTCAGTGTTAGCACAACTCATATTTAAGCTTCTTAATGAACTCAGGATTCAGAGACTCCAGTAATATTTGGATGCAAACGTCAGTAGGACATACTCTATTTGGTATTAAAACCTTTTGTTTACAAGTTTCCACTTATTTCTCCCACAAACCAACCTTGCACTTGGAATTCCAACTATGGGCAGGAAGTAGACATGAGTGGTCTTGTACAGAAAGTACAGGTACGGGAGACCTTCAACAATGCATACTTTGGTAAGTCAGGCCTTGGGAGACAGACAGACAGAAGTGGGCCACTTGGCAGGGGGCGGGAGTGTCCTTGAAGGCTGCCGATATTAGCGTGACGGACAGGAAATATTAAAGTCTCTGTTGTTCCCTCTCCCCTTTCCTCACCTTTCATACATATGTAAGAGCAGAGAGTGCTGATTCTGGAAGCTGTCAGAACAGAGAGGGTGAGGGGGGGGGGGGGGGGGGGGAGAGAGAGAGAGAGAGAGAGAGAGAAACAGATTCACTGTAGCAAAACCGAAAGAGATCAAAGTGTCTGTATTTGGAAGGGCTTATAGGACACCAAGGGTGCATGTGACCTATTCCTATTTGTTTCATTTGGATGCAAACAGGACTGACGTTCTCACATTTAAAAGATCTTTAACCTTGTTTGGTCAAAGGTCGTATGCTGTCTTGAAGAGATCATTCAGAATCCTGGTAGTTTCTTGTGGAATTGATCTGCGGGGTCCAGTTCTAAGCAATGGTCAGGGGACGTTTACAGCTCTTAGAGGACGTTGTTATCTAGAGCCAATAAAAATCTTAACCTTGTTAGGGTTTAAAAGCTGTATTCAATCTGGCAGATAGTGTATGGGAATGTAGTATAGCACCCTGTGGATTTTATCTGCAGTGTCCAGCTAGTGGCCAGTACATTGACATTTACAGTACTTGGTGGACATAATCATTTTATAAGTGGAGAGTCTCGCCTTAGGTTTCTTACCAACAAAGTATTGAGAATTTGCTGATGTCAGGAATCAAACACCATTTTCTCTTCAGTGTAGGAGAGTAGTGTAACCAACTATGCTATAACACTATTATATAATAACCATTCAGCCCAAATAACCACAGGAAGTGTGTCTTTATTTATTTATATTTTTTATTTCAATTTTATCCCGCCGGCGGCATAGCCGACCTCAAAGGTGAGAAATGTTTAGAATGTGTTTTTTCACAGTATATCAGCACTTCTGAAAATAGGTTTTTGGAAAGTCTAAGTTTAGAGTAAATTTAATCAAAATGTAGATGTATGACACTCTTACTGATTCAACACTGTTGTTGCAGAGATAGTTCTGAAAAATGCATGTGTAACACTTTGAAATGATTTTTTCTCAGATGCGTACAATTTGTAAAACAATCAAGGCATGTCAGACTACACCAGGGTGTCTGAAAACCCCTCAGACTCCAGGGGGTTAAAGGGTGTAGAAGCTGCCAGTATGTGCCTGCTTTGCTACTTAAGGTGGAAAATGGAAAACGGACAAGATGATAGTGATGATGATGACAATCTTGAACTTTAATGGTACTCTATGACTTTGAGGTTCTGGGATCAATCCTCGCCTCGTCTGTGAAACGTTGGTGCTGTTGGAAAGTGGTTCATTTCATAATAATTCTATATTTAATTCTGATTCTCTTAAACTTTGCTTTAGGTCACTGTGAACTCTTTCAGAGTTGTTTGTCTCTTCTCTGCCTGTGTATCATCGGTTCATAACCTTGATGCTTGGGGGAGGGGAGATTGTTTCTCAAACAATTGAGGGTGATAACATTTTCTATAATATGTGTTTGCTCCCATTGATGGTGGGAGAAAATGACCAAGTCACAACCAAGTAACATCTCTGTAAACTTATCCAACTCCACTTTCAAATAAAACATCCTTATACTCTCCACACACACGTGACTCTGTCTAATTCATTCTCAATAAGCTCAATAAACACCTCAATCCAACAGGGTGTTCTCCCTTTGTCAGCGTGGGTTGCCTCCAGATGCACCATTTTCCAAGCACAGTCCAAAAAATGCATGGTGGATGGATTGGCTTTGTGAAATTTGACAAAGTGAAAATGTGGGTGTGTCTTTAGAGTGGTCTACAGACTTCAACCCTGAACAGGATGAAGTAGATACAAAAGATGAATGAATGAATATTAGATAGATAGATAGATAGATAGATAGATAGATAGATAGATAGATAGATAGATAGTTAGACAGACAGACAGACAGACAGAATGAACACAGGCATGTGATGTATAATGAATACACTGAATAATAATAATAATAATAATAATAAAAGATTAAAGGTTATGTAACTTTTTTTTAGCACTAATGCTTTTGAACTCCTTTTCTGAACACACTTGCATTCTCTCTCTCTCTCTCTGCTTGCTGTCTCTCATCCTGTCTTTCTCTTTGATGTTCTGGTAGTAAGGATTAAAAGCTCATTGCGTAGGAAAATAGTTGCACTCTCAGCATACACCGTAAAACTGAGACCCATGGTGCTAAAGCCTCTTTGCATGTTTTATTTATTTATTTATTTATTTACTCCCCCCTCCCTCCAATCAAAACCTCTGAACTTCAGACAGTTCTTCATTTCTATATGAAATGCCAACATTTTTTAGACACTTCTTTTAATAAGTAATCTCTGCTCTGGTTTAGGGTTCACCCATTCCTGAAGCAGGCATTCAGTTGCATATGTGGATTTTCCAAGCACTGACCACATAATGGGATGCTCAGACACACACACACACACGTACAGGTGAGTGGGTGTCTACACAGATTTGACTGTAGAGTATATTTGCTCTTATATAACATTTCCCCTTTCCCCTTAAGGGGTATTTTACAGTCAAGGTACAAACAGTGTAAATGTCTCCTAAACAGTGGCCCAACAGTGGTCCTAAATGTATACTGGGTTGTAGTTTTACCTTAAAATTGCATCTTCAAAATCAGTGTGATGCTCCACTGACTTCTAAACAGGACAATTGTAATGCTTGTAATTGCTACACCAGGCACAGCACTGGAGAAAATGCACTATGTAACTTCTTAATGAGGGTGGGGAAACCACCCCCAACTCCTTCCCCCATGATGCCAGGACAGTGCTGTAAAAGTGAATTACACCGTGCAACTGTAGGGGGAGCCCAGGAGCAAAAATGCCAAATCGTACCTGTAGCGTTCCTGGTCCAGTTGTGACCAAGTGCCTAACTGTCAAAAGTGTTGGCTTAATCTTAATTTGCTCTCACTCTGGGAGGGTAGGATGTCCCTCCCTTTCCCGCATCATTCAGTGAGAGGTTAGACAGAGGGCATTTGTCAAGTAATGGAACAATTGGCAGCTACTGTTCTCTGCCAAGTGTGCTGAATTGCCAGGGATGTCATATTAGCCGCAGTTTGAAAGGACACAAGGTCTCACTTGGAAGAGGACTCTAACTGCTAATCCTGTTATTCAAGCCAACAGAACAGATGTGGCATAGGTAGTGTTCTCCTGCAAGCGTGTAGTGTCACAGATGTCACTTCATTAGAAACAATCTTAGAGGACGTACCCAGCCTTCACCCTTTCAGCTTGGTAGTGGCATGTGATAGTGGAGCTTAGCAATGACTAAACAGTGGAGAGTGGAAAAAAAAAACTGGGAGGGCATTTCCAAAAAGAACAAGGTGGAATTGTGTACCTTAAATGAGTCGTGTGGAGCAACAGTGACAGTTAAGTACCTTTTATTCTGAGAGAGTGCCACTGACGCCATGCTGAGTTATTAAAGCTGCCAGCACATTTGTCCAAAATGAAAAGAGCTTCAGATCGAATGCATACAAATTGACTCTTGGGTTTAAGGGAAGTGGTAAGGGGATCCAAAAGTAATAAGGTGCTTGATTAATCAGGCCTGAATCTCGCTAATGTTTTGTCTGATGGAGCTGGGGAAAAGACAGACCAGCTGCAGCCTGGGCACAGAGGGGGAGAGAGAGAGAGAGAGAGAAGAGAGAGAGAGAGAGAGAGAGAGAGAGAGAGAGAGAGAGAGAGAGAGAGAGAGAGAGACAGGAAGACATACAGAGAATTAGAGAGAGTGAATTAGAGAGGTAGAGAGAAAAGATGAGATGAAACGAAAAGGCCTTTAAATTTTATCAAGAATAAACAAGTTAAATTGGGGGAGATGATGAAGGAAAACAACATTTGTTTGTGTGTGTGTGTGTGTGCACACTTGTGATTGTGTATGTGCATTTATTAATAAATAAATAAATAAATAAATATTAGAATAATAAAAAAAAAAACACTGTGCAAAGACCGCCCTTCATCTGTTTAATTCCCAGTCCTTAACAGCTATAATCTGTTAAAGCAGATATTAAGAAAATCCACTTAGACAAAAGAAAAATGAACAGAAAATGACTCCCAACAACCGCGCAACACCTGGCAGAGCACCTAGAGACAGGACATAATCAAGCTCCACTATCACTTCACATAGAGCTGTTTAAGTCCATCCTTCCACTGTGAGACAACTTAACAATATGCATCTAAAAGAATATGGATCTGTTGAGAAGCTCTTACTGAAAAAAATAGATAAAAAAAACAACAACTTTAAACAGAGAAGCTGCTGATGTTCTCACAAGCATCATCACTGACCCCAACACTGCCGAATGAGCTATTCATTTGAAAATCATAAAGTGCAAACAATTACTCAGACATCGCACTTTGCAAAAACTAATTTAATGGAGGTAGCAGATCTGAGGAAAAAAAATGGATTATTAAACACATCTCTTTTTGATTGGTCTCGGGGCTTGTAGCTTTTCGAATTTATTTGAAACTTTCCTATGGCTTGTTTTACTCTTGTTATATTCTGTCCAGAGCTCACCTGGAATCACTGGGCGCAAGGCGGGAATACACCCTGGAGGGGGCGCCAGTCCTTCACAGGGCAACACGCACATTCACACCTATGGAAACTTTTGAGTCGCCAATCCACCTATCAACATGTGTGTTTGGACCGTGGGAGGAAACCGGAGCACCCGGAGGAAACCCACACGGACGCAGGGAGAACACACCACACTCCTCACAGACAGTCACCTGGAGCTGTGTGACTGCGTCACTACCTGCTGCACCACCGTGCAGCCCCCTAATCTGAAATGTGTTTTATATTTTTCTTTTTTTGAACGCTGCACGGCTCTAAACTGATAAAGAGTGAAGATGTGCTCACAGAGAAACCTCACAGGTCTAATAAGCACAAGAGAGACAAATCACAATGCTGTCTTTGTCACTCTCTCACTGTGTGTGTGTGTCTCTCTCATGCTCTTTCGCTAAGTCACGCACTAACAAAGACAATTGATTTGCAAGAGATTGTGTTTAATTTGTTATAAAGTGCTGCTGGATTTTTTAAAGCCTTTGGTGTCATTGCTGGACTGAGAATAGTCCACCAACCAAAAATATCCTGCCAACAGCATCCTGTAGGTGGGGTCCTGATGGACTAGAAAAGGACCTACACAAACTGTGCAGCAACAGATGAGCTACTGTGTCTGATATTACATCTGATTTTGCACCTCTTTGGTCCACTTTGTTTAACAGAATGGGCAGTGAGGAGACACAGTTTCCAAACTCCAGCAGCCCTGCTGTGTCTGGTCCACTCGCGCCGGCGCAACACACACAAACACACCACTGCCACATCAGTGTCACTGCAGCGGTGAGAATGAACCACCACCTAAATCATACCTGCTTCATAGTGGTCATATTAGATCCTGAGCATTGACCCTGAGCACCGTGACCCTGAACTGGATGAGCTTTCACAGACAATAAATGAATGAATGAATATATATATATATATGGATGCAAGGTCCTGACCATCCTGGCTCTCTATGTGACCAGTGTGTCTGTGGACCCTAGCACAGGAGGCGACAGGCCATGTATTACACACACCACACACACAACTGAACCAAAACAGCATGAATATTTTACACTTAACACACATACACACTCTCCTAGTTATTTCCAGGAGCTGTCACAGCAAATTCCCAGCATTCCCATCCAACGCTAGTTCAGATTACGGTTCTGTGGCACTGTGGTCGGACAGGCTTATCCCTCCCACACACTGACCATGTTTCACAAACTCTCATACATCACCCTCCCCAGCTTGCTGACCAGAAGGGTAGGCTGGACAGAGTCCCGAATGTAGATTGGAACAAGGCCTGTGCCGAGTTTGTTAATTTGCCATTGACTGAAATGAGCAGGTAATTTTTACCAACATTATTAAAGTGAATATTCTATGTTACAAAATAATCTGGAATTCTTGGGTAAGAAATAATGATGCAGTCTTTGAATTTTCCAGTTTATGCACCAGAGAGTAGATCCCCCAAATGGGGACATAATACAGATTCTCTGATGCAGCAAAAATAATGGAAAAGACACCACCTATGGCTGTTTTATAATGAGAAAAATTGTCTTTGGAGAAAATGACTGATTTCCTCTTTGAAAATGTATCTTAATTCATCTAATCAATTAAGAATAGCAAAACAAATGAGAACATAGACTGTGCTGGATTAAGTAAAATCCTACATTACTTTTAGGTGTACTAATGTGCTTTGAAGCATTTAACACATAATTGTAATTCATTATTCAAACATTCTCCTGCTCTTTTGTCATGTTAACTGTTGTATAGTTTTGAAAATGACAATAGTATTTTTATTTAACCAAAAAACAACCCAAAACTTTAATATGACATTAATACGACACAAACATTTTTCTCACTTGGTATTTTCATACTATTGTTTTTTAATAATATGACAACTTTCAATTTTAATACTATACAACCGTTACCATAAAATGTCAAAAAAAACTTTACAAAACAAATAATAATAAAAATATAAACTAACTAACTATTTCATTAATTAAATGCTTCAAGATTTACAGTGCCTTGCGGAAGTATTTATTGGATGTGTCAAACCTTTTTAACAAAGAAAAACTGAAAAGTGGGGCGTGCAATGTTATTCGGCCCATTTACTTTCAGTGCAGCAAACTCACTCCAGAAGTTCAGTGAGGATCTCTGAATGATCCAGTGTTGTCCCAAATGACTGATGATGATAAATAGAATCCACCTGTGTGTAATCAAGTCTCCGTATAAATTCACCTGCCCTGTGATAGTCTCAGGGTTCTGTTCAAAGCGCAGAGAGCATCATGAAGACGAAGGAACACACCAGGCAGGTCTGAGATACTGTTGTGGAGAAGTTTAAAGTCGGATTTGTATACAAAAAGATTTCCCAAGCTTTAAACATCCCAAGGACCACTGTGCGCGCAATCATATTGAAATGGATCGAGTATCAGACCTCTGCAAATCTACCAAGACCCGGCCGTCCCTCTAAACCTTAATCTCGAACAAGGAGAAGACTGATCAGAGATGCAGCCAAGAGGCCCATGATCACTCTGGATGAACTGCAGAGATCTACAGCTGAGGTGGGAGAGTCTGTCCATAGGAAAACAATCAGTTGTACACTGCACAAATCTGGACTTTATGGAAGAGTGGCAAGAAGAAAGCCATTTCTGAAAGATATCCATAAAAAAGTATCATTTAAAGTTTGCCACAAGCCACCTGTGAGACACCAAACATGTGGAAGAAGGTGCTCTGTTCAGATGAAATCAAAATTGAACTGTTTGGCCAAAATGCAAAACGATATGTTTGGCTTAAAAGCAACACAGCTCATCACCCTGAACACACCATCCCCACTGTCAAATATGGTGGTGGCAGCATCATGGTTTGGGGCTGCTTTTCGTCAGCAGGGACAGGGAAGATGGTCAGAAGTGATGGGAAGATGAATGGGGCCAAATACAGGACCATTCTGGAAGAAAACCTGTTGGAGTCTGCAAGAGACCTGAGACTGAGACGGAGATTTATCTTCCAACAAGACAATGATCCAAAACATAAAGCCAAATCTACAATGGAATGGTTCACAAATGAACGTATCCAGGTGTTGGAACGGCCAAGTCAAAGTCCAGACCTGAATCGAATCGAGAATCTGTGGAAAGAGCTGAAGACTGCTGTTCACAAACGCTCTCCATCCAACCTCACTGAGCTCAAGCTGTTTTGCAAGGAAGAATGGGCAAGAATTTCAGTCTCTTGATGTGCAAAACTGATAGACATACCTGTATGTTTGCAGCAGTAATTGCAACAAAAAGTGGCGCTACAAAGTATTAATGCAAGGGTGTCGAATAATATTGCACACCCCAATTTTCAGTTTTTTATTTGTTAAAGTTTGACACATTCAATAAATTTCATTCCACTTCACGATTGTGTCCCACTTGTTGTTGGTTCTTCACAAAAAATAATTTTATATCTTTATGTTTGAAGCCTGAAATGTGGCAAAAGGTTAAAGTTCAAGGGGGCCGAATAATTTCGCAAGGCACTGTATTTGTAAAATTAATAAAACATCGATTTTTCTACCTGTTGACCTGAGCTGGTTAAAGGAGCAATCTGCAATACTGACACCAAGCGTTTAAAATCAGAACTATAATACAGTTTCAAAACAGTGGAGAGAGCCGTATGCCTCCTCACCCTCCTCCCTAGACGTTAAGCTCGGGCAGGTTGCCAGTTTGATGAAAACTGAACGGACAAGCAAGACACGAGTGTAAGAACTTGAGCAGTAACAGCTAAGAATGTGCCATAATTAACACATTTACACAGAAAAGTGTTCTTCGCTTCACTAAAACATCTACCTACGCGAAAAAGTGAGCATGCGGCTGCCATTTCCCTGCATTTACAAGCCTTTATTGTGTGCAACTGTTATTCCATGTTATCTATTTAAGTCACACAAACAAATTGTATTATTCAACCAATTATTCACAAATGTTGTATTCATTTAGTTCCACCTTAAATGGGTCAGTTTATTTGCTTTGTTCTCCAGCTTCTTATTGAATTCTCATTTCCACCTTAAACCTCTATACGAAGCTAAAGCTAGCGCTAGGTTTTATAAACAAAACTCGTTTTGAAACAATTATTATTCCCCATTTTATCCATTTAAAACACACGACCAAGTGCACATCATGTCACCAAAACATCCATCTACTAGAAAAATGCTTATATTTGCTGTGTACTACCAAAATTGATGTCTCAGATGTCTCCACATTAAATAGGTGAATATGCAAGGTCTTTCAAACACAATTTACTCATTAATTTGTTTAAAACACACACATACCACGGATGAATCTGCATCAATTTCTTTAAAACAAACAAACAGTGGTATTTACACTTTTCAATCACGTTATGTACCTTCTTCGTAAAAAATACACAAAACACTGTCCTAACACCTTTCAGACGTCGCTATGCCTCATTTTCTATAATATATAAATCACACAAACTATGGCGTTTACTCCTTTTAATCTATACATAGGCGTCTGTACTTCTATATTTACTTCAGAAATTATATGCTGTTAGGAGGAAATTAGCCAGCTCTGTCCTGTAGTGTTGCTGCATCTAAACTGCCTCCACTTTTCAAACATAAGGCCAATATTTCCTCTCATTTTGCTCCGTCTCTGGTCATGGATATTTTTAGAAGGGCAATTGGGCTTTTGAGGTCTGGTAAAATATAACATTAACTATGTTCACCTGGTCCTTTCATGGCTGCGAAACACTGTAAACTTGGCCACACCGTGTACTGTAAAATGATTGGACAGAGGGATGACAGGCAGGACCTCGGAGTGCGGGATCTATGAGCTCTGCTCCGGACTGGCCACTTCTCAAAGAGAATATAGTATACTGCTTTAGCGGTGCTGTGAGAGGCAGCAATGTTTTTTTCATGCGTGAAAATCGACTCGGTGTAAAAACTCCTTAAGACAAGTTGACGTATGACAGTAAAGCTGATATGGCCTCTGTGATTTTGTTGTTTTCCACTATATTAATTACAGTCATGAGCATACTTTCACTTTAAAGTGTTGCTGAGAACAACTATACAGTTTAGGTCAATGGTGTGGTCTCAGCACACTGGTCTCAGTCGTAGCCTGTTTCGACAAGTGTCTCGTTACCTATTTCAGGTCCAGTTTACCAGGGAAGAGGTACCAGACAAAGTTTTTTATACTTATATTTCTATAAGTATATAATATTTCAATAATATTTCTCATTTTATAAGCTGAAATTCTAAAGCACAATGCTGTTTATTTTGTGCTGCATGCACTCAAACTAAGTGCAGTGTAATATTATACATAGACAGTATTATAAAGAAGTGGGCAAGAGTTGTGTATTTAGCAGCGAGCAGCAGAGAAGACCATTTTTTAACAAAACACCAAAGAGCAAACAGGACTATCAGACAAGTGCCGGCAGTCTTACAATAACATGAATCCAGTGTGATTTGCAATATTCAGTAAGCTATTACACATAACATAATGTTCAGAGCATACTTTCAAAATGGTGGGGATGTATCCCCAGCACCCATTGTGTAAATTATGCCTATTATTACAGTTACCAATGCATATTTCTAATATGATTAATGGGCTTCCATTTATTTATTTATTTTTGCCTTTTTTTGCCTTTTTCAGTTATTCCCCCCCTGGAATTTTGGTAGTTGGCATAATGTAACAGCTGCATACATCATATTATTATTACACAGATCTTCCAAACTAAGATTTTGACCTTCTGCGGTTTGAGCAGTTGATGAACAGCTGGCCACATAGTACAGCTGTGAGACAGAGCCAAATTGAGGTTTACATAGTGAACATACACTACCCCATCAGCCCCCATCAGCACCAGACTTATTTTTCTGACCTTAAAATAACTTTGAGCTTCACTTAAGGCCAAATCCATCTCTCAGCTGTCCAGCCTAGAAAATGACCACACAAAACAGGCAGAGGACAGACATCAAAACAGGCCAACAGATGGAGAGATGAACGGCTGAACCAACAGACAGGCAAGAAGACACACAGTCAGACAGGTCAGCACAGGACCCTACTGACCTCATAGTGAGCAACTCTCTGGGATTCGGAGATGAGCTGGGCACTGCACACTTTGCAGTAGCTGTCTGTGAAAAGGCCCTGGTCCACTTCTGTCGACTTCATCTGGAAACATAACAAAACAGACACAGATAAATTTTCATCAGCTATGGCTAGACATGAAAAGGTTTCACTGTAAAGCACTGAACCTGATAAGCAGTTAAATACAATAAATTAATGAGTAATTAACATCAAAACGGTACCATCAATCATCAGGAATTTTACAGTGTACCCTCGAAACCAGGGAAGGTTACATCGGGATGGGGCGGTGAGATTTGGAACCACACCAGAGTTAGTGAAGACTGAAATGCAAGCTAAAGGGGCTAACAGTTTATGCTCTTGTAAACACATGCGTGGCTGTAGAAATGAGCTGGTTTAGTAATTTCATTTTATTTTTAACAACAAGCCAGTCATCTCAGGCAGAAGTCCATTCCACCTTAAATGGTGTACCATGCTAAATGGTGCTGTAATTATATTCCCAACCTTACATTGAAAATAAATTCCTGTCTTTGAGTCTATGAGGAGTTTGGTGTGCATTCCTGCCCCAGAAGTAACATGCAGGCTCCTCTGCTGCCCGCCAGTGACTGGTGACTCCTGCCTGGCAAGGCATACAGTGATAGTGCAGTACAGAACCCATGAGCTCTCAGTACAATGTCATGGAGGTTCAGAATATAGTTCTATTGCTGGCCACCTCTCAGTTCTCATCCACTAAAGGAGGCCAAACCCAGGCTAGTCTCGTTCATGCATGCGTTCATTCATTAACTTGTTTGTTGCAGCTTTGTGTTCTGCACTTTGTGGGGAGTGGGCTTCTAAGTCTCCTTCAAAGGAAAGGAGTGAGAGTGCCTGGGCAAGCTCCTGTTTTTTTTTTTTTCTTCTCAAAACATGAAAAATCATATATATTTTAATTCAGAAAATGGTCAGAAAACCACAGAGTTTGCTGAAAAACTGCAGAAAAGTCAGACTGTAATTAATCTCTAGGAAGGAAGCAAGGCAAAAACAACAACATGTTGAATTCAGATCAAACAGAGAGGAGTGCCTGTAAAAGAATAAATGAATTATAAATATTAAATCTGGCCCTGGCCGGTTTATTTCAAGAAGGGAATACTTGTAAGGAGGTTGCATATTTAATCAGTCTGATAACTTAATTAGATGGTGTTCAGATAGTGCTCTTATTATTAAATAGTAGTAAAACAAAGGAGATTGTAATTGATGGCAGTAACATTACGTCTGCTTTAAACAGGGTAAAGACTGAAAATAAGCCTGCTGGAATTGTGCAGAACTTGAAGTATTTTGACATCCTATTTGACAGTAGTCTGAGCTTTACAAGTAACTCTGAATACATTTTTTAAAAGACCATGCAACCAAACAATCTGCTAAGGAAACTAAACAGCCTCTCTGGGAGAAGATATACTTTAGAGAGTTTTAACATATAATATTTAAACCTGGTATGGTTTCCTTGAAATTAAGGATAGAACCAAGCTATCTACTCATCCTCTGTTCTATTTAACCTGCTCCCATGCTCCCATCTAGAAGACTTCAGAAAACCAAAAATAATAATAATAATAATAACATTTACAATATTAAATATTAAAATAATTTTTGCAAACAATTCATTTATTCCTTAAAAAAAAACCTCAAATTATCTATGGATGGATGGATGAATTGTGTCCTATTTTAGCCATGAATGGATCCCTCTAATGACTGGTGTATTTCAAGCAGGTGTGTGATTTTGAGTGTCTCTGTAAATGCTGTATTTTATTTTATTTTATTTGTATTATATTACTGTATTATTAATCTTAATGCAACCTTGTGAAACGAAGCCAATAAAAAGTTAATTCAGTAATGGTCATTTTTATTTTATTATGAGAGTTTATAAATTGTAATATTATTAATATTATTAATTCTTTCATTCATTGTCTGTAACCCTTATCCAGTTCAGGGTCGTGGAGGGTCCAGGGCCTACCCAGAATCACTGGGTGCAAGGCAGGAACACACCCTAGAGGGGATGCCAGTCCTTCACAGGGCAATATTATTATTTATTATTTAAATTTAAAACTCCTTTACAGTGTTTTACTTTTTTAAATGTTCTTAATTTTTACTATTTTTTGCTAGTTTTACTATTTTTTAATCAAAATGGTGAAAGCCATGTGAATAAAACAGTGAATGTAATATTAAAAGACTAGTGTGTATATAGTGCAAGTTTTTTTTCAGAGCAGATTATAGCTATGTCCAATGAGTTCTACATGTCCCAGGCTGGGGCTCCACTGCAGTCAAAATGCTTGGACAAACACTCCAGTGGGAGTCTAAAGACACTGAGATGTGGCGAATCCTGTAAGAATGGCTCTGTTGATGTCTTAACTATCCACCGTCCCTTAATGAGATTCTGTCGCTGCCTTGTCTGTATTGATTTTGGCTGAGGACTGATCAATTCCATTGTACAGACATCCACACAGGCTGCTGTACGGCAGTCAGCCTTGAAACACATGCTGTATGTCCAAACATTTATGGATACTCCATTAAAATCATTGCTAATATTTCAGCAACTTGTTCTGGGTGAGCTCTGGACTCACTGTGACCCTGATCAGAATGAACAAATGAATTCAGCTACTTTAAGATGACTCATTGCTGACAAAAGCTTGGACAATCTCCACAGAAAAGCAGCCACAGTAGTCAGAGCTGGTCCAGACTTTCCTGGGGCCCTAAGCTAAATTTTGAAAAGGGACCCTCCTACTTGAACTCTGTGAGCCAGAGGGGACCATTTTTGACAGCTGCACATGACTCTCCACTAGTATTCCCCTTTATTATTTGGCTTTTGAATAAACAAACACATACAGAATAAAATGAGATGTAAACAAGTGATATTTATTCAAAAAACTATATAGATAGACAGTTTTCTCATAATTAAATTTGTGATCAGCCCTCCAGCATCCAAATCAGCCTTAGTCATTTAAGGTGGAACTGAAACTTGGAAGAACTTAACTTAGCACTTGGAAGTAACTATGTCATGTTTTTTAAAAATGTCAAATGGAATAGTAAGGTAATTTTAGAGTATATGTGTACGGGGAAGTTTAAACGAGTACTAGTACGAGTATAAAAACATCAGTTTGTTTTCAGCTTCAAAATTTGGTTCATGATACTTTCATGGTCGTGGAGAGCAGCAGAACAGTACACGCCTCCACTAAATATGTTACCTGCGGCTATGTTTGTAGACAATTATTTATTAACAATAGAACCTCGAGAAGAACAGTCGCAGGTTTACTTCACTGCTGTTCCTGCAGCTATGTTTCGTGGAGTCTTTTTTATTTTCCTCTTATATTCTGAAGGAAGGTTTCGCTTCATCTTCTTTAACTTGACGTGAAGGGGAGGCGAGGGGGCCTTCGTTAATTTACCGGGCCCTAAGCAGCATGAGCTTAAGGGCACAATGTTCAATGCTAAGCACAGACTAGAGTGGTATAGCACCCCCATCGCTGGCTGTGAAGTTGTTGAACAGCGTTCTCCGGAGTGAGCTCATCCAGAACTTACTACCTGATCTCATACAGAATTAAAATCCTCACAGCAAGGATTCAATTCAAAGACCTTCCTGGAGAACTGTTGTTGCATCTGCAGCTAGAGGATTTGGCGAGTGGATGGATGTAGCAAAGATTTAAATAAAGAGTTGACAGCTCTGTCACAGAACAGAGAGAATAAACCAATGAAAGATAAACACACCAGCAGTGCTTTCTAAAGAAGATAATGAGCAGACTTAGCAAAGCCATCAGTCCAGCTTTTAAAACTACTCACAGTCTTCAGTTTTACTGGCCTCCAAATGTTGCCTTTCACACTCCAATACAGTCTCACACCAGGCTGAAAGTTTTCACACTTTCTTTATCTGAAGAAGGCTGGATGCTCTCTGTTGACTGAGCAATTAGCATAATGTTAACTAGCTGATGGTTTTCTTTCCCCAAGAATACCATCTAAACCCATAAAGTGAAGAATATCACACATCTAAGTGTTCTTAGGCGAGCTAGAGCCTCACATTTTGCTTTTATTAATTTGCTGTTTGCATCATTGATGTATCTATAGTTTGTCTGTGTATCCTGGGTAACATTACTGACACTGCCATCAACAGAGGTACATTTTATTCATAAACAATATTAACAGATACACTTTGGTGATGAATTACTTCATCCTCAGCAGCCGAAAGTAACCATTGACCTTTCCATTTAAAGCAACACTAGGAAGGATTTTTACATTAAAATTACAGCTTCAAAATCATTGGATGCTGTGCTCACAATCACTCTAGTTTGTGGATGGTGGAGCAGATGGATTCTGTTGTCTCAGGATGCTCTAATGTCTGTGTTCCTTCTGGTTTCCCTCCTTCCAGTCATTCTGTTACAGTCAGATCTGCTGGTGTCACTACACTAATGGAAATATTCACATACGCTTTTCTATGCACGTAACAAAAATAATTCCTTTTTACTGTTTTCTGAAAAAATATGACGGCCCTTTGAAGGAAGATTGGCGGCTGGGTTCTCCTGCAGTGCACTCCAGACCAGTTGTTCATTTCCATCTACTCTCGCCATTACCCACCGCTAGGGCTGAGTAATTAATTGAAAATCGACAATCAGAATTTATAATCAACATAATTTTGTCTATATCAATTATATAGATTATTTTTATTCAGTTATGTCTCCACTGTATGTTCATGAACAGTCCCTTTAAAACAATGCTACCAAGCTGTAATCACGTGATTCTGCCCCTATCTGCCACATGGAAGCAACCTAAACGCAGAGGCCAACCAAGCGACTCGAGCCACTCGTACCAAAGAAAAACACAGCATCTGTGGTTTTGACGTGTTGTTTTTTGACTATAATTAAGACACTGAACAAAAAGAAGTAAAATGTAAACACTGAGAAAAAACAGTGTTTCAGAGACCAAAGCATATTCACACACCAAATATAAACAGTGCTAAAAAAAAACAAGAAAGGAACAAGCTCCCAGCAACATTAGAAAAAAATATTCCAGCATTAATACTGGAGCATATTTACAGTACAAGACTCGCCACTGAACTAGGGACAAGAAAATAAAAACAAAATAATTGTTCATTAATTGTAATCGAAGTAAAATGTACAATTAATAGTGATATTGATTTTCGCTCATATCACACACCACTACTCACCACCATCAGTAACACTGAAGTATGGTTTTAGCAACACTCTGACTGATGCTTCCAGCGCTATAACTGTTGCTCCAGATCACCTATTATTATAATTGTTTTCATTATTTTCACTATTCACTATTATTATTATTATTATTTTTATTATTATTATTATCCATCCATTATCTGTAACCCTTCTCCAATTCAGGGTCACGGTGGGTCCAGAGCCTACCTGGAATCATTGGGCACAAGGCAGGAATACACCCTGGAGGGGGCGCCAGTCCTTCACAGGACAACACACACACACACACACACACATTCACTCACACCTACGGACACTTTTGAGTCACCAATCCACCTTCCAACGTGTGTGTGTTTGGACTGTGGGAGGAAACCGGAGCCCTCGGAGGAAACCCATGCAGACACGGGGAGAACACACCAAACTCCTCACAGACAGTCACCCGGAGCGGACCCACAACCTCCAGGTCTTTGAAGCTGTGTGACTACTGGCTGCGCCACTGTGCCGCCCTATTATTATTATTTTTACCTTAAACACCATTACTTCCATCACTCTTTCATTAATGCTTTACTAACTACACTGTAGCATAATAACAGATTTAACTGGTGATACTGTTATTTTCTATCAGTAGTTTGACCAGAGGAGGATGGGTCCCCCTTGTGAGTCTTTCTTCAGCCTTGAGAGGGTTTTTCCTTGCCACTGTCGCTTTTGGCTTGCTCACGTGGGGCTTCTGATCGACATATCTGTCCAGATAATATTTCTGTAAATCTGCTTTGTATATATAAAGTGCTATATAAATAAATTTTGATTGATTGATTGATTGATTGTGATGCTCCAGTGAGCTGTAATACGGAGAACGGGGCCTCTGTCATTGCTACTCCTGGCTCAGCACTACAGAAACAGCACTATGTAACTTTTAGCTTAGGGTAGGAACCCCCGCCCAAGAACAAAAAGAGAGAATCTTACCTAGTGTGGCTTTGCATGCATTACACATTTATTGGATACTTCTTAAGAATCCATTTTAAAAAATAAAATTACACTACAATATTGTTTCTTTTCAGTTACATGACATGATTTTTATGATTAGGGGCAAAGAACACACACACCCAGAGCAGTGGCAGCCATCCGCTGTGCCCGGGGAGCTTTTTGGGTGTTAGATGCCTTGCTAAAGGACACTTCAGCTGTGGGTGTTCCTGTCAGTTGTGGGGAATGAACCCATAATCTTCTGGTCCCAAACCTGCTTCTCTAACCATTTGTATAAAGTCCAAGTCAACTATGCTGCAATTGCAGTGAATATGCTAATTGCATGTTTATTCATTTAAGACTTATTTATTTATGTTTGTTTGTTTGCATTTTTCTTAGTACACATGTATATGGTGTTGGGCTGATATTACATTTGTTTGCGTTTTCCTTCTTAAAATATTTCCTCTCTGTAATTAGAAGCACTGTAAGTGTTGGTTACACCACCGTCAGCTGTCGGTATCCTGGTAAAATTGTGATGTATTGCATCACTGTCATGAGAGAGCAAGGACAGCAAGGCACTGAGGTTGCTACCTTGCCTTTGTCTGAAACAGAAGGTATAGCACCTCAACGCCTTGCTGCCTGTGCTCTCTCATATGTCAGTCAGGTAAGACATGAAGAAATTGTGTTTGAGACATGTTTCAAACTCAGCTGTATGTCATGATATCAATACACTAAAGTTTTCTATAATAATTACAACTGGGGCAATATAGGAACAAAAAGCAGGCAGACTTTTTTGTAGACTCAGCGTCTACCTCCCTCAGGATACTGCATCAGTAGGCAGCATTTATGATGTTGCAGACACAGCTGCTGCCTTTGTCCAGGTTCGGTCAGAAGCACAGTGGATTCTTTATGGCTAAGATGTGATATGGCTAAGATTATTGAAAAGCCTGTTAAATCAATGCATCTTGTCTAAACTACATATAAAATGATAAGATTAATTTAAAAGTAGTGTTTGGTAGCATATATGATGATTTTTAAAAATGTACTGAAATGTAAAAGCTGTAATAGAATGAGAGAGCAACATTAAATGAGTGCTTACATTCTAGCACCAGTCCACCTTAAATGGTGCACTAATATTGCTGGGCCCAGGTGTAGCTGTATCTTTTTTAAAATAATTATATATATATATATATATATATATATATATATATATATATATATATTTATTCATTCATTATCTGGGTTGCGGGAGGTCCAGAGCCTACCTGGAATCATTGAGCCAGTCCTTCACAGGGCAACACACACACACTCACACATTCACTCACACACTCACACCTACGGACACATTTGAGTCGCCAATCAACCTACCAACGTGTGTTTTTGGACTGTGGGAGGAAACCGGAGCACCCGGAGGAAACCCATGTGGACACAGGGAGAACACACCAAACTATATATATATATTTTTTTTTTTATTATTATTTATTTATTATTACTTATTGGTGAGGCACACATGCACTCTTTGTTCTTCCTCTGCCCAACTATAGGTGAATCCCAAACTTACAAAACTGGCGTACAATCACGTAGTGGTTTTTCAGTGCCATCTGCGTCTAAATGAGCATCAGATCTCGCACGGGCAGGTAATGATTTATCGTCCTCACTCCCAACAGGTGTTTTTGATTTACCAGGGTTGGGCTCATTGCTCCTTGCATCTGTCATTTTCAATCTTGGATAGGCTTTAATTTTTAACCACTGTTTCTGACAGCTGCATAAAACCTATTGATAATGTCTCTGAAAATTTGGGAAACAGTGTATGCCAAGTCCGTGTTGTATTTTGTATTAAGTATGTATTAAGACATGAATTAAATGTATTAAAACTGTGACACATATTGTGTAATTTACATAACTCTAGATTTTCAGTTATTAAATAGATCTTTAAAGGAACAGTGTGTAATATGTTTACCTTAAAATCACAGCTTAAAAATCATTGTGATGCTCTACTGACCTGTGACGGAGAACAGTTCCTACTCTGGGCAAAGCGAGTCTCATGAAGGCTTCTGAATACACTATTCAGAATACTGCATCATCATATGTCAGTGTGTGAGGCTTGAGATGACCATTTGGAGGTCATGGTCATGGCGAGGAAGTCAGAAAAGGGCAGCCCCCACAGATGTTCAATCCTGGCACAGAAGGATGTGATTGGTTGCTGAGAGAAGCTGAGCTATAACACCATTTCCTCTCTTATTGCCATGATACATAGCTGGTAATTTTTTTTCTTCCCCCACAGCAGCAGAACTAGAAATCTTCCATAAACAGATCTGTCTCTTTGCACTTCATTTCAATACACTATAGGGTTAAATATATATGTATGTGGGAATATATTTGTTTATGTTCCAATATATCTTTTGAAAACAAGAGTATTCATGAGGAGTTTGCCCTACTTTTACTACAGTAATTGAACTCATCTTAGTGAGGTCAAGTACTGATGATTAGTTCTGGCACTTCAGCTCATCCCAAAGGTACTGGATGAAGTTCAGTCACTCCCATGAGTGCATGTGCTTCACAACCCAATGCTGAGCAGTTTTACACCTCTAGCTCATGCTTGGCATGGTGACCTTAGACTCATGTGCAACTGCTGCAGAATGTCCACTGAATTGCCGTAGATGGGGGTGTTTCTAATAAAGTGGCCAATGAGTTGTAGTAGAAGGGGAGTGTTTCTAATAAAGTGGCCAGTGAGTTGCAGTAGAAGGGGGGGTGTTTCTAATAAAGTGGGCAATGAGTTGCAGTAGAAGGGCAGTGTTTCTAATAAAGTGGCCAGTGAGTTGCAGTAGAAGGGGGGGGGGGGGGGTGTTTCTTATAAAGTGGCCAATGAGTTGCAGTAGAAGGGGGGGTGTTTCTAATAAAGTGGCCATTGAGTTGTAGTAGAAGGGGGGGTGTTTCTAATAAAGTGGCCAATGAGTTGCAGTAGAAGGGGGGGTGTTTCTAATAAAGTGGCCAGTGAGTTGCAGTAGAAGGGGGGGTGTTTCTAATAAAGTGGCCATTGAGTTGTAGTAGAAGGGGGGGTGTTTCTAATAAAGTGGCCAATGAGTTGCAGTAGAAGGGGGGTGTTTCTAATAAAGTGGCCAGTGAGTTGTAGTAGAAGGGGGGTGTTTCTAATAAAGTGGCCAGTGAGTTGTAGTAGAAGGGCGGTGTTTCTAATAAAGTGGCCATTGAGTTGTAGTAGAAGGGGGGTGTTTCTAATAAAGTGGCCAGTGAGTTGCAGTAGAAGGGGGGTGTTTCTAATAAAGTGGCCAGTGAGTTGCAGTAGAAGGGGGGGGGGTGTTTCTAATAAAGTGGCCAGTGAGTTGTAGTAGAAGGGGGGTGTTTCTAATAAAGTGGCCAGTGAGTTGTAGTAGAAGGGGGGTGTTTCTAATAAAGTGGCCATTGAGTTGTAGTAGAAGGGGGGTGTTTCTAATAAAGTGGCCAGTGAGTTGCAGTAGAAGGGGGGTGTTTCTAATAAAGTGGCCAGTGAGTTGCAGTAGAAGGGGGGTGTTTCTAATAAAGTGGCCAGTGAGTTGTAGTAGAAGGGGGGTGTTTCTAATAAAGTGGCCAGTGAGTTTCAGTAGAAAGAGGGTGTTTCTAATAAAGTGGCCAGTGAGTTGCAGTAGAAGGGGGGGGGGGGGTGTTTCTAATAAAGTGGCCAGTGAGTTGTAGTAGAAGGGGGGTGTTTCTAATAAAGTGGCCAGTGAGTTGTAGTAGAAGGGGGGTGTTTCTAATAAAGTGGCCAGTGAGTTGCAGTAGAAGGGGGGTGTTTCTAATAAAGTGGCCAGTGAGTTGCAGTAGAAGGGGTGGTGTTTCTAATAAAGTGGCCAGTGAGTTGCAGTAGAAGGAGGGTGTTTCTAATAAAGTGGCCAGTGAGTGTCAGTAGAAGGAGGGTGTTTCTAATAAAGTGGCCAGTGAGTTGCAGTAGAAGGGGAGTGTTTCTAATAAAGTGGCCAGTGAGTTGCAGTAGAAGGGGAGTGTTTCTAATAAAGTGGCAAGTGTTTGGCAGTGCAAGGCTGGGATTTGTCATAAAGTGGCCAGTGGATCTCAGTGACCCATTTTGTGCTCGGACTTGTAAACATAAATTATAAAAACTCTGTGCAGGCAGCTGATGGTTCTAAAGAAAGTTATGCAAAGTTGAGGCAAAGTACTGGTGGGGAGTTTTTCAGAGATCATAAAGGCAATTCCAGGGGTGGACCAAGGGCCAGAGCAAATAAAGTCTTGAATATTTATGGCATTGCGCTGTTTTAGAAACGCACAGATAGGCCTTAATTATGGTACTGACAACAAGAGAAGCTGAAAGGGAATCAGGGAATTCTGAGAGATCAGAGGGAAGTCTGCGTGGCTGCAACATGGCCATTCCCTTTTGGTCAGTAAAATCTTCTGCTTGAACCTTCTCCTCATGAGAAACGTTTGCCTCTTGTCCCAGTTCTAGCCCTAAGCTCTAAGGCCTTCCTTGAAGTGTGAACTTTGATTACGTTTGTCGAAGGGTGAGCAAAAAGGGGAACAAGTGTTCAGGTGTGTTGAGGGCAGAATTGGGACATACTTTACCTCATGTCGCTTCAGCTGTGCTTATTACCACTGCATAAATAGTATCCACGGCTATGTAGCCTCAGCTGGACATAACTTTACTGTGTTTGGGCCTTTCACATGTTGCTCTATATTTTACACAAATGAAAAATCGGCAGATGATCAAAGCCAGGACTCCAGCGAACAAGTGGTTTGTTCAATATTTTTGTCAACATTTAATCAGTATGATGATTTTTTTTCTTTCTTTTTTGTAAACGATCAGTACAATAGCACAGTTCATTATTTGGCTGATAAAATGTAAACATGTTTGCATTTAGCTTGCATTTTATGTTAAAAATGTTATTAATAAAATGTAGCCTAATCTTGTCAGCTCCTGTCGTGTTCACGTCATGGGTTTTCTTGTGTAAACAAGTTTCTTTAATGTCTTTTCATTACAGTGTACACTTCAGTTTTGTCGTTTGTTATGAACAGACAATTACAGGCTTTCCATGATCATACACTGTCCTCAACTATCTGACATTTTATCAGTATAGTGAGTTCAACAGGGCTTTTCTCCTAATTACAACATTGTTAAAAAACATGATTCAAAATGTCAGTCTTAATAATGATTCTAGTTATAGAAGGACTGGCGCCCCTCCAGGGTGTGTTCCTGCCTTGTGCCCAGTGATTCCGGGTAGACTCCAGACCCACTGCGACCCTGAATTGGATAAATGGTTATAGACAATGAATGAATGAATGAATGAATGATACTAGTTACATTTAAACAATGTTTCTCAGTTTGGTGAACCCTTTGTTATTGATTTATGTGAAGAACATCACAGGCTCACTGTGGAAAACGGGCAATTCCCTTCACAAATGTGTCATCTGATGTGGATTTCGAGAGATGTGAAGCAAGTGTGCATAGAGGGTGCTCATGAGAACACTTCTTGGGGAAAATGTAGACTTGGAACACCCTACAGCCGTGCACACGGAAGCGAGCAGGCACAAATGAAAACAGAGGGGGCAAGTGCGAGAGCTGGGATAGGGGATATAGACATTACTGGAGTAAAGTCTGTCCTGATCCCTGATCAGTTTGTTCAACTGGAGACACTGAATGGTGTTACTCATCCAGATGTTCTGCGGTTTTCTCTCCTCTTTCAAGGAGCTCCCTACTGAGAATGCAGTTGCTGCACAGCCCAGTGCTGCTGGCTTTAAACCCCTTCAGCTGAAGCTTTGCATTGGGCAGAAGAATAGTCGGTTCATGAGCAGTTGCTGATTTTAATAGACGCTATTAAATGCAGCCTTGATGCTCTTATGGAATTCCTGATTTGGCTGCATCAGAAATGACCTGTTAGATCAAACTGACCACACCGCAGAAGCAGGGATATAGGCAGAGAAACAATGTTTCTGTTTTCTATCTGACACGCACACACACACACACACACACACAGCCTCAGCTCCTCAGCAGCGTCCCAGTTGCGCTCATTAGCATTTGGTGGCAGAACATCAGAGAGCGAGTAGTGCAGAGAGACATGAGAAGCGAGGAAAGATAAAGCAGCGACAGGAATTACCATAGACAGCGTGTGTTAACTTAAAGTCTCTCCCCTGCTAAAGGAAGCCAACCTCCTAATGACAGCACAGTCTGCCCCAGTCTGACTACAGACTGAGGAGACAAAGGAACACAAAGTTGAACAACTTTCAGGGCATATGCACTCAATGTCCACTTTATTAAAAACCCCTATCTTGTAGATCCACCATTGTGGTGTTCAGTTAGTGACTGTACATTGTTTTTTAACCCTTTATCTGTGGTCATTATCCAACTGTTTGTGGGTGTGGATATTTTTGGATGGTGGGCCACTTTCAGCCTAGCAGAGACACTGCAGTTCTGAGAATAGCTCACCATCAAGACGAGATCTGCCAGTGGTCAGTGCTATGGTCAGAGAATAGCCATGAAGGAGTCTGGAGAGCTGAACACATATATATTGATCCTGTAAGTGTTTCTAATAAAGTGGCAAGTGAGGGGAAGCAGAAGGGGGTGTTTCTAATAAAGTGGCCAGTATATGGAAGTAGAAGGGAGTGTTTCTTATAAAGTGGCCAGGGAGAGGTCGTAGAAGGGGGTGTTTCCATTAAGGTAGCCTGTGAAATTTTAATACACGAAAAACAAGCCTGACCAAGTGAAAAGCTGATTAATGTAGCTACGACTGACATGGCCACGCTTGACTGACCAACCACAATAGTTTGGACAACACAAAGGATTAATGATTTGTTGAATAATTCAACAGACAAGATGAAACTATCTAAATATTTAATTTGAATTATGTTGTTTGTGCAAGTGGGAATCTGCACGATCAAATATGTTCCTTCTTCTAACTCTGAAGATGGAAGAGGACTTGACTTCATATGTCGAAAACTTGGAGATGATTTATGCATAACAGGGAAGAGTGGGATTCAGCATTGCCTTTAACACTCAAACTTCTCCTCAAGAATGCCTAAGAATGCCTAAGAGGGGGGTTATGAATAAAATATCGAGCCTATATCAACAGCTATGAGATGTGTAATTGAAAAATTGGGTACGAGTTGTAAGAGATCAAAAAGAAAAGCTGTAATGTCAAGGTAAATACTGTGGTTTCCAAAACAAAACAAAACAAACAATAAAAAAACATTGTGCAGAATAATTTTACTAGACCAATGTAGAGTTCTAATTATCTATAGAGAATGTAAGAAGAAAAAAGTGTGTCTAATAAAGTGGCCATTGTGTATCAGTAGAAAGAGAAGTGTATGTAATAAAGTAACCAATGAATGGTTATTAAGTAATAAAGTGACCTGCATGTGTCAGTAGAAGGTTTTGTTCCTAATAAAGTGGCCGGAGAGTGTCAGTAAAGAGAGTTTTAAATAGAAATTGAGCCCTCTATGAGCAGCTTGGAAAGTCTTATGACAAAACTGGTGGAAAATGAAGTTTGCAGTTTTGGGGTCAACGTTATGGCTTTGAAACTGAAAGAATCTGCATGTAAGAATTTCGCATCAAATCACAGCCAAATAAGGCCATAATGCAAAACTTTAAAAAACACAAAATATGTGGGAGAGAGATTTTTCAGAGGCAGAGGGTTCCAGAGAGTCCAGACTTTGACAGATGCCTGGGTTGAAACAGAAAGTCCATCTAGACGTGCTCTGGCTCGGACTCACAGCCTCGAGCTTGAAGAGAAGGAGATGAGGAGTGAAAAATCCTCATAAAAACATTAGGGAAATGATGAAATAAAGATGTCGGGCTCTGTCGGGCTCATCCCTGCCTCGTCGCTCTCTTTCTGGAAGAAGGGTATATGAGGAAAAGCACCATTAGATCCCTCCCAGAAATGGAAATGAAAGATATTCGGGAGTTCAGAGCACCGAAAAAAAAGGGACTCATCTAACAAAACTAGACCTTTATGACACTTTGCCAAAGTTAAGCTCCTCAGAGTCTCTCGTCGGGAAGAAGCCTGTTACGCAAGACGTTCAGACAGAGACCTCGGCTGTACGCACGCAACAGTCAAAACACCAGGAGTCTTTCCTGAGATGAGCGTATAAATGCAAATCCCTGTCTTGTCTCAGCATCCCCTAACAAATCAGAGTCCCGCTGTTACCAACACAATCAGCGGCTCTTCAACCTCAGCAGGTCCCAGCACCTCTGGAGCTTTCAGGCTTTTGATTTCTTCGGCCAAGCTGTGACTTCAGCTCTCACTTGGGAGTTTCATGTGTCCACTCTGCAGGCCGTGACATTCATTACATGCCCTATATTAACTCACACTCCTCCTTTATAATAACATCAAGGTGCAGCCATTTCACAGCTTGTGTTAACTCCAAGGCTTAGGCCCAATACCAAGCATCAGCTAGAGTGCTCTGGACTGGTGGCGCTCCATCTAATACCTTTGGTATGAGTTTTTACTCCCACCCTTCGTTGGGAAGTCTTATCTTGTCCCTTGGGAATGAGTTACAGGGTGACAGTCTGTGTCAGAGGAGGCATCATACGCCTTAACAAATGTTCAACGATCCTATACTGTATTACCACCCACTCCTAACTCTCTGTGATATGAAGCTGAATTTAGCTGGTAATTTGGCAGCTTTTTTGTTCGAAATGTCTTGTTCCGCCTTAAGCAACGGTGACTTCAGTGGAAGAGAGCTGGCTTAGTGCAAGTAAAATAACTATGATTCTTAAAAAATCTAAACACTGTAGTGTTATATATATCTAGGGTGGTCCTACTGATTGTTACATATGTAGTATTTTATGGAATTCCTGTTGGTTTTTGCACATT
The DNA here is from genome assembly GCF_029633855.1 of Hoplias malabaricus. NCBI lineage: Eukaryota > Metazoa > Chordata > Actinopteri > Characiformes > Erythrinidae > Hoplias > Hoplias malabaricus. Next base: position 6,296,459 of record NC_089819.1, read on the forward strand.
GCTGCATTATCAACTAACCTTACCCTGAGCAAGTGAGAGGACAGTGTAAATGCTGCCCAATATTTTAACAAACACACTTGCTCTTACTTCAGGAACAATCGCCGGTGGAAACAAAAATATTAAATATTCCTTTTTATGCTGTGTTATGCCTTGTCCTAGTTTAATTTTTGGAACAGTTCATGGACAATATTTACCTCAATGGTTAAATATCAGGGACATTTATGAGAATTATGATTTTACGTCTCCAATATTCACCAATATTCACCATTCATTTCACCAATATTCAAAGACAAGCCTCATGCTCATCAGATTACAGTGCTCTGACAAGAACGGAGGATTTATTTTGTGCTCAAACCATAACATCTCTGAACTGATGACAGACTTTAAGCACAGATGGCCAAATACGAGTGTGTTACTCCTCAGTGAAAAGCGCTAATGACCAGTTATCACTACTGATAAACACAATCACAACAACGCTCAATAAAATAACAGCTTTTTTTTACTTCAAAATTAAAAACATACAGCCTTAGGATCAGCACCCAACACAAGAAACAAGAGAGAAGACACTTAAAGACTCCAAGACCTTCAAAAACCCTCACTAAATGTCTGTGAACTACATAATCTACTACATAATCTTAAAATCTATTAGCAATATGTTTCTAATAAAGTGGCCAATGATTTTCAGTAGAAGTGTGTGTGTGTTTGTGTGTGTGTGTGTTGGGGTGGGGGGGTTAATAAAGACACCAGTGTGTGGAAGTAGAGGTGGGTGTTTCAAAAAAGATGGACTGAAAGTTTACAGTGAGTGTTTCTAATAAAGTGGCCAGTAAATGGAAAGAGAGGTGGGGTTGTTTCTGATAAAGTGGCCAGTGAGTGGACATTTACAGTGGGTGTTCCCAGCCCACAGTGGTTATAATTTTTAGGGTCATCGGGTTATTATTATTATATTTTTTCTCCATGTCTTCACCCCTCCAGCTCAGAGGAACCCCAGAGAGGGATTTGTTTACATGGCAGATGCCCCTGTGATGAGGAACAATGCCCCTCTGTCCCGGTCTCATGAATTTTGGATGCTCTGTGGAGCTGTGGATATGTCAAAGGGGGATTTTTTTTTGGACAGTGGGGTCATATATCAGGTTTTGTGTTAAGAGGAAGATGATATCATGGAATAAACCATGTCCAGGGAGAGTTCAGCACCTGGCAGGTGTGAAATACGTTCACACTGTAGAGTCAACATGCCCATCCCCATGTGGGGACCCGCTCTATGGAGCATAAAGTAGTTATTTCAGGGACTATAAAGCAGTTTAATTTTCATCTCACGAGAGTAGGGGTTTGGTGTGTTCACCCTGTGTCCGTGTGGGTTTCCTCCGGGTGCTCTGGTTTCCTCCCATGGTCCAAAAACACATGTTGGTAGGTGGATTGGTGACTTAAAAGTGTCCATAGATGTGAGTGTGTGAGTGAATGTGTGTGTATGTGTCACCCTGTGAACCCCTCCAGTGATTCTGGGTAGGCTCCGGACCCACCACGACCCTGAACTGGATAAGCAGTTGCAGACAATGAATGAATGAATGAATGAATGTCACAAGAGTTGCAATGTACAGGATACTTTTTTGATGGTAAGATATACTTACTGTTACTTTAAGCTACTTTGTAGCTCCTCTCCCTTTCATCCAGTCTATGTAGCCCAAAGTCAGGAGCAGGAAAAGTTTAGAAATCCAAGCTTTTTATCAAGGTAACCTTCCCAATAGCCTTATCATGCGTTTCCCAGCCACTGACGAGGCAGATAACGGCGATAACCAACAAAGCTAATTAAGCTCAGAGTGATTATTAGTCTGGGGATGAAACTTGGTCCACTATTCCTTTCTTTTTTGTTCTTTTTTCTTTCCCTCCTTTGAACTGTACAGTTGAAGTGCAGTGCACAGTGAAGATGACTAAAGCCAGAGCTTTCATATGTGCTCCTAGAATGGATATGTATGCAATTCATGGGAATGTGTCATGAATATGAAAGGCCAGTTTAGATTTCATGCATCTTTTTGTCTCTACACATGCAAATGCCAGCACCGGCAGCACGGTAAATCAACAATGCAGGAGAGGCTCGGGTGAGTCCCAAATACTCCTTACATAGTTCACTTCACAGATTAAAAAAAACTAAAATTACTACACCCAGATAGGGCACTATTTTGACTGCAAGATATAAAGTTTATAGTCTTATTTAAGTACAAGGAACTTCACGAGTGCAGACATCATTATTAAAGACCCTACACTGTGCACTACATAGTGCTGAGGGAGACGTTTTGAATTCAGGACTAAAAGCAAGCTGACTGGCTATTTTCACCTTCTGGTCCTAATCATGAACAGTCAGTGAGCTATATGGAGTCCACCCAAGCGATATGCAATGCACATGTGAGCTACTAACATGTCTGTTTTCTCATTTTAATACAATGAATCATTTCAGAAATGGAGGCCACATGCATAAACATAATAATGTGGCATACATGCAATTTCAGAGACAGATTTGCTCACACTTACATTTATATACAGTACTGCGCAAACGTTTTAGGCACCAGAGTTTATGAGATTTAACAGCTATATATCTGAGCAGTAAGTGTTTATTTGATAAAAAAACAAACAAAAAATAATGCCCAACATTAGAATAAAACCAAATAACATTATTCCAGTGAGTGTGATATTCTGTGTTTGAATGTGTTGGTTTAACTTTTTTCAAATTTCTCCTCGTGGCAGCCCATGTTATCTGAGGTTATCATCCAACACCTAGTTTTAGCAGTTAATAAATTCATTCATTCATTCATTCATTATCTGTAAGCGCTTATCCAATTCAGGGTCGCGGTGGGTCCAGAGCCTACCTGGAATCATTGGGCGCAAGGCGCGAATACACCCTGGAGGGGGCGCCAGTCCTTCACAGGGCAACACAGACACACACACACCTACGGACACTTTTGAGTCTCCAATCCACCTACCAACGTGTGTTTTTGGACTGTGGGAGGAAACCGGAGCACCCGGAGGAAACCCACACGGACACGGGGAGAACACACCAACTCCTCACAGGCAGTCACCTGGAGCAGGAATCGAACCCACAACCTCCAGGCCCCTGGAGCTGTGTGACTGTGACACTACCTGCTGCACCACTGTGCCGCCCCATGTTATTGATTTAACAGATTCATTCAATCTAGGAAAATCTACAATCTACAACTTTATAGAAAAAAAATATCTTAGATTTCCTATTTGTTTTATATTATTATTTGTTTGTATTTATTGTGATTATATATAACTTTATATAAGTACCACGCTTACTGAGAAGGCATTAGTTTAAATATAAATCATTATCTTAGGTGTCTAAGACTTCTGCACAGTACTGTAGGTGAACCATCAAGTCGGATGTGAACATAATCTTAAAGGAACAGGCACTGAAACCGGTCGTCCTGAACAGGGCACACACTGACTATTTGTACATCTTTGTTGAACCAACAGTATCTGTTTTTCTGGGAAGAGGTTAGAACACTGCTGATGGCGTTCAACCACAGGCACAGGCTACTAATTAGTGTGATATTGATGTGGAATTATTAGTTCTGGATCAACCCAAATGTATCACTCCAGAGATTGGAAATGCCAGCATGACTAAATGTCTTTGTGAGCAGCTGGTCAGTGGTAAAAACATATGCCTAATGATTATGATATCTCTTTATTATCCGCTTACCAGTAAACCACTGGATCTGGATGATGAATTGTTTACATCTTCACAAAAAGAAAAAAAAATCAGCATTAAGTGTTCTGTCCTTTGTAGTCAGACGTACAGCTAACGACTCTGGATATCTGTTTGTCCTCCAAACATATAGAACTGTCTGACACTGAACACAGCACAAATGGCCAAAGATTAAATACAATGAATGTTATATCAACTATTACATACATCTAAGGTGCTGCCCCTCAGGACCTTTATAGAACAGAGGTTGCTGTCTCCTGAGTATTAAGCCCAATTTATTCTTCTGTGTTGAACCTGTGCTGTAGGCGGCGTGGCCTGATACGCACCCGTCCAGAAATGTATTGTCACGTCTGCGCAGACCACAACTGTGATTGGTCTGCAGTGAGACGAACATGGTTCAAGTTGCTCAAGTCAAGTCCAGAAATATTAAGTCCTCTACACTACACTCCCTAAATAGTGCACTTTAACGATTCATAAAAGTAATATCACTACATTGCGTACTACATAGGGTTGAAGAAGGTGTTTGAAATTCAGCCCTAGTGGTTTGGCCGTGTAATTGCAGAGTGACGCAGATGGTAATGCAATAGTATATTTCATACTATTGCATACTATAATATTATTATACAGTATAATAATAACTTTCACAATGGCGTAGGACACTTGTGCATAACAGTGCACATTTATTTACTCATTTAGGAGCACTAGGTAAGATTTGTTTAGGGTTATTTTCTGTTCCTGGGGCTCCCTGAGTGCAATTAACTTTTACAGCACTGTACTGATATTGGTAGTGAGGGGAAGGGAAGGGGTGGTTCCCTACCCTCCTCCAAAAATTCCATAGTGCAGTTTCTGTAGTGCTGAGAGTAGCAACGATAGAGGCTCTGTTCTCCCTATTACAGGTCAGTGAAGCATCACAATGATTTTGAAGCTGTAATGTTAAGGTAAAAATATTACCTTAATTAATAGTGTTCTTTAAGCTCTCTGTTTTGTCTACATAGTTGCTAAGTATAGTTTGAGCTATTTCTGCAATTCTGAGACCTGTTTTTTAAACAGGCTGCGGTTTTGTTTTTCTGACTTTTTCCCTGATACTCGTTTTTGTCTTTTGGACTTGTTTACGTCTCTGGACTGATGTTTGGGTTTTGTAATATTTTTTTCGGGTTGTGACATCGCTTCACGTATTGTGTTTAATAAATCTCCAACTGAGTGATTTGTGACATCTACAGATCCATAGACCATATGAATGATTAGTAGTTACTGATGACTCAATTTCAGCCAAATACTAAAGTGTACAAATCAATTTGTTGATTCATAATGGTTCCAAGAACTGAAAGTTATTACTTACAGCCTCAAATGCGCACAACTACCTTTGGTGTTATTGGTTTTAAGCAGATAAATATTTTCACTTGTTTTACCACGATGACTGTGTTCGTTTGTCTCCTAGCAACGGAGCCGCTGTGTGTCATGCGGAGAGCTGTGTGGAGCAGGGAGATGTGTTCAAACACGTTACGCCCAAAATGAATTTACTTCAGTAAAATACAGATACACAAAAAAAGTACTTAAGTACAGTAACAAATTACATTTACTTTGTTACTGTCCAACGCTGATTAAATTTGAGGAGACTTACTCTGACCATAACCATAACTACTACTACCCTAAACCTAACCATAACACATCTTCACCTTAGAAAGTAATGGTTTATGTCATGGGGACATGATTTGTTGTTGTCCCCATAAGAAAAACCAGTGCCCATAATGTAAGTGCATAAACAGATTTTGGTCTCCTTTATGTGGTGAATATCTAGACCATGCACATACACACACACACACACACACACACACACACACACACATGCATGCAGTTTCTTTGTCCAGAGACGACTGCCCAGCTGGTGCTTCTGCCCAGTCACTCACAGAACAGTCCCCAGGAGTTGGATTTAACACACACACATGCACACACACACACCCACACACACACACACACACACACACAGAGGAGAATTGTGTAACTGAGCTCCTGAGTAGGCACCCAGTTCTAATCCAAACTGAGGATAAGGACTGCAGTGTGGTTTTTAGCTCTGCTATTTTCACCAAACACACACACACACATTTTCTCTCACATGCAGAATATGACCTTTGTTTCGTTTGCATCACTTACTGTTTCTAAACACTGGTGAATGCTACCATTCGTTCAATCTTGTACAATGCTAAACGTTCATTGCTTTCAAGACACCTTTTTTAAAGAGTGTATCCTGCTACATTAAAGGGGACATAATATGAGAATATCACCACGCTCATAACAACTCCCAAACTGTGAAATGTAACAACCCATTCAGTGTACTGTGGCCTTCCCAAGTCAAAAAACATAAAGTGAGCCATAGAGATTTCAGAATTGTTCCATCTCCTCTCTCCAATCACAGCACTGGATCTGTGTTTATGTTAGAGAGCCCAGGGACATGTAGAAAAGGAAGCTTACAGGAAAGGGGTGAAATATGTCCCATTTAACGTGCACTCATTTTGAACTCGGACATTCAATATTGCACAAACACTCACACACACACACACATACAGACACAGCTTGTATAACCTCCACAGAAAAGCATGGAAAGAAATGAAGCAGGTCACCTTGCTCATGCCCAGTGTAGGCTAGGGTTAAAGCCCCCCAGCACTGGACTGTAGAACTGTTTTCTGGAGTAGTTCACGAAAGCTGCTGGAAACATGCATGTATTTAATTCTATAAATAGCATAACTGTGTGGTTTATGCAACGTCCGAATAGTCTTTTTTATCTTTTGGACATGTAAACAATGCTGTACATTTGTTCTGGGGTAGTGTTCTATCTACAAATGCTCTATTGTCTTAAATATGTGGTCCCAAGGCAATTCTACAAACTGTTCCACAAGAGACCCCACAATGAAGGACATAGACTACCACAATAACCTGCAAATTCAATGGAATATCTGAGCACATTCTGTGAGGTTCAACAAAGGGACAACCTCATCATCTGTCCCTGAAGCATCTAAAGCTTGGGACTATTACAGCTCCTCTGAAACCCAGAGACCAGGGAGGATCTAAATATTTGTCGTCTTACATTCGCCGCTGTCTGTGCTTCAGATGAGATATTTATAATTCAGACCAAGTTTGATGGAATATAGACGACAAAGATGAGAAGAGAATCTTTAGTTGCTTTTACACCAAAAGCCAAAACAGCCAGAGGGGAAAGAGTACCAAGAGTTCCTCTGAGAAAAAAAACACCAAACTTTCTTTTTCCACAAAGCAACTTGAGAGCTGCGCATGAAATATGGAAAGATGACAGAAGACTCCCTTATAGAAGATGACAGAAGATGCCTATAGTTTACATAATGCACCGTGATATTAAACTGATATGACTCACTTCCCAGGAAGATCTCTGTATATCCTAGGAATCGTTGTTCCGAAATTAGACTAGGAATATCTATCTGGGGTCTGTTTTGAAGTTCACATTGAAAAACAAATGAGACCTCTTGAGTTTGAGGTCTTCAGGCCCAATGCAAACAGCATTCTCTGGGATCAGTAACTGACCTCGGCTTACCCCTTATGTCTGAATCATAACAAAAGATCAGTTTTTCTCTTCCACAAGAGAACACAGACAACAGCTTTTTCAAAAACCCTTATATTGGAGAGCATTTTTGAAAATCTCCATTTTCAATGACCTTCAACACCATTTTTGTGTGGACAGGAGGCCAAAATGCAATCATTGCATTCATTATTTAAAGGTTCTTTGCCAATTTAATGCCATCAAATCTTCATACGTATGTGCAAACACCTAGTCCAGTGGTTTTCAGCCTGTCCAGGGGTGAGTAAACTACAAACACTCAACAGATAAATATAATACTGTGGTGTCCCTGTCCTGATGGTCTTTAGCTATTTGTTTTTCCACACACTTGACACTGGCCAATAGCAATCATTTGGAAGAACTATTAGGGCGAGTGGCTGCAGTGGAATGGAATATGATTCCACTGATGATGTGGCTGAATTTAGTGCCAGCATCAGGGCCAGTGATAAAAAGTTCAGGACATAGTCAGGTTTTTCACTGTTTCTTGTGTTGGGGTTCAGAACAGGGTGATTTATGATACACATGCAGGAACGATGCTGAGTTCTTTCTGTTAAAGTTCAAGTAATACAGAGTAAGGTCCTGCTGAGCTTGTGAACAGCTGGGCAAAGTAGCCAACGTGCCATGTGTCGTGCTGACCACAGCCCTGGAAAACAAACATATGCATTGTTTTCCTGGTTTTATTTTCCATTTCAAAATGAATATGTACACAGACCAAACTGGTTCTGTACTTTTTTTACCCAGCGCACCATCAAGGACCACACTGAAAACGACCCTGTCCCTCTTGCCTTTGTGAAAACATTGTATTTGAGGCTCTGTGCTCTTTCTGGAGCTTCTTTAGCTCAACACACCTCCCACAGACACCATCACTGATCATAACGAAGAACCTACTGTTCTTTGGTTCCAGCTGGGAATGAACTTTTCTGGTTCCAGATTTTAGTTCATATTGATGGAAGCATGCCAAATAGTTCCAAATTAAGTTCAAGAATGGGAATCGAACTGGTTTCATATTGGTGAAAAAGGATTAACAGACTTTGCTGTTTATTATATTACTGTGTAAACAGGCAGGAAGAGGTAAAAGGCATTTACTTAACCATAAACAGTTTAAGAACATGTTAAATGTGATACCCATGTGTTTGCCTGAGGGCTGGGGTGGTTGTGGGGGTTAAAGTAGACACTGAATCTAGTCTAAAGCCTGCTCTTGGTGATAAAGCCTGCTCTTGCTCTTTCTGTTTCTGAAAGCCAAGAATCTGCAACTGGAAACATCTATAGTGGATCTATAAAGTGACCAATGAGAGGAAGTGTAAGGTAATTAAGTGGAACAATGAAAGTGTCCAGTGTTTGTCCTGCTTTTCTAATCTAACCCCAAAGACTGGACATTGTAACTCATGTTAAAATGTTTATTCTGACTGGACTCTGATTTTGATGACTTCTTCTTAATTATCATATTACTAAGCTTGGCGTAAACAAACAAAATCCCCATCTGTCTGCTCGATTGCTCAGCTTCACTAAATCTCTCGGCAAACTGGACGTGTGAGCTCCAGCTTTCTGTGCAAGCCAGTCTGTGCAAGTGTCCTGAGAGAACAAAGCTGCTCAATGTCCAGGAAAAGGAGATAAAATTGGAAAAGAAAGCAGAAAATAAAAGAATGCTGGAGCAAAGACTTCAATGGGTCCCAAGTTCAGTACAGGGGCAGCTTTTGGGACATTTAGGATCAGAAAGGACTTGATTATTATCAGAACTGTACAAAAATAAGAAGTCATTATAATCTTTGGCACAGATATCCAAGGAATTATACACTGTAAATATTGCTTAAGTAGGAAAACAGCATTGAGTGGAATTGGCAAATGTGCCCATGTGTGAAATTCAATGTTTATGTTTTTATTAATATCTGTGCAATAACACATAGCAGAAATATGGTTTAAACCTTTCCTGAATCAGTAGAGTCTGCGTTTTCTATTCAGTCTCATCATAAGATCATAAATGACCCACATCCTGAGTTATGAGGCTATAAAATGGGTTGAGATAAAGGAGATAGACCTCATCTGCCATGTGTCATTATTGGATTAATGTCCATCTAAATTTTGTGTTAAACTGACCAGTGAGTGCTCAGAAAATTACTAACTTAACAATCACATCACAAACCACTCGTTTTAATTTAATCAGTCTCTGAGAAATGTGAAATGGTGTGCAAAAAAATGGACTGCTGCTAAAGTAACTGCAGCAGTTTTGAAAAGTATAGATGAAATTACAGAGCTTCAGAGTATGAGGGGTTTGATTCGTTCTCGGAGGTCATGTTATACGCAATTGCATTTAAAATCCAGTTTAAGGTGTATGCAAATATACAAAAATTCCCTTACATCCCAGAGGGTTAACAGCCATCTCATGAGACCACCAATAAGCTAACAGGCTAATCCAGTAATATCACAGACAGACTGCAAAGTACTACTATTCTTAGCATTCTCAGGTCAGATGAGCTTTAAAAGTTTGAAAATCAAATGCCCCTGCCACAGCACCCCTGGATTATGAGGAATTCCTAAATCTTGGAACCTGAATTTGCAGGAACCAGCTGGCAAATGGAAACTCCAACCTGCAAGAACAGGGCAGCCTTGGTTTATAAGTGAAGAAATGCCTCTGACTCTGAGGAACTTAGACATGCAATCTCTGGAAACATTGACCAATCAGAGGTGGAATACAATCTGTGTTTACCTGCATGACACTGGAAAGTAATGCTTTACTAACTGAGCAGATTTTGTTTGTGTATGACCTCTACACTTGTGGCTTTCCTTTCTAAAGCTAGAGCTGAAATGTATGGAAGTTAATTGTTAAAAATACCACATATTTATTTACTCGTTCATACACTGTATGTAACCATTTATCCTGTTCAGGGTCGCAGTGGCTCCAGAGCCCACCCAGAATCACTGGGGGAGAACACACCAAACTCCTCACAGACAGTAACCCAGAGTAGGGCTCAAACCCAAACCATAGGACCCTGGAGCTACCTGTTGCACCACTGTGCCACTTTTTGTGCTTTATTTATAGAGAAGAAACACAAATGTGTGAACTAACAATAGCAATCGTCCAGGCAGAATGTTGTATTTCTCAGTTAATCAGTCAGAATGCCTCACTAAAAACATGAAAGGGCTATAGATGCACTGAGAATTGTGTCATAACTGGGTCATGCCATCCTGATCTAAGACATGAGGTGCCCAAAGAATCCTCTAACTGTTAGGAGAGAAAAAACATCAAAGTATGTCAGACAGAAGGCCCCAGTTAGGAACTACCACACTAGATTAGAAAGAGCTTCATCTGAAAAGCTCAGAAATGTTCATTTCACTACCCTTCACACAGAACCAACAGACTTTAGAACTGTTTTGTTTTCTCCATGCTTTAAAGAGGAACAGCGTTCCATAATGGATGAGGAGAAGGGATCTGGCATTCGCCCGAAATTCCTTGCTTGCCCGAGGACAGGCAGCTAGCGAGCGCCTAAACAGCCTTAAAAGGGAAATCAAAGGCTGGCCGCTCTCTCGGCGCGGGAAAAACAGTGTCAACAATGCATCAATAATGCATCTCTCTCTCTCTCTCTCTCTCTCTCTCTCTCTCTCTCTCTCTCTCTCTCTCTCTCTCTCTCTCCCTCTCTCTCTGTTGCTAGCTCTTAGCTCTGTTTATTATTAATTATTATTACAAAACTGTCTCGTGAACAACCACCGCCGTCTGAAGCTGGTAACACTTCAGGACACGTTAGGACAGTGTATAAAAAGACGAATAAGCCTTTCATAACAATGGACATAGGCCTGTATATTCAGGTTCATAATGTTATGAACACTACAGGTATAATTTATCATTTACTGTGTCAGATAACTGACATAACATTTATAATATAGCATAGCTAAATTCCCATCCATTTTTAAAATATTTTAAAATATTTAATTTTTTTTTAATATTTAGGTTTTCCTCCCTCCGTTTTTTAAAAATATCCCCGTCTAGACGAAAACAAAAATGGTTGCATTGCCATGCCAGTCCAGTAGGGGTCATAGTACCGCTTAAAGAGAGACATCAAAACACCACAAAGCATAAGAGAAACGCATAAAGAAAATCCCAAATCACTCCATACTCCCTATGTAGCATAATACACAAGACATGACATTACTGAATCTAGATATTAATAGTTCATTATATGTTTCTGATATAACATTCATAATTATTCATATTTGGAAATCAGTAAACTAGTGATATCTAAATGTATATTGTAGTTTTATGACTTATGTACTTCACTATATAGGGAATGAGGAACTATTTGATTTACAGCCAGAGAAAGGCACGCTGTGGCATTCACAAAAGATCCGTTTTTCTCTTCCACAAGAGAACACTGACAACAGCATTTTCAAAAACCCTTACATTGGAGAGCATTTTCAAAAATCTCAGTTTTCAATGACTTTCAACACCATTTTTGTGTGGACAGGAGGCCAAAATGCAGACAAAATATTCCTTTATAAAAATATCTGGATCTGTGTGGATAGGTTATAAGTCAGTGGACCCTTAGGTACCATGACTTTCTTTATCTGTTAATAGGAAACACACATTGAAATATAAAGGTGCTACAAAAGGTTCCTTGAGCAGTGACATAGAAGAACCACTTTTGGTTCCATAAAGAGCATTGTACGCTAAAGATTTGTGAGTGTGAAGAATGTTTTAAAGGTTTACAAAACCTCACTTGCCATCATTATGTAAAGGTTCTTTGCCAATTTAAATGATATTACAGAAATGGTTCTTTATGGATCCAAATGGGATTCTACTATGACATCACCCAAAGAACCATTTGTAGCACCTTTATTTTTTATTTTACAGTGTTATATAATGAGCATTATGGTGGAGGCAGCTGTTGCCTAGAGGTAACAGATGCAGGCTTGGGCCTGAAAACTCCCTGGATCAATCCCTATCTCCAGCAGGAAAAATGAGTACACTGGAATTGAAGGAACAATACTTTCTTCTCCACCAACTTCCATGGTTAGATATGACCTTGAGCAAGGCATCTAAACCAAATGCTCTGCAAGCATTAAGTTTACATTAATGATAAATCAGTTTTCATGTTTTATGTTTTGCTCTAGTTTAGTTTATATCACTGTGATATACACTGAGCTACAATAGCCATAACAAGCCAAAAGCTAACCCTGTCCAATCAGATCAAAATGGATATCACCACCTGTACACCGACTACTTTTAGGAAAATACACCATTAAATACAAGTTATTCATTTTATTTAGAACAGATTTCTGAAGAAAATGGAACAGCTACCAAACATCTAAGACCTGAGGTCACAACAAAACTCACCCTAGCATATAAACATTCATTCATTCATTCATTCATTCATTCATTCATCTTCTGTAACTGTATTATCATGTTCAAGGATGTGGTGGGTCTGGAGACTACACAGAATCCTGACAGACACCAGTCCATCACAAGTCATCACACACTCACCCATTTACTCACGCACGTATGGGCAATTTCACACAACCCATCCGTGTGTTTTTGTATTGTGGTTGGAAAGCCGATCACCCAGAGTAAACCTAAGTGGACACAAGAGGAACACACCAAAATCCTCACAGACAGACAGTGAGTGTGTTTACATTACATTAATCCATTCTAATTCCGATTTCTGCATTTATTCAAGTTGTTATGTAAACAGCACTCTCCAATTTCTGAGTTCAGATGAAATCTAAAAGTCCATTAAAGAGAGCTGGATGTTAGCTCAGTGATCTGAATCCTCAGTGCATGTGTACACACACCCTATGTAACTGAACCAAGTGCAGAGCGATCTCTGACACATTCTAAAGTTCTCTCTTCGTTCTGAAAACTCATTAGCCACTCACTCCCCCCAAGTCTTAACAGCTAAGACACTTCCAGCAGCTCGGGTCTAGTGTCTGTAAGGGAGACACACACGCTGTATCCAGCAACAGACATTCATTTAAACAAGCTTGTCTCCTCTGCAGCAGTGCAGAGAAAGTACTGAGTAGAGCAGCACTGCATAATAATAGAAATCATAAGAAAAAAGATCCAGAGTTTGCCGGTAAAGTGGGTCCATGTTTACAAACAACAGCAGGAGGAAAATATGCTTAGCAATGTTTACATGTTTCTTGTAAACTCTGAATTTCCCATGTGCAATTAATCTGATCTGATTTGGTGCAGTTATCGGATTATTACATGAATGTAAATGCACTCAGTAAACCGAGGTGAGCCTACAACAACAGGACCCTGGTCCCTGACCTCAACTTTACTGAATGTGTTTGGAATTAGTTGGGCTTATGGGAAGCAGAAAGTGCGGCCAGCTTCTAGATGCTGGTTTATCATTCTGTGAAGATGCACATGTCTCTGAGAATCACCTGCAGCCGTACTGTACTATACCTGTTCTGACTATTGATCCTCTCACTCCTGCACATTGTTTTCATGCTAGTTTGCACATCGTGTAATTGAGATTCTGGAGGTGTGCATGTCAAAGCACTTGCGAGCCTCTGCGTGCTACGCTTTACTCACGATTCGCTTCTTTGTGTTGTAACTCAGAGATGCTTACATGGATCTACACAGAAGGATAAATCACCTCTAAGACTGGACTTTGGAGGAATGGCTGCAGATTTCTTTGGGAAACTGAGGATAAACCTCTGAAAAGGATGGGAGCTGTGTTAAGGAAATTAGTCAGACACAGTTAATAGTAAAGATTCTGAAATCATTGTAACTTGTTCAAGCTTCTGTGTAATATTCTATTTAAGATATCATTGCTCTTGAACGAAAACTCATTAACCACTCACTCCCCTGAGTCCTTACAGCGAAGAGGCATCCAGCAACTTTAAATGGCAACTTTACAGAAGAAGGGAAAACAAGAATATGTTCGAGTTGCTCATTTGGGATGAATAGCCACCTGACACTAACCTTGACAAATCCAGCTTCATACCTTCCAGACCATAGAGTGTGTAAGTAAAGTTAGTTGTCATAGCAAACTTATGTAGGTGTCATTAAGAAGTGTAACTTACCAGTTTTAGGATTTTTTTGGGTTTATGTTCTGAATGAATCTAATTGGTGAGGACTTTGGACATTGCCTCCATAAAAACCAAACTCCCAGTATAGGACAATTTGACTTTTTTTTTTTTTGATTAAACAAAAATAGACCTAAATGAACAATAAAATCTGCATAGTCATGTTATTCTTTGAAGCTGTGAAACTCATGTGAGATTAAGAGCGTAATCATTTTATTCAAATTTGTTTAACAGGTAATCATTAATCAGAACTGTATGAACCTCAATTTCATTGTTTTTGTGGAAATGTTTGCTACAAAGAAAAAACTGAGATCTGTTTTAAGGCATGTTTATTTCAAACAGCTCCCGACACACAAGGATAATGGGTTTGAACAATTTAAGGTGGAACCTAATGTAATTGACTGCAGAATGTTATCGAGCACCATTTAAGGTAGAAAGATCTCAGAAATACAGTCTCAATTTATGGCGAGGAGAAAAAGTAGTCACATATAATTATAACACCATTTAAGATGGAATAAAGCGCTTTACACCATTTGCGGTGGGAAGGGTTGCGAGTTTTTTCGTTAAAAATGAACAGAAATGACTAAACCAGTACATTTCTAAGTCACACGTGTTTACAAGGGCAAAAACTGTCAGCCCATAAGCTCATGTTTCAGTCTTCACTCACTGTGGTGTAGACCCAAATCTCACATCCCTGTCCTGATTTAACCTCCCCTGGTTTCAAGGGTCCTTAGAGAGTGACAGTGAGGTGAGATTGGGCACCGCACCATGTCTCTGTCAGTGCACCATGTTTCCCCTGACACAAAACAAACACTCATCACATGCTTGGATGGTTTCCAACTTGTGTTGAAGCTGTAATTTAAGTGAGGTCTTTAAACCATGGTAATTAACTTTAAAACTGTATCCGTAACTGTCAGGAATTTTTACCATGAAACCAATAAAGTTCATGTGCAGTTGGGACAAGACACTTATCTCATTTTACTGGTGTCTGCAAGGCATCCCAGTCACACATCGACACCTGCAAGAGGAACTTCAAAGGCAGCACAGGTTCAGCTAAGACAAAGTATACAAGACTACTAACAAAACCTCATTTCTGATGTCTGATAATAAGCCCTGAGAAGTGGTGGATGAAAGTGAGGCATGGCGGATGAGCTCATTAGACGATGCCCTGTCACACGCCCCTCAACAGACGATGCCCTGCAATTAGAAATTCATAACTTACCTAACTTCCACCCAGGTTAAAAGACCTGGGTTAAGTACCGGAAAACTCTGGTCTTTGCTGCACACATGTTAAGACCTTCAAAGGCGAGCAAGGGCATGTGGATGTGTGCAGACAGTTACGGCAGAAACTCCAATGAGCCCATTTTAGAACAGATGACAGTGGTGCTAGCACTAATTACAACTCACTCTGCAGGTAACCTCACTCAAGAAAGTCTTGTTGGCTGTGTTTAAGCACACACTTTAAGCTGAAAACAGGAGTGTCAGGCTAAGATGCAGAAAGGCCACTGATATGTGGAAACACCAGGTAACTCAAAAAGTGCTCAGTAATTTGCCCTGTCCAGACATTGTACTGCCTTCAAATTCGGTTGGAAGTATTATAATTAATCGTGCAACATCAATACCTGACCTCAAAGATGTACTTATACACTCTCAGAAAAAAAGATGTAAATTAGAGGTGCATTATTGGTCACTAAATATACAGACAAAAGTGTAAATGTACTTTTAAAGGTACAGCAGTGGTTTTAGAGTCCAGTTGTGTTCCCTAAAGGTACATTACATTCTCTTTTCCAGAAGGAAAGGTGAATATCTGTAATCGTTCATTATTGAACTGTGTAAAATAAAAGGATAATGTCCTTCAGATGAAGTGGGGTGTATGAAGTCAGCACAAATTTAAAATAGTAATAGAATTATGTACGTATAGTAAGTATGTTCCCTAAATAAAGGTACATAAATGCACCCTTGAGGGTAACACCATAGTAACAGTTTTCTCACAGTGTAGCTGAATGCTTTCAGATTCCAACATCTAGTTTAAAGCCTTCCCAGAGGTGTGTATCTATGTATCTATCTATACACTAAACAATCACAAAAACTTGTATGTACTCTTACTGTCCATGTTATCAGCTCCACTGACCATACCAGGAGCTCTTTGTAGTTCTACAATTACATGCTGTTGTCAACCTGAATATTTTATCCCCACTTTACTATGCTTTCAAATGGTCAGGACCCTGACAGGACCACCACAGAGCAGGTATGATTTGGGTGGTGGATCATTCTCAGTGCTGCAGTGACACATACACACACACATTATAAATATAGGTGTCCAAAAGCTCGTGCATGTACTTATTGCCATGCCTTATACATTTCCCAACCTTGCCCTCATTGCACTCTACGTTTTGACGCTTGTCAGGTCGTTTGGCATGTGCATAGAAGCGTCTAAAAAGAGACGCACGCGCCTAAAACCAGAGCACGCGCTCACCAGATACTGCAGAAAACAAGCAAATAAACATCAAATAATAATCAACTAGACAACAGGTGCACAAGGAGAGCGCGAGCTTCTCAAATAACTCCTCTTTGATTCCATCCACCCTCCAGCTGGAGACTCTTCGTGAGTGCAACAGGAGCACGAGTGTCCCAGGAGTTGCGCGCGATATCCAGAAGCGCGCAGGGATGCTGCCGTGCACGAGCGCCGCGCGACGTGCACGAGCAGCGCGGATGCAGATGAGGACACACGCGCGCGGGACGCGTCCTCACGCAGCCTTTTTCAGCCCAAATAAAACAAATAAACATGCACAAACACGCGTCGCGCGCTCGTACCTGTAGCTCCAGGCTGAAGCTCTGCTGCACGTGCGCGGTGTAAAGGACGAGCTGCTGCTGCACTTGCACCGAGAACGTGTAATCCATGGACGCGCGCGCGCCGACAGTGGAAGGACCCGCGCGCCCGCACGCGCTTCAAAGCAGCAGGCAGCTCGAGCCCGCCCATCTCGTTTCTGATTTGTTGGCTTTGTAGGGGGCGTGGCTCTGTTCGCTTTGATAGGGCAAGGCGCTCAGAAATGCACCAAAACAAAGCGTGGGGTCACATCAGAAGAGTACAAACACACACCGAATGGGTTTAACCCTTTGAACGCTCAGATTAGCGCGTAGTAAATCATCCTTACATCATATTTATATAATATTGCATCATATACTATAATGATTAATGCATGTAGACTATGACAATTTATGTCAGGTTCTACTCGTTTTGCATAATTATCATTACCTTTCATAATGTGACAAAATCACAATGAGAGGACACAGAAATTCTCTTATTTGGAAAAGGATTGTGTTCAAAATGTGGTTTCTACTATTCACACAGAAACACACACACACACACACAACACAACACAAGTATGCATGAATGCTGAGGGATGAGAAAATACTGTTCCTTCAGTGGCTCCACCCAATTCTTTTTTCCTGAAGGTCAGATTGAAATGATGACCTATCTATCTGTATAATACTGCGTTACTACAGCTTTACTTGCTTTGTTATGGTGCTGTCCATGGTTCTGAAAGTAACTCTCTCGCTCTCTTTCTCTTGTCATTTAACTGCAATGCTGTGAACAAGATGATGAAGAAGACTCTACGCCGACACCATTCTTAAGTTTAAATCATTTTTATTACACAAAAGAACAGTATCTTAACAAGCTTAAGGGAGCTTGGAGGGAGTCTGCCAATCCGAGGTTCTCTCTCCCTCTGTCTGATATTCTTCTGTTATATTATCTTATGCTTTGGGACTAAGAGAGAACGAGTGAGGGGCTTTTCTGACCTCTCATCTCTAGGAGAGAAACTTAAACCTAAACCTTACATTCTCACAAACTAACAATCCAGATACCACTTTACCCCACATATGAACCAAATGAAGAACCCCCAGAAACAATATGGCATTCATATGGGACTTTGTCTTTGCCTCATGTTTATGTGGCACTTTCCCACTAAATGTAAATTACACTTTATCCTCTCACTCTTGTTCTCTCACAGTATTAACAACTTGTATGTTATGAATCTCTATCTGTGGTATCAAAACTATTGTTAAACAATATCTCAGGCATTTGGCAGTGCATTCATATCCAGTTTATATAATAACTCTCGAAGCGGGAGCTTTTAAATGGTTTAGACATCTGGTTCCATTCACCACCACTGTGAACTGCTCTAGCTTTTTTCTTTTTTTTTTCAAATCATGAAATATCCAGTCTACCCTTTGCAGAAATTTTGAGAAATCTTACACTAATATGATTTATAGAGTTTAAATTATTTACTGAACTGTGACAAAATCCTAAATTGAGTGTTAAATTTAAGATCATGGGGAGAGCATATAATCATACACTGATGCCACATGAGCATGAACATTGTTCAATTAAACTCTTAACTATGAATCCAGTCTCAGATTTCATTGCAAAGCCCTATCCAGAGATGGGACAAGCAACGCTTGCTGTTTTCGCATGAACTGTCTCAGTTTGAGCCTGGTCTCATTTGCCATGACAGCACTTTATAGAGAATAAAACTGGGGAAACTGAGATTATATAAAAGGCGCCAAAGGCAAAGTGTTTACTCATAGAGGCTCTGACGGAAGCAGCGTAGAGAGGGGCAAGACCTCATCCAGAGAAAAGAAAAGATTTATATCTACTGAACCTCATCACACCAAAATAATGTCAAAAGGTATGAGTTGAAAAGAAAGAAAAAACAGAGGAAAGAGAGAATGTTGTTTTTATTTTTGAGCCAAATGTAGGTAAATATTTTGCAGTAGATTTAATGGAATATGTTGATAATAAATACAGAAATAGTAGAATTAAAAATCTTATCCACATGTACATGGGTGTTTTTAAGGCATAACATTTTCTATGGATTTTGGCCTTTTGTCAATATGCATACTGCATTGAAGGTCACTGAAAATTTGCATTTTTGAAGACTCCATCATGTGGATGAACACATTCAAAAATTCAGTCTTCTGTGTTGTATTTTACTATAAGATATTTTTAGCTTGTTACATCAGGAGAGTTTGAAGTCATCTACTTTGTCATCAGATAGTGTGCCATTGTCTGCTTGCACTATACTGAACAGAGGTGTCACAATGTGCTACAGAGGTCACTGCTACATCCAGCACTCCCTCGTCACAGACCCCACCACCAGTGCCACCGGTTTTGGATGAAACCCAGGGCTCCCAAATTGTCCAGCTCTCTATATGCTGACTCTATCACCTGGAGATGCCTCAGTCATCTGAAGCTATGGTTCCTAAACAGCACAACAGACTTTGCTCTCCTGGAAGGGACCATGTGTATCCCAGTCTCTCTTATTACAGTGTGAGCAGAGTTATCTGTCAGCAGATATGACAGATCTGGAAAATTTACATTTTCCTTTAAAGGCAATGTTCACAATTATAATCAAAAAACACTTTTTATAAAATTCAGATGTGTCCTCACCATTTTCTAACTCTCCAGTTTGTTTTCATGCTGGAAACCAGTCTAGTGTGCTTATGAAGCTCCAGTGTCTATAAAGGAGCAATAAATAAACAAACAAACAAATAAATAAATAAATAAATAAATAAATAAATAAAAAATCTGCTTTTATCTCTCTCTCTCTCTCTCTCTCCAAATGTTAAAAAGCACAAACTGAGATGAGGATATTGCTGTTTCTGATGACTTAAAAATGTCTCCAAACTCAGGGGGTGGCTAACTGCATTACTGAAAGTGCTACAAAACTAAACAATTTGAGTTTACTGTTGAGTTTCTGTGGTAATTCAAACAGTGAATAAAAACTTACAGACGACTTAAACTTCAGCCATGTACAAACAACAGTCATTTGTTTCCCCTCAAACACATCCTTCCACCTTAAATGAAGCTTCTGAATGTAAGCAAACAGAGAAAACTGCATTTCCCCACAACTGTAGATGCATCAGCATCAGTTCAAACAGAAGAAGTGGGTTGGCGAATGCGATTGTGAGAAGTGATTGTTTTACACAGTTGTGTTGGGGCTGTGTCTGTGCACTGGTGATAGGTTTAAAACGACATCTACAAGAAACATCTAAATTCAAACAAGAAGCTTCTGAACAGGAATCTTCCTGCAGACTCGTCCTGAATGCAGAATTAGGATCTTAAACTCTTTATGCTGCTGTTTTTCAATCAAATTCTCGCATTGCCGCTCCCATGAACAACATTTGGTACTGGATACTAGCTCCTCGTTGTTTAGCAGTTGAAATGATTTTGTGTGACCATAAACAACACAAACCACAGGCTTTATTAGAGTGTCACTGTGTATAAAATCACTTCTTGCCCTCCATCTGCAGTTCACATATTGACGTGATGTCATCTACATATAACCTAGTGGAGATTATACGTAATTGTGGGGACATTTGGACAGAAAAAAGGCAAATAAATAAATAATAACAATAAAATATCTTAAGATATGCTTCAAAAAATCTCATCGTGCTCAGTAGTGCATGTACCAAAATCAGTACCTGACCTCATTTACTCACTCGCTGCCACCAGATCACATTCACAGCAATGTTTCAGTATCTAAACAAAAGCAGGTACTGAAGCAGAGAAGGCAAACTACCTACTGCTACCCTTCGTTTCAGGAGAAATGTTGGAAGACCAAATCCAAGTGTCTGGGAGTTTTAAATGACCCTTGATAAACATGTTTCCTATATTTATCCAACACGACTTAATGCCTTAATCACATGCTGGAGATATTTTAAGCGCAGTCACTAACGCTCCAGTGAATCATCCTCAAATCCGCAATACCACCAATCACATTAATCCCCAAGGGTGCTGTCTGACTCAGCGTATGAAAGAAGACCCAGGTTCCAAGAAAAAAGGTTGAGAGGAGGTGTCCCAGTGCAGAAATGAGCTGGAGCATGTGACAGTATGACAGGTGATACATGAGTCTCAATGATCCTGAACCAGGGGGATAGCATCTACCTCAGAAACACTGCTTGTTACCTGCAAATGTCTCAGTAGCTTTGGTGTGGAAATACGTGACGTCTGGAAAATGTCCTTAAGGTATCCGACGTTCCTCAGTGTCATTTTGGAACATTGCTGTGCGGATATGTTGGAAGCCACAAGAGCATTCATGAGATCATGTACTGGTGTTGGAATCTCATCCCTAACTCCAAGCCCCTCCAGTTCCACTGCTCCACTGCCCAGTGCAGGGAAGCTATCTCTCTAGCCTACATTTGGCACTGGGGATAGTGACCTTAGGTCTTTGTATAGCTGCTCCAGAGCATTTCATTCTGTTGGTTCAGCCTTTTCTATGATAGTTAATTTCATAACTTGATCAGGTGTAATTTCTCATGATGCAGTTTCAAAATGTGTTCCATAAACAGGGAAGGCTTAACTTGGCATGCCCCACTTTCCAAAAGGACCCCTGTCGAAGCCATGCCGAGTACTCAGTTTCCCGCTACATTTCCAAACATCAAATGCTTTACCCTGTTTATCATTCCCAGAGCAAACAGATTCCAGGGGAAAGCCTGGACAGTTTGTCCCCTGTGGATTCATACTTCTATTACTCTGTCCTCATCCTGATCTGTTCTCTGGGCTGGAGTGAGTCTCATCTGCATTCTCCTCAGGTATGTGTGTGTGTGTGTGTGTGTGTGTGTGTGTGTAGGGTTTGGGTGGGGGGTGGGGGATGGGGGATGAATCTACTGTACAGCCAGCTACAGCATGGTAGTCACGTTCTGACTTTCACTGTTCGGTGGACTGAACAATTTGCTCCATCTCTGTAAATCACAAAGCAATCTTCATTAATCACCCTGAATTGGAATTAAGTTGGTGTGTGAGAGGGAGCTGAAAGGGTTAAACTCATTACTGCTAAGGAAGACTGGTTGATCATGTGATAGGATCACTAGTCTTGGAGAAGATAAACAAATGACTGGTGTTTCTACAGTAGTCTGGTTATTCTAAATTGGCCATGCAATCCCTCAGGCCAATTCAAGGCAAATTTAAGATGTCCTTTGGCTTTGTCGTGGTGTTAGTAGTGGTGTGTCCATCTAGATCTCCAAATACTATAGAGCAATGAAAAGAAAAATAATAAATCTTTTAAATAAGAAAATGTACTTTATAGATAACAAATAATGTATAAAAACTAATAAAAACATAGTAAACAATAATGTAAGGAAATAAACTGGTTCTACTAAATTTATTTACCTTGAAGATCAGACAAAGATGCTGGTGGAGAGCTTGGGGGAGTGCTCTATCGTTTCATTTACTCGCTACACTGTTAATGCTACAATGCTATAAAAAACAGCAATACGACTGAGATGCTTGCACGACAAGACATGGCCGTCACTAGAGATTAATGGTAAGGGGGGCTAAGCTTTAACCAGGGGGTTGGGGTAATTGCCTCATAGCAGCAAATTTCTTTGACGAAGTACAGGGCCACAAGGAGCTAAGATAACATTAGTTCTATCTAAAGCAGAGCTGTAGTTCTCAGTGTTTTAGCTCTGACCTGTTGCTCTTAGCGCCACTGCAAAGCAAACCGTTGTAGGAGGGACTGTGACTCCGCTGGCTGCACATTGAACTAAATAAAGGTGGCAATGAAAAATCGTGTTATTTGTTTAGGAGCTGTGCAGAATCTGCCCGTCGCTCCGGCTGAGAGAGAGAGAGAGAGAGAGAGAGAGAGAGAGATAGATGCATGTTTCTGTTTCAAACATAAATGTGTGATCTCAAAAAAAAGTAACAAAACGCATCCCATATCGTCAAAACAGAAAGCATCTTTTAGTGTCCAAATACGGGACAATTACGTAGTTTACGGGACGGTTGGCAACACTATGTGTGCGTATTCTGTCAAGAAAGCAATACAGACTGATAGTGTCACGTTGGGGTATGGTCGAGTGATTAAGGACAAGGTACAAGGAGCAGGATAGAGGTAAGTGCAGGAGACTTTATTTAAAATCAGAGACAAGGACACTAAACACAGGGCTAGGAGGCTAAACACTAAACAAGAAGAGGCTAAGCATGGACACAAGACTGCGAAACGAACCAAACACAGAAACCTAGACGTAGCACCACAAAGCATAAACAAAAGACTGGCTGTGAACATACAATAACCCAGTCAGACACGGCCTATAAAAGGACACCACAGACATGACCATATTTCCAGGAAATGTTATGTTGGTCATGTTTGTGAAATATGTTCCTCAAGTTTAGTCAAGCAATACTCAAGTTTTCTTCTTTTTTTAACCAGTAGGAAAGTATACCAATGGCCATAACGGGGAAACAGCCCCTGGTCTTAGAGTTCTTGTGCACAGCTGTCATTTTTCTTTGGGCATGATCTTCAAGTGGTCACTGGTCATGCTTAGTCATAGTGTAAAACTGCCTGTTCTGACGGTTTCTGGGCATACATCTACAGTCATCCAACGTGACACAACACAGGACAGTTTCTAGCCGAGGCCTGGGGTTCTACATCCCGCATGACCTCTGCAGAAGTCATAAAGAAGTCACAGGGATTTGTTCAGGCACAAAGTAAGAACCTAAAGCTGTGTCTCTAGCAATTCTTTTATCTTTTATTTATTTCATTTATTATCAATCTTTTCATTGGTGTGCAAAAGCACTACTCAACATGGTTCTGAAGGCAACGCTGTCTTGGTGGCAGAAGGAAGATAATTGGTTACCAGCCAACAGGCAGGAATGATATTGATTGGTTAACGGATTGGGCAGAGATTTTCAAATACCGTGCCATAAACCAGTAAAGCTCTGCCTAGTCCCTCATGTTTACTTTCTTTGACTGTCAGAAATTTTGGATGAATAAATGTGCAATATAAATTTCATTTATGTTACAGTAGACTTAGTAATGTTTTGTAATTTGCTGGAAGTGCTGCAGAATTCTCAGTATTATGTTCTACTTGAACGGAGGATAATGTAACTCTCAACCTCAGCAGAAGCTGCAGACTGTTCTACTGCTCTGCTGCCTCTGAGGCAGATTCTGAAGAAGTATTTTTCTGCACACTTGAGTTATGACTGCTGGCTCTGAAGGAGCTACAGAATGTTATAAAATAATGCTGTGCTGCCTCAAAAGAAGCAGATCATTATTGTACATTATTCTGCAGCTTCTTCAGAGGCAGCGACCATAAAGCAAGTGTGCAAAATGTACTTCTTTGGAATCTGCTTCAGAGGCTGCAGATTTTTATTGTCTAATGTCCTGCAGCTTCTTCTGAGACAGCAATCACTGCAACACTTCCAGAAAATTATGAAACAGAAATTATGTACAATATGTTGCACATCTATCCCTTCCAAACCAAGAGGGTCTAGGTGGAGCTTTCCTGATTTAAGGGGCGGTATTTGAAAATCTCTGCCAAATCCGTCTTAACCAATCACGTTCCTTTAAATACTATTTCCTGTTTCCTTTGACTCTGTAAAGCACTTTGATTTGCCCTTTTATGAGAGGAGCTCTATAAATAAACTTACCTTGTCTTACCTTGCATTCTGCCTCTAAGGCAGTGCTGCCTCCAGAAACATTTTGAGTAGTGCTTTTACACACATGCTATCGGAGTTATCCACCATCTGCCTGCATGCTTCCATTCTTTGCAGATTTGTGGAAGAGTACTTATTTCAGTCTTAGTGTGAATCCCAATACTTAATTTTACCCACACCCCTTGTTTTTAAATGTTATCTTGCATCTTGTAATTGTTGGATTGAGGTGTTTGTTGAGAATGAATTAGACAGAGTCACGTGTGTGAAGAGAGTAAGAAAAGAATGTTTTATTTGAAAGTCGTGACTTGGTCACTTTCTCCCACCATCAATGGGAGCAAACACATATTATAGAAAATGTTATCACCCTCAATTGTTCCAGAAACAATCTCCCCCCCCCAAGCATCAAGGTTATGAACCGATGATACACAGGCAGAGAAGAGACAAACAACTCTGAAAGAGTTCACAGTGACCTAAAGCAAAGTATAAGAGAATCTGAATTAAATATAGAATTATTATGAATTTAATCACTTTCCAACATAACTGAGTTACAGGGTGTTGTGTTTAAAATCTTCTCCTACTAAACCTTCCACCTAGATGCTGCACTTTCTGCTTCTGATCATCCAAGTAATCACAGACACATTCTGTCAGTCTACTGATCTGAGAAACAGCAGCAGCTTTGTTTGAATTTCTATTCTGTTTGGTCCCTTTTGTGTCTGTGCTCATTTATAGTCAACTTTTCACATTGTATAGTGTAGTACAGGACACTTAAGGGTTTGAGGGTGGAGAGCCACTGTGTTATGAGATGACCAGAAAAAATACAGAAGACTTACTGAGGACTGTAAGTCAGTGGTCAGTGAGGTGTTACATGGTGGGAATGGGCCATGACGGATTTGACCACACTGCCCAAGCCTCAGGGGTCTGTTAGAATGAGAGGAATGTAACAAATGACTTGGTCACTCTTTGGGAAATAAATAGTAGTCAGAATGCAATGGGAAAACCTGAGGCTTTGGGCAAGAATTCTGTATAAGCGCCATGCTTGAGTACACACACACATGCAGGCTCTCACACACACACACACACAATCTTGTATCTGTGAATTGAGGGGACTTACATAGATGACCATTTATTCTAACCCTAACCCTTACATTGATCCTAAGTTTGTCCCAACTTGAAAACATGTTTTCACCTTAAAATGTTATAATTTACAATGTGGGGACCAGCAGTAAACATAAGTACTACTAGTCAAACCCTAACCCTTCCCCTAACCCCTAACATTTATCTTTATCTTAACCATAACAAATACTAGTCTAACCCTCACCATGACCCTAGCTATTACTAATACAAGCCTAACCCTGAGTGATACCTTAGCCTGAACCCTAGTATTACCCTGATATTAACACATCTTCATCTTAAACTGTACTGGTTTACATCATGGTGATATTATGCTTTTCATCCTCATAAGGAAGACAAGTCTTCATAAGATGAGAAAATGTGCCTAAACAGATTTTGGTCCCCACAGTGTAATATATATCTGGACCACAGACACAATCCTGTACACACATGCCCACTGCAATAAGACTGTTGCTGACAGGCAGCTCAAGGTCACCCACTGGGATGCGACATCTTCTTGCTCAGGACCCCACGCCTTCCCCCATCCCATTCTGCTTCAGACACAAAGGCTAAAAGAGAGAGAGAGGGGGGGGAAACAGAACACTGAAAAGAGAGATAGAGCATAGCTGACTGTCCCTCCCCCAGGGAAATAGTGTGGTGATATTTTTTCATATAATCCAAGGCACTGCTGTCTAAAACTGCACAACAAAGGAGCTCTCTAAAGCAACTGAACACTGTAAAACTAGAAAAAGAAAACTAGGCAAGCCTAGTTTAGCTGGACCACCATTAGCCATATAGCTATTTTCACAGAGGAGTTTCTGGCATTTCACAAACAGGAAAACCCATAATACATACCCTTGTCTTTGGAAGGTCTGGAGAAACTTCATATCAATGTGTTTGTTTACATGTGGTTTTTATTATGTGATTGTGTTGTACAGAAAATATGGAGGGCAGGTAATAAATGCAGAAATGAAAAAAGGAGCACAAAGTTTTGTTCATAAAATATAACACCGGCATCAGTGTTTTTCTTGTTCATTTGATTTAAAAATAAATACTAGATGATCTACCACCAAGGAACAAAGAAGACCAAGAACATTTTATTGATTTTAAGAAGTAAAATTACTTATGTATTCAATGTAATTGGTTTGAGTGAAACACATGAAGGTTTAAGGTTGCTGTGTGCAGCTATATCGAGTTTTATAAACACACTAACGCCACAAAATGCCTCCCCACCACTGCCCTTTACAATATTTCAGGCAAAGACACACTCAAAGTAAAACAAATTCAGCAGTCCTTCCTTTCTTTGTGAGATATAATACGTGTAAATGTTGCTGAGTTCTGAGCCTTCCTGCTGAGCTTGTGAACAGTTGAGTAACGTAATTAATTCAGAGCCAAACACAGCCCCAGAAACACACACAAACGGAGCATTGTCCTGATTTATTTCCTATTATTTATTAATATGAAAGTTTGTAAATGACCCCATCCAGCTCCAATGGGTGATAACGCTGTGCCTGAGGCGCTGAGCTCTTTCTTGAGTTACTGAACCTAGACACGCCCACAGACAAAGCCATAGTTCGCGCTGAAGAACCTAATCTACTTTGGTTCCAGCTGGGAATTTTGTTTTCTGGTTCGCGAACCAGTTAATGTTGGTGGAAAAACACTGAATGGTTCCAAATTTAGTTCACAAACTGGAACCATTCCCTGGTTGGTGGAAAAGCGCTATGTAAAATATGACTGAACAAATAACAGACAGTGTATTAGCGCCACCTTGTGAAATATGGCTGAACTAAAACCATTAGGTGAAATAACGTTCTTACTTGTGCATGCATGTTTCAGCATTAGAAGTCAGACAGTCAGTATGGGAAAATGCCTCTTCTAGTCCGGCCTAGCAAGTGGTTCATATAGTATTTAATAAACGCTTGACAGTTTTTATATTTTCTGTATTATGTATGTGCTCATTGTGTATGTATCATTTGTATATGCACAAACAACTGCTGTAATTCTGCAGTAATCAACTGGAAACTCTAGCTGCAAAAATGTTTTTACAAGTTTTTTTTTTTCACTGTGCATTTTAATGGGAAAGTAGCATATACTGTAAATAGTCTCCTACTGGAATGGTCATTTACTCCATTTTCAGAAGTAGAAGAGCCTTTAATTTTAAGTAATCCATTTCTTTAGCAATGTTTCTGGTGTGATTATATGGTGATAGAGGATGAGAAGTACAGTTAGATATTGTGGATCTAAACCATTCAGAGATTTATAGACCAAGTTTTATAGAGCAGTGTTTTATAGTCAAAGTGAAATTTTACGGGTAGCCAGTTTAGGGACGAGAGAACTAGGGTTATATGGTCAAATTTTTTAGCTCTAGTGAGCACTCTGGCTGCTGCATTTTGAACTAACTGAAGCTTGCGTAGCACTTTGCACATGCTCCCTGCCAGGAAAACATTGCCGTAATCTAGCTGTCAAGTTATAAATGCATGGACTAGTTTTTCTGCATCTTTAAGAACAAGGCATGCTGAATTTTGGCAATATAATGTAAGTAGAAGAATGTGATAACCGAATCAAAAGCTGTCAGAAGTTTTTAATGAAAGTGGTGGTTATTACTGTTGAGTTATCAAATAGAATAGCAGCATTTCCAAGTGAGAGTTTCTGAGTATCTGTACCTAGTAACAAGACGTCAGTTTTTAACATGGGAAAATTTTCCATCATCCAGTCTTCTGAGCAGTCTCTGTACAACTGCTGTTGATCATGGATTATTTTGAATGTCCGTCCCATGGTCATATTAAGAATGTGTTCTTCATTGATGGCCTCAAGGCCACTGGGGAGCAGGTGACATTCAAAACAGCCCTCACTCCAAAACAAATTAGTGGGTGTAGGGCTATAGAGAAGATTTAATTCTGGCACTTGGCTTTTCCAGCCAAGGCATTTATTTATCTTCCACTGTGCTCTGCGAGCCACCCTTGCTTGGCCTTGGTTAATGTGATTAACTCTTCTACGCCTATGTTTATTTTGACTCAATTGGTTGTGGTGGCCGTTAGTCAGCCATAGTAATGCGAGCAGTGGGAATAATTTTGAATATATGGTTGTCCCATGCAATGGACCAGTGTTACTTTTCTGTTACAGGTGTATTACACCATATGTACAGTGTGGACACGGACAGTCAGCAAATCCTCAGGTTGTGGAATGCTACCTAGCCCTACCTGGTCATAAGGACTGGAGTAACATGGTTCTAGAGTTCCATCTGGTTCAACATCTTCATAAGAATTGGAAGGTCCCGTGGTTGAAAACCTCCATTTCGTTACAGGGGAAATTATACCCATTTTCCAGAAGTTAACACACTTAATGAAATATCTGTGCCATGCTTTGGTCAAAATACCACAAGGATCAAACAACACAGCACCATTCTCCCCCTGTCTAAATAGCCCTGGTTTCAGCAACTCTTCCTTTAAATGAGAATGAGTGAAAAAAATCTGTGTCAAACAAAAGCTCGGCTTTAGCTCAGTCGTCTTGTTTTTCCACTCGTTGGTTTTCTTGTTTCTCTGTTCTTGTTTTGGTTCTCTTTTTTTGGCATGCACTCTAAGGAGTAGCAGAAAATCAGAACAGCTCATTTGATCCCATGTGTCACGAAAACCTGACTGGGTTGTTTATCTCAACGTTTGTCAGTTGTTAGGAGCTCAAATTTCAATTATGATATATCCCTGTGAGTCTTAGTCAAAACTTCCAAATTCAAGGGCCTACTTGCCTAAAGCTAAAGTTATTGTCAAGAATAGCTTTTAAATTCTTGAGCCATACTTGGTCCAAAACTTTCTGACTCCACCTGTTTCAGCATCTTCATTAAGGCTGGGGTTTCCCATGTCTCCAAAATAGTAAATTTACAGGAGAAATAATTTAAAAAATCATGAAATTGTTACACAAACTGAAGGACAGCTGCTGTGTTCAAAAGATGTACACTCAAGAAACAAGAAAATGATTCTATATACAACTATGTGCACTTAAAGAGCTCTTTGCATGATTAAGGTGTTCTTTGCATCATGAAGGAGATGAAAAATGTGCTATAGATGGTTCTAAATATCTCCTTTCAGAAAAGGCTTCTAAACTGCACAAAAAGGAGTTCTTCTACTGTTACAATGTCAAGCTTGTTACAATAGAGGAACTGTTTTTGGTGCCGTATAGGACTCTTTTTTAAATGTTCTAAAGGTTCTAAATAGTACCACCTATAGCACATTCTCAATCAATCTGAAGAATGTCTTCATAACGCAAAAAAAAAGTGCAATTGTTTGTCATGATACAATGTACAATGAAATATGTCTTCCGCATTTAACCCATCTGTGGCAGTGAACACACACACTAGTGCGTACTCACTAAAGGACCCTTGTAGAACCATCAAAATGGAGATATATGCTCTTCTTTGGACAAAGACAAGTTTCAAATGCTTAAAAAAGTTCTGGAATTCTGCTTGATTCCAGTGTGTTTAAAACCTTTGAATTCTGGAAGCTTACCTGGACTTCTGACTGACTCTGACAATACCACCATCAGAACTGGAAGTCAATATTATTCAGAAAACGGATAGTTCCAAGGCTAAATTTGGTCCAAAACCGGCCCAAAACATTTGTAAGTGTCAAAGATCTGCGTGTTCCAAATACTTTGCATTGTCTGTAGTAAGACATTCATAAGGTGAGGTTGATTACCATTGACCTGAAACACTGGGGACTCTAGATTCAGTTGCATTTGAGTTCTATAGGTGTTTTTTCACTGCTAAATTTACTTGCACATTTGAATTCCCTTTGCTACAGAAATGGAACTGTGTGTCTAGCAGAGGTTTCCACTGACTATAATTCTCAGTAACCGGGTGTCCTCCAGGCAGCTTCCTTTATGAGTTCTCTGTAAACAGACCCGAGGGGATGCCTATAAAGATGATTTCCTGCATGGCTGTTCCAGTGTGAAGACACTAGTACACTGTGAGACCAATCTTAAAATATCTAGCACTGACCTGAGTGGCTTATTTAAATTAATGTCTTGTTCCCAAAGCTCTATCTCAGAATGGGATAATGTATACCCAGTACTTCTGTGAATATCTGTAAGCTTCTACCCAAAGCTGCAATCAGGGCCAATAGAGATTGTAATAGATGACACAATATACTCACTAACCTCTTATAAGACCGTACACATACAAATGCAAACGCACTCCAGTGCTGCTGTGATTAACTGTCAGAAATTCAGGTGCACATCCATGAAGGGGAAACTATTTAGTACACACTGTACAAACCCCAGGAATGGTGTTTTAGTCAAATATGTACAGATTCATCTTAAGACTCTGTTTTTTTTTTAATGAAAACATTTGAACCCTATGTGGACAGTTTCAACCGTTATTAATAAATGAGGCATTTTTAATTTTTTAAATCGTTTTCATCAGAGGAGAAGATATACTCCAGGACAGCTCGCTGTATCAGCAGATGAAGCATTTCACGGTGGATCTTGTCATGTAGCCTGTGATTTTCCTGCCTTGTTTAGACGCTGAGCTTTTTTACTCCCAAGTGTGAAAGGAAGCTTGCTTGCTGGATTTAATTAAATGCCATTGAAAGGAAAAAGGAGCTCTCTGGGATGGAGTTTACTTTGGTGGACTGTCAGTCACTCTGCAGCTCATTTAAAGTTTGATTAGCTTGGGAATGCCCGATACCTGAAGAGATGACGTGATTGCTTGCTGTTATTATATTTGGGATGAGAACTTGTGAAAGATCTTTGAATGCCTGGGACTGAGTTCCCAATGGAGTTATGAAGATGGTGGTGATGATGACTATGATAATGAAGCCAATGGTCCCGATGCTGGATGATGCTAAAACTGAGCCCACTCCAGTTCCTGGTGCCAGGAATCCACTTCAAAGCCTTGATCCCTTCGGAACCCAAGCTACCAACACTCTCCCCTTTTTTCGCACTCATTTGAATGTGAAAACCTCCAGATATCACATGTGCCTTGCTTTTATTTCCAGCACTATCTGTGTCAGGGAAAGATAAAGGGTCTAAAAGGCTTCCCTTTACCCACCTTCCACTCTCAGAGAGGGAATGAGGCATTTTCCCATTTGCCTTTTTCCATTTTCCATCCTCCATGATCACAATGCCACCTGGTCCAGGGCTGGTTATCTTCCCAGAGCAGGACTGCTGGACAGAGGAGGCTAGGGCAGTCCAGGTTTGAGCTGACGGGGGGTGGGAACTTGCACCAATTTCATTTTCATTCACCTGCTAACAAGTTCTAGGTATTGAACAATTAGGTTAAGCAACTCCAAGGCCTTAAATAAGTTCCAGGAAGCATGGTGTGATGTTCAGAGAATTACAGGTTTAAGTTATTAAAGGAACACTAGGTCATATTTTTACCTTAAATATCGCATCTTACAGGATGGTGTAATCCTGCTGGGCATTGTTGCCTGACGCATCTCCAACAGTGCCTTTAGTTCAGGTGTGTTCCCTGGAGGGTTTACCCGGGGGGATCCATTGTGCACACCTATGGGGGGGGGGGGGGGGTAGTAGTCTGGGCATTACCTGGGGACCACCAATCATTGATGTTTCACTCTTTTAACCCCAGTACATCTCTTGGTGGTGGATGATGGCAGGGATCTTGCCCTGACACCCCCTGCTGGTGCCCTAGGTGTTTTTCTCCCCTAAATCTTGTGCTTCCTCCTCAACCACAGCCAGAAGCTTGCCTTTTCTACCAGCTCTTTGATGGCCTTCCTGTATCCTGCTACTGTGCAACCCAGGAGCCAACTGGACATACTAGAGCTTTCCAGCCTGCTTCCCTGCACTCTCAGCTCATGTGCAGATTCCAAGCCCTCCTCCCACGGGATTGTCAGCTCAACAATGGGGCTGAACCTGGTGTGTTGATTTTTTTCGCCAGTTCTTGCAAAGTGTAGGAAATATCTTGCTGGGGCAGGAGGCCTGCTGTTAGGTTCCTGCCTGCATGCCTCCATCACCTCTGCAAGCTTCCTCAAAACCTGATCATGCCTTCACCTGTAATGCCCCTGAGACTAAGTGACCTTGCACTCTGATTGCATATGCCAAAGGCCGGTGTTAGCCATGTTACAGAGGGCACAGTCTTCTTTGGTACCAAACCAGTGATGGAGGTTTTGAGGACAAAGCAGGGTGTCATCGCCCTGATCAGGAAGTTGAGCCTGGTTTGAGGGATCTTCCACAGTCAGCCCATGACATTGGTCTGTCTATGAGCCCCTCCCAAGAAGTAGGGTGATCAGACGTCCTCTTTTACCTGGACATGTTCTCTTTTTTAGACTTAAAAAAGTGTCCGGGCGGAATTTCATGTCCGGGATGTTGTTTTTCTAGAGCTTACAGAGAACTTCGAGAAGCGTTTTGTTCACAAACTAGTCCGCCCTCCCCTACTCCTTTTGGTTCGCTTGAGTGAGAAGGGGGAGTGGTGAAGTAGCCTAAAATCTTCTGATTGGACGGTCTGACTGTAGAGCTGCCATTATTGGTCGATAACCTTCTCTGTAAACATTTAGTTGGTCAGTCTGCATGTCAGTTGTCCTTGTTTACATCAGGCAAAGCTTATGTGCCCACCCTCATCTCGAGCAGCTATGCCGAAACGTAAATGTAAGTTCTCGGATGAATTAAAAAAGAAATTCCCATGTTTTGTGTAACAAATAAAGGTGTAAAGGACCTAAGAGCACACAAAGGTTCAGCTAAGCGTACAACTGCAGCGAGGGGCGAGACTCCCCCGAGACACGTTCTCTTTTTCACCATCTCGGATCTGGTCACCCTACCAAGAAGTCCAGACTTCCTGTTGGCCCTGGGACACATCTGTAATGTTCAGGCATTCCTGCTCAGCCCTTGCCACTTCCACCACCACCATGGCTTTTCCCTCTTCTTTGGAAGACCAGTAGAGGGGTGCTTCTCCTTCTCCAAGCCCTGCTCGGCCCTCCTGGACTCTGCCAACTACCTCCTGCTGCTGCACTCCGCTGATTGCTTTGTCAATCCGCTCATGGGTATTCCAGTTACTTCCAGTGTGCATCTAGCTGCCCGCTGCTCTTACGAGATGGTCAGTGGATTCCTGCAGCTCCAGGACCAGCCTTGCCTTCTCCTTTCACAATCATTGTGAAGTTTCACTGATTTGTAATAGAGAGATCAGTGCCACTGTTGTTGCTACTCAAGGCTCAGCACTGCAGAAACTGCACTATGTAACTTCTGGAGAAGGGTAGAATACAGGATAGAAAGCTATCTGAACAAAGTCTATCATAGAAAATACTTTCTTTCATTTTTATGTTACTTTGTTGCCATAAGGAACTTTAATCCCATTTATGGCCTATTAGCAAATGGTTTCCAGTAACATTTCATAATTTTGGGGCATTGAAAATATACCATAACATGGATTATCCAAATGATAAAACCTGCAATTAAATCATAGTTTTGTATTGTTGCGCAATGCAAGCAGTGCTCCCCCTAATAACCCTCTTATAATCTCAGTTTATGTTTATAACGCTGTACAAAACTGTGATGTAATAGATTATTTTAAAATAAATGCTGCACTGTTTATCTGAAAGGAATCTGTTCATATTCGACCACGCCGGCATTTGGAGGTCAGTTTACCTGCACACGTTTAATAATGTAACGGCTTACTTCAGAACTCATGTAAACAAAGAAAATCAAAATAAACATTTAATACTGAAGAACAGCTGCAGTTTAACAGCGAATAGATCCCACACTGAGTCATAACCCAGGGTTCTTAGCAGCCCACTCCACTAGCAATGAGTCAATAGTGTTCAGATCCAGTGGGAAGAGCGTATAATCAGCCCACGTGGGGATGGGTTTAAATCTGGATTTACTGTACCTCTCTTCCAGATACTTTTTAGAGAACAGTGCTTCAGAGAGAGAGAGAGAGAGAGAGAGAGAGAGAGAGAGAGAGAGAGAGGGTTTTAGTCCGTGGAGAACTGTGGCTATTAAAGCTAGGTCTTTATTTTGGGCTATAAATGTCAAAAACTCAGTTTCCAGCATGGAAAAAATGCATCAATGACAATAGATCAGATTTCCGCTAGCACACCTATGGGATTATAATATTTATTGCTTAGCTCATGGCAATTTGCAAGTTCCAATGAAAACTCCAGAAAATTATGGTGGTTTAGGCCTACCATACAGCTACTGAAGTCCTAACAAATTGGAAACATTGGACTTGGCTTTATCTGCTTAGACACAGGAGAGGAAAATCTCTTTAGACAATTATTGGTTGGAGCTTTTGAGAATTTGACCCTTTGGTTTCTGAATAAAAAAAACAATACAGTGAAGATAGAGTCGTATGACAATATTTTCAAAGCTTAAATACAGCAGACAGGAAAATATTATTAAATATATGGATGCGTAGAACACCCTGATAGGACCACTCTGATGTAAATACTAGTATTATATTATTATACTAGTTTATATTAGCATATTAATATTATAATACTAATTATAAATGCGTTAACAGTGTGTTAACAGTGGCCAGTGTGTTGAAGTACAATGCAGATGTAATAGAAACCTTTTAAATACCTACTCATGGAACAATAGAGGGGAAAAAAACTTTGTGTATTTGTTGATCTGTTGAATGAGAACGTGGCTCCCTCTTGTGGTAATAACTATAATGACTTCCCTAGAAACAACCCATCACATTAAAAACGTGAAATGCGCCTTGTGTTTTTGTGCAATCAATCAATCAATAGAAATTAGATTAAATAAAAATTTGACTTTCAATTTTAACCCTTTAAGGCAGTGAAAACATTACTAATATGTGGCAATGAAAAAACCGGGATGGCCGCCAGCTACTTGGGTGCATGGGGAACAGTTTGGGGCATATATTTGCATGAGGACGAAACACTGTTCCTTCTCTCCCCACCACCCTATATTTGCTGATTTCTCTTACCTACAGGCCACAGATGCACCACAATCTGACTTGCTACAATAATACACTCATATTTCCGTGCTTACCCTAATGTATCATTATTATTATTATTATTAATATTAATAATATTTAGTTTTACTCACCATGACTCTAGCCTTTATTAAGTGATGGTCTAAAAAATGTATTTTCTTGAAATAATCATTATATCCAGATAGTAATCAGTGAATCAAATACTGTTTACTACATCACCCTCAAAGCTGCCCTGATCACTCTGCCCCATGCACAAGCACTGCATGCATCCAAGGAGACTCGCACAATGCTCCCATTCTCAAAGTGAGAAAAAAGATACTGTAAAACTAAGGTAGTGAGAATTGTTAGTACCGTAAATTAACCCGCATTACAATTTACAAATATTTACATAATATTTCGCAGAATATTCTTCAGAAAAACTAGGTAATATTTCCAAGTAAACAACAATAAATCTGACTGACATTTCAACAGATGGATCAGTATATGTCATGTTTGTGTCACTGCAGAATAAAAACCCTAGG
This sequence comes from Hoplias malabaricus, assembly GCF_029633855.1. Lineage (NCBI taxonomy): Eukaryota > Metazoa > Chordata > Actinopteri > Characiformes > Erythrinidae > Hoplias > Hoplias malabaricus. The sequence continues at coordinate 6,332,753 of NC_089819.1, forward strand.
CGGCAGCATTGAGTCAAAATCAAACATTCCTTCCTCATTCATCCTAAAAAGCATTTGTAAGTTCAGACTCTGAAGTTGGATCATAGGGTGTAGCTAACAGTCTCCATACGGGTTTATCCCAATAGTGTTTGATGGGGTTGAGGTGGGCCAGTGCATTTCTTCCACATCAAAATCACCCAGCCTTGCCTTTATGGACCTTGCTTTGTGCACTGGGGCACAGCTGGAAGAGAATGGGGCCATTGCCTAAATGTTCTTGCAAATTTGGAAGCATACTATTGTCCAAAATGTTAAATTTCAGGCCAATACCTGAAAAAACAACCCCATAGCAAATGTTACAGGTGACACAATGGCATGCTTTAAACTACTGAATCCTGTACTTTGCATTGTGTTTGATGATACGCGTCTTGCATGCGTCTATGGAGACCCATGCCCTGAAGCTCCTGGCGCACAGTTTTATGCGCTGATGTTAATGCCAAAGAATGTTTGGAACTTGCAGTTATTGAGACAGCAGAAAGTTGGTGACCTTTACGCTCTGTGAGTCTCACCACTCAGTGACCACACTCTGTAACGTGGCCATACCTAACTCAACATACAACACAGCTCCTCGTTCAGACGTTAGTAATCTCCCGTCTAGACTATTGCAACGCCCTCCTGACAGGTCTTCCGGCCTGTGCTGTGAGACGGCTACAGATGATCCAGAATGCGGCAGCACGCCTGGTCTTCAACCAACCAAAAAGAGCACATGTCACACCCCTATTAGTTGAGCTGCATTGGCTACCCTTAGCTGCTCGCATCAAATTCAAATCACTAATGATGGCCTTCAGAGTATTCACTGGTTCTGCTCCCATCTTCCTCAATAGACTCTTAAAACCATACGTTAGCGCCCGCCCTCTCCGTTCCTCAAAGGCGCGCCAACTAACACGACCAACCCCCCGTACAGGTCAGTTGAGGCTATTCTCATCTCTGGTACCACGCTGGTGGAACGAGCTTCCAAGCACTATCAGAGCAACAGGAACCCTCTCTGCTTCAAGAAATCATTGAAAACCCAGCTCTTCCGAGAGTATCTTTTGCACTGAATGTCTTTCTTTAATGCACTTATTACTTCCTGGCATATTGCACTTAATGTAAGGTATTTTGTATAATTTGTGCTGTAGTTCGAATGTTAGATCCTCTTTTGTAAGTCGCTTTGGATAAAAGCGTCTTCCAAATGCATAAATGTAAATGTAACGTTATGTGGTCTGCCACTTTGTAGATGAGTTGATGTGGTTCCTAAACATTTTCACTTTTCAATGATACCACTCACAGTCAATCACAGAATATCTAGGAGGGAAGAATTTTCGCAAACTGACTTGTTGGCATTCTATTGCAATACTGTTCTTAAATTCAGTGAGCTCTTTAGAACAACCCATTATTTCAGCAGTGTTTGTAAAGGCAGACTGCATGGTTAGGTGCTTTTAAACACCTGAGTCAAACAAGCTGAGTTTCTGGCACTTCACTCAAGTGTTTGGGGTCAGAAAGTGACCAGTCATACTGTTTACACTGTAGTACCATTGTTAGTGTGATAAAAGTTACATTACATTTGCTGTTTTTTCACAGGTACTGTTCTACAACCAAATAGAGCCAGTGAAGTTCAGTGGTGCTGCACATCCAGCCATCCATTATCCACCCATTATCTGTAACCGCTTATCCAATTCAGGGTCGCGGGGGGTCCAGAGCCTACCTGGAATCATCGGGCGCAAGGCGGGAATACACCCTGGAGGGGGCGCCAGTCCTTCACAGGGCAACACAGACACACACACACATTCACTCACACCTACGGACACTTTCGAGTCGCCAATCCACCTGCAACGTGTGTTTTTGGACTGTGGGAGGAAACCAGAGCATCTGGAGGAAACCCACGCGGACACGGGGAGAACACACCAACTCCTCACAGACAGTCACCCGGAGCGGGAATCGAACCCACAACCTCCAGGCCCCTGGAGCTGTGTGACTGCGACACTACCTGCTGCGCCACCGTGCCGCCCAGTGCTGCACATGTTCAGTCTAAATTAGAATATGCATGCATGACTAGTTGGTGGTTCTTCTGTTTGCAGTTAATGTTCTCCTTCAAGTTAAGCCAATTAGGTTGTGTTCGTGCCGATTTATTTGAAAAGGTGCAGTCGTAATTGTTGTGTCTCAGAAGAATCTTAAACTAAAAAGAAAGGCTTTTGGGGGTCAGGAAGTGACCAGTGAGGCTGTTTATACAATTACATCATTGCTAGGTGGACTTTCCCGGATCTGCAATAATGGGAGGCTTTCGCTACACCCGTAGTCATAAATTCACGTGACTAATTCACTGGGCTCTTTTGCTCACAGATAGTGGTCTCCTCCAAGTGTGTTGACCCAAATGACATAAGCATGTGCTAATCATAGCTATGAATTTGCTGGGACTACATTGGCTTGAAAAGAAAGAAATTTGAGGGCTTGGGAAAGTGAACAGTCATGCCATTTATTCAATTGCGCCATTACCCACTGAACAACCCTCTGTCTGCGTTAGTGGGAGGCCTTCACCACACAATTCAAGTGCATGACTAAATCATTGCTGCTCCTACAGAGAAGGAAAGCAGGAGGGAGAGTGTTTAGCAGGCATTAGAGTGGATGGCCGCTTCATTCCATCCCCATTTGCTCTAAAACCACAGACATTTCCCTACCAAAAAATACAGATATGGAGATTACGAAGCTCTCGTGACTTAATGCAAGCATATGAGCCAGTGACGGAGTTGGCAGGGGTCGGCCCTGAGGGAGCCAGGCCTTGCTGGAACTCTGGAATGGGGTTCAGAGATCGCGCTGTTAGTCTTGGACTGGCCTCGGCCTGCTTGAGGGGCTTGGAAAGACGACTAGCCCCCCTCTCTTTCTCCCAGATGGAGTATCAGGTTGGGGTGTGAATGTCCAACAACGTCTCACCTCTGGCTCTCTGGCCACTAGACAGCGGCAGGGTCCACAACGCCAGGCCACCTTTTTTTTTTCTTCACCTTCTGGGTCAGGAAGCGCTAACAGTGCTTAACAACGAGCTTCACAAATGCACAGCTGGTGGTACACATTCTCAAATAAGTGTGTGTAAATTTTTTTCAATAACACTTTACTGTAGGGCACTGTTTCGAAGGCTACAGGACACCTATATAAGCCCTTCATGACATCTGACGCAAACATGAATAAACATTTATAAATGCTTATTCCAAAAGGAACTGTAATAACGCTTGTTTTGTCGACTGATGTCAAGTAACAGAAATGACATAAGTACATTATACATTTCATAGAAACATGCTGAAATATATGGGATTAAGTAGGGCTTTATAATGTTGGTAGATGGTTTGTCTGTGTGAAAATTTCCACAGGTGTGCGCGTGTGATGACCTGGGATGGACAAGCGTACATACATATTGATATTTTGCTTTTATAATATGTTATAAAAGGCAACTATAACAGTTTGGGAGAACTGCTGTTCTCACAGAAAAACACTTCCACTCTGGTTTGTTTTCATTCAGAAGCTCTGAATCTTTTAATGTGGTGCAGTTTGTTCGAGTAAGAAGCTGACTATAGCTTGGTGGTGGTTGAATCTTAATTTGTCTGTACGTTATTGTTCACCGCTTGAATTACCACTTTCTGTCTGTGTTTACTTTCAGTCAGAGTCAGTTCCACCTTCAGTGAAGTAATACACTTAAAACAGGAAAAATAAGTCAGGGTTACCCACCTATAGAGCAGAAATAGAGCAAAATCCTCATCTCTTTTCATGGTTTTCAACATTCTGAGCTCTCTCCACCATCCCAACACCTCCAGATGCAGTTTGTCGGCTGTGACTCAGACTGGGATGCACAGAGAAAAAACCTGAGCCATTTCAGAATGAGCTACAAAGTTTTTTACCTATTTACCAAACCACTGCTCTGTTAAATCACCTGAGCTTTTTTCCAGCATGCAAACACACCAGAGAACTAGCAAAGGGTGAAAAACCATTGTCTGGATCTTATTTTAAAAAAAAATGTATTGGATTATAATCGTGAACATTACCTTTTAGTGCTTATCACGTGTTATGAAGTCACCATTTATGCAGTCATCATATACTTTTGGGTTAGCGTTTATGAGCATCAAAGGCTATACCCTAATGCACCACATTAGTTTAGTGTTTTTTTTTTATGCTAATGCTTAAAAAAACATCCCTGCAATGAGTGAAATCAATAACTGTACTCATGCAGTCAGCCAGCAAAATGGCTTGCAAAAGCACATTTTCTGAAGTGCTGTAAAAGCACCAAGCTTGTTAATCACACTTGGATTCTTGGACACACAGCTCAGTGGACGCTGGACAGTAATTTTCCTCCATTGCTGCTTTGTGTTCAGCCATGAACCTGTCCATGGGATAATCCTCGATTGGATACAAATGCCTTTAACTGGTCCCAGACCTGTCTTTTGAATTGTGCATTACAATACTGGTGTGTGACCAGTAGGGGGAGCAGTGGAACTTAGTGAACACTGATCACAAAGGAGTCTCTTTATCTTTCTGAAATGGCTCATTTTCTGTCCAATTATAGGAGAAAGAAGTTTGAGAATGTGTCTTCAGAGATGGCTATCTTTCTACACAGATGAGGAATCTCTCTCTCTCTCTCTCTCTCTCTCTCTCTCTCTCTCTCTCTCTCTCTCTCTCTCTCTCTCTCTCCACATTTTTAGGTCTCTGAGCAGGAGCCATGAGCACTTGGAAAGATGATATTACTCCATCTCCAAGTCCAGCACAAAGAGACATTGTTTACCGAGGACAAACAGAGGTATGACTCTGCTTAGGCCTCATTAGTCTGAATCAAATCACACTCTCTTCCTTTAAAAGGAGACTCATTCTCTGGCCACTTCACATGAGCTATTTCACAGAAATCCAGTTTTTAACACGCTCCAGCTTCTGGGACAAAGCCATTTTTTGCGCAAGATAGATTCCTCCATTCCACCTTGGGTTTCCGATAACTTGGATTGGCTTCCCTCGAGCTAAATGTAAGCAACGTGAGAAATAGTCTGGGTTATATTTGCTATTTGTTCAAACATATTTTTGGAATTCTATTATTCAAGCCTACATTGCCTGACAGACTTTAGCTTTTGAACTGGAAAACATGACGTTATATCCATTAACAAGGTTTGGAAGGTTGACTAGACTCTATTCCAAATGTGATGCATACAACACATCCAACCAACAGCAGCACGTCTGCCACACTGAATACATTTGTGACCAGTTAATTTTATGCACACTTCGGTACTATCAGTGACCCATTTAAACAAGTTCACCGTTTTTCTCTCTTAATGATTGTGCTTTTAACAGGAAACTGGATTTCTGTACCTGGCAACATCTGATTCCAGTGGACAAATAGCTTGGAAATGCAATATAAGCTTTTTTGCAATAGTCCAAAGAAAGCAGAATGTCACTCATGAAAATTTATTAGGCATAAATGATTACAAATTCAGAATGGTCATGTTTTAATGGAACTGCATGTTTTAAAATAATAAAAATGGTCTCAGTGTATGCAATGAACATTTTTTAATTAATTATTTTATTTAAAGCAATACTGTGTAATATCTTTGCCTTATAATTACGATTTTAAAATCATTGTGATACTCCGCTGACCAATAATAGGGAGAATAGAGTCTCTGTCATTGGGCTCAGAAGTGCAGAAACTGCACTATGTAACATTTGGAGCAACCTTTCATCACTCCCCCTCATTAGTGATTCCTGTACAGTGCTGTAAATATGAATTACACTAGGGGGAGCACCAGGAGCAAAAGAAACAAATCTTACCAAGTGTTCCTTTAAATCAGTAATATTCATAAATTAAACAATGTAAAAGGACTTCAAGAGACTTAAAAATATTTACCAATTCAAAAGCATTATATTTTTAACAAATACCAGTCTTTGACTGCAGTAACTAATTGCAAAACAAATGTATGTACACGGTTTATAACCAAATGTAAGAAAACCTACAGTATAATAAAAGTGCATTTTACTAAAGCATTCAAAGCAGTTGCTAGGCTGTTGTTATGTGGTTACTATGGTGCAACATTTTTTTCCGTGTTGGTTGCTGGGGCAGTTGCTATTATATTTCTGGTGTTTGCTAAGGTGTCCCAGGTGGTTGTTAAGGTGTTGCTCATGTGTTCCATAGTGGTTGCTATGGTATCCTGGATGGTTGCTAAGGTATTTCGTGTGGTTATTTATGTCTCAGATGGTTGCTATAGTCTTTATTTCATATACATATAAAGCTTAAAAAGTAGATTTAAACAAATAGACATATATAAATTGACATTATTACAAGCCATTTGCTCACTAGCAATCTTTGTTCCCTCATAAATCTTAATGTTCACAAAATGAAAGAAATGGTACAGACTGATGGATGTACACATTGTGGGGGGGACATGCAATTTTATTTATTTTTTATTACATTTCATTTGTTTCAAGCTCCAGTGTAGGGGTGTATATCTGAAGGGAAACATGAGAACCTTTTGAGGGAATGGCATTAGCAAAGAAAAGGAGTCTTCAGCACACAAAGCTCGGATCACATAACTATGTCTGAAACTGTCCATCACCTTTGCTTAATTATTTATAAAAGGTGCTGGAGTGCTGATAGTTCTAGCCCACTTCATAACCTGATCATAAAATAACTTTCAAAAAATCTGTAAAAATCATAATGCAGACATTTTACAAATGTCTAAGCTGCTCCTGGAAGCTGTTGGAGATCCTGCTGAACACTGGGCTTAAATGGGGAAAATAATTGCTTCAGTTAAAATAGATTTATACAAGTCCCTTTATTACCCACCTCCCTTCCTAACAACCCAAACTCAGCTCCTGAAAGCTTGGTCACCAGCTGATTAGCTGAAATAAGACATGTGCCCTGAACAAAAAACGCAAAGCTCTGCAATGCTGCTAGCCATGTTTACACAAGTCAGAGTGCCAGCTGTGTCCAAAGATGACATGGACATTTGCATACACAAACATTACTGTGAGCATCTGATGGCATTTGGCCACAAAAATATCTGGAAGATCAGGTACTGATTCTGGATCACTCCAACTCATCACCAAGCTTATTGGATGAATACAGTTCCACAGCCCCAAAGCCCAGCTGTGGCTTTATACCACTGTAGCACTAACATTAAGCCAGGTTACCTTTGTAGCTGATTTGGATTTCTTAACATTGTCGGCCTGTCCTTTCTGTTTAGATTGTACGAGATATGTAAACTAGTGGTCTCAAATATTGAGACATGCGGTGTAGTATCTGACGCACAAATGTCTCTTTGTGTCTCTATTTGCGCCATGGCTCTGGATTAATGAAAAAGCTCAGTCATCCGTTCAGCTGTGTGAAATATGATCTTGGACTCTTTTTTAGATTAGCCTTGTCTGGAGGTCCCCCAGTGCCCAGTGGCTCTGTTCATTATTGCTCATTTTAGCTTAACTCTAAAGGGACAACATGATAATATAACATTCAAATAGAAGTCCGAGCACCTCTGTTAGAATTTGATTCTTTGTGATTAAATATAACATTATTAGTTTTCAAATGTTGATACACCTTCTGTGGATTCGCTTTGTTTTTGAGTTCAAAACAGGGGCCACATGTTGCTAGCAGAGGAGAACATAAAACAGAAATATACATTTTTGCAGCACATAGAAACTGGGCAGTATATGTACTGAAGTGTACTCTCTGTGGAGGTTGTGTAATTATTTTTTAATGAGAAAAATAAGCATGAAAAATGTTGCACGTGACAGTACTGGCAGTTTGCAAGTGCCAAACAGAAATGCCAGTGTGTTTCTGGTGAACTTCCAGCACAGATTTTTGGCTCTTGCTGGGGGGGGGGGGGGGGTAAACTAAAGAGCTTGTCAGTGCCCCGTGTGAGGAGTGCTGCTGGGGATTGTGGGGGTGTTAGACACTTTCTGAACCAGAACAGAGGGGAATAGAGGACCCCAACCAGGTGTGCAGTATTAGAACACTGTGAGGTCGTTCCTCTTCTGTGTTTTTGTGAACCTTAACGTTCTACAATGTTAACAACAGCACAACATACCAAGTTGCCATTAAAACACTCTGAATTAAAGCATGCAGAACAAGAGGCTCTCAGAAATTCCGGGGAAAAAAACATGTACATGCATCTGTTGTTCTGCATACTTTGTTTGCCCCCTTTCACACTATTTCTATGTTAACAGTGGTGGTGAGTCATTCTCAGTGCTGCAGTGAAGCTGATGTGATGGTGCTGTGTTAGTGTATGTTGTGCTTGTACGAACAGATCAGACACAGCAGTGATGCTGAAGTTTTAAAACAACTTGTTGTCACTGATGGACGGAGAATAGTCCACCAACCAAAAATATTCAGCCAACAGTGTCCCACGCATGAAGGGCTAGGCTAACATAGCTATAGTTGGACAAAAAAAAAGGTAGATTTGTGAGTGGGCACAGCCCAGTGTTTAAAAATTTGACCAGCATGATTTCAAGTGTCAGTGGTCTATCTCTCAGTAGGGACAAGACATTATGAGATTGGGCTCATGCTTGTGTTTTGTACCCTCTGGAATGCAGTCTGCTGAAAAGTATGGTAAACATGAGCAAGTGCCATTAGCAGGAGACTCTGAGTCACTGGTCTGGTTGAGATTATCAAAGAATGGCCTCCTGTGTACAGAGCGTAGAAAGCAATTAAAGAGAGTGAAAGCATGGAGCAGTGGAGTGTAAGTCTCACCTTGAAAATCCTAGAGTATAACGGCTTATACAGTCAAGCATTGTTCCATGAAGCCACAAATTATTGGATATAAATGTTGCATTCACTTAGCATTGGTTTTCCTCAAAGCCTAGGCCTCCTGAAACGTATATGTCTGGTCGGTCTATATGTTAGTGTCAGCGCCGTTATGCTACCAATTTTAATTTCCTCCATCACTTAACACTTCATTACTCTACGCAACGTTTATGGCCCAATCCAGGACCCACTCCCCTCCCCCCTCTCCTATTTTTTCAAAAGGCCTTAAGGTGAAGTATTTCAGGCTGTAAATTATTTTTACATGTATGTTCCATTTCAAGCATGTACCATACCCCCGAGGAACCTTACAATACCAAGGCCCCGGCTGAACACACAACGCTGGGAGAAATTTCCCCCTCGCGAAACCACAAATCAGCACAACAGTAACCTTTTAAAACAGCTCTGCCTTTGCCAACACGCCGCGTCCCAATTTCCAGCACATGCAGACTGAAGGCTTTGTGGTTTTTCCCTTCAATCATTTACAGCGGGCTGTAAGAAGAGCTGGGGCAAAACTGGGAGCAATTAAAATTCATATTCATGAAAAAAGTATTTTGCACTTTGCACTTGTAAAACACAGCTCAGCCGAAGCTGGTGGCTGAATCTGTTCAGCAACACATTATTCACTATAGACTTAAACACTCCACAGTAAAATTTAAAAGGGTACATGAGGCACCTTTTAGGGTTCCTCACCTTGCCACACTGGCAGAACCCCTCTAGGAGATTTGAGGAACATTTTTAGATAAGGATGGCTTTCTGAAGAACTTAAGCTGTTAGGTATCACTTGAGTTCTTCTATGAACCCCAAAGCTGCTTGAGGGATCTTTAAAATAAAGGGGGGTTCCTCCAGGAATCTAGAACTGAACGATGGTACATTCTTTGAAGCAGCTTTTACTTTTTTTTTTTTTTACTCTGGGTCTGTATTTCACAAACTAGTGCTCGTCTATTTGCAATAACTGCCCATTTATTTTTGTAATGATATTGGACATGCAGGTCTAGCTGCCTGATGAGTGACAGTTCAGTGTTGGCTCACACTCAAAACTGGGTTGACACCACAGGGATTCAGGAAGATTATGCAATTATTTGCATAATCCATAATACTGTGCTGAAACGGGTGAATACAGTCCTACTAAATAATCAGTGCTGGACAAGTGATTATTGTATAACATAAATAACACACACAAACACACACACACACACACACACACATACATACATACATACATTCAGACATGTATATTGTATACAGTACTGTACAAGTTTTGTTCATTGCTGGTATAATTATTTAAAATAATTTATCTTCTCTGAAAGTTTGGCACTTGTATGAAAATATTTCAAATTATAATAAATACCTACAAATAAATACAGTAAATGTAAAAAGGATTTTATTTTCTCTAAAGTGAAGTAGATGTGTTGTGAGCGAATGTGAAGAATTAACTTTTATATAATAAAAGGGTTAACCAACACTTTCACACACACAATTACACTAATTAATTTTATTTTATTTGCTTTTGTTCTGAGTCCCACTCCGGGTGACTGTCTGTGAGGAGTGTGGTGTGTTCTCCCTGTGTCTGCGTGGGTTTCCTCCGGGTGCTCCGGTTTCCTCCCACGGTCCAAAAACACACACTGGTAGATGGATTGGCGACTCAAAAGTGTCCGTAGATGTGAGTGTGTGTGAGTGTGTTGCTCTGTGAAGGACTGGCACCCCCTCCAGGGTGTGTTCCCAACTTGTGCCCAGTGATTCCGGGTAGCCTCCAGACTCTCCGCGCCCCTGAACTGGATAAGCGTTTACAGACAATGAATGAATTAATAAATTAATGTTTTATTTTAATTTCTAATATTATTATTATTATTATTTTTTTTTTTTTTGGCAAATAAACATTTACTGTTCAGATAAAGGGATTTATACATTTCCTCTGGTGCCTAAAACCATTATTTATTACTGCATGCGTTGGGAGTGTGTGTAGTGTTTAACATCATATTCATAATTAATTATGTTCAAGGGCGGCACGGTGGCGCAGCAGGTAGTGTCGCAGTCACACAGCTCCAGGGGCCTGGAGGTTGTGGGTTTGATTCCTGTCTGTGGGTTCGATGTGGGTTGTGGGTTTGATGACTGTCTGTGAGGAGTTGGTGTGTTCTCCCCGTGTCCGCGTGGGTTTCCTCTGGGTGCTCCGGTTTCCTCTCACAGTCCAAAAACACATGTTGGTAGGTGGATTGGCGACTCAAAAGTGTCTGTAGGTGTGAGTGTGTGAGCGAATGTGTACCTGTGTGTCTGTGTTGCCCTGTGAAGGACTGGCGCCCCCTCCAGGGTGTATTCCAGCCTTGTGCCCAATGATTCCAGGTAGGCTCTGGACCCACTGCGACCCTGAACTGGATAAGCAGTTACAGATAATGAATGAATGAATGAATTATATTCATTGATCTTCTGTAGTCTCTTCATATTGATTGGGGCTGTGGTGTGTCCTGAGCCTCCCTTGGCTACAGTCGATGTGTGCAAGGCAAAAAAATACATCCTGGCCAGGATGGCAGTTCATCTCAGGGCTATACATTATATAATTAAATAAGCCTTTAGGCTGAAAATGAATACTAAATGATTAATATTACAATTTAATTAGCTTAGAATTTCTTGGATCAAATATTTTATTTTTAACAGAGATCATTTCCATGTTTTCACAGAGTAAGTGATTCAAATTGGATTAATTTGAGTATAACATTCCACATTTTAAATTATTCCAGAATTTCTTCAGGTTTCAGGAGTGTGTTGTTTGTGGCGTCAAGAAACTAGACGACTGAATACACAGACCAGACGTTTCTCCCAATATTTACACTGATCAGTAAAGGAGCTGGTGGGGGTTTTGCTTGGCAGTACAGATGGCAGTTGGTCTTGGCGGCGTCTAGGAAAATTCAGTGCAGCTTGTTGGTGGAAAGGTACCCATTCTGATGGACACAGAGGGCTTTAAGTTGATCAGGCAGCGTTCTGCTGACTAATGCTTCAATTTAAATGCAACTAGAATTGCTTGTAATGATTGTTCAGTCATATTATTGACTGGATAATTTGAGTCCACTGCACTTTTCTTTTCCAATTAGCTTCTCTTCATCCGTTTTGGGGTAATGAATGTTTAATGGCGTTTTGCTAAAAAGCATGGGTTTTAATGTAGATCACAGTGGGATTAATTTCATTGAGAGTGTTTTGGTTTGCTGTTGAGATTTGAACCGGTTGCAATATATGACTATTTTCTGTTGAGAATTTAAAAAGGAAATCTGTATGTTGTGTGGGGAGGGGAGTCTGTGTGGAGTCTTGTTCGGGGAAATGTTCACAGTTGATGGATGTTGTTTTCTGTGAACACATACATTATAAAATGTCATTATATGTCCAGAGGGGAGAGAGCAAGAGTACAAGCATATTTGAAGAGTAGCAGGATGTTGTAAATATTGAGATTGATAGAGACAATGTGCCAAAATTGACACCGACCCAGACATTTGGAGTAGAGAGAACTATTGTTTCATTCCTTCTTTCAAAAAAAAAAAAAAAAGGCATGTGTTCTTCAGCAGGGTAGGAAAGCTACATAACAAACTAGTGTTCTGGGGCCTGAAGTGGTCCAAATGTAGATAACACAAATCCTAAATCTACACTGCTCAGCCATTTGTGCAGAAATCAGAGTCCACTCTGTAGGTAATCAGCAGAAATGACTAAACACTAAATACCAAATCTGTCACTAGCTTTAAAATGTACTCATTTGGTAAACTTTTTTCAACCTTAGAGGAATTAAACATTGCAATACAATTAACACTTTACAATACTGTTAATTTTATACTGGTAGTTAATAGGGAACTATGCAGGGATTAAGCAGGAACTAATAATTAGTGCTGTATTAACACCTAAATCACTCGTATTAACTACCAAGGAGTACTGATTAATTACATAGTAGGGAATAGTGAACTAATGGTTATTAGTTCAATACCTACTCCCAAAATGGACTCCTTTTAGGGTCCTCTGGACGATATGGTCAAAGAGAGATCTCACAGAAATATTTGGTTCACTGTATGTTGTGTCCTACTTCCTTATTATTTGAGAAATACTTCCAAATGTACATGTCATTTTTGTTATATTAAATTTTTTTGTCATTTTGATAAAAATAAGTCCAGATGTTCAAACAGCAGAGTGTAGAGAAATTAACTGGACTTTCTGGGACTCATGGAATATGTTTTCAAAGTCAACATTCTTCCACCGATTGGTCATAACAATGCATGAGAACAACCAAAAATATCATCCTCAGCATGGCCAAGGAAGAGCTTCAGGCCACGTTTGAGTGAAACACGTGGTTGTGCTCAACAACATTCAGTGAGTTTAAACATTTTGTTATGAATAGAAATGAGTCACTGATGATGTGTTATATGTAGGACACGTAGGACACTAGCCCTGGATTCAATTTTGTTGATCTAGAATTAGAAAAGCAAGATAACATACATGCATTCAGCATTCAACTTCCCAAGCTTTGACAGGGAAAAACACATGAAAACACCCACAAACAGGAGAATACTAATTAGAAGATCAAGGAAGTCTCCACAGACCTCATTTCAGCATCTTCACATATCAGCAAATAATTAGAAAATTCACATTAGGAAAAAAGCCAGTTTAAATGTCTTCCCCAAGTGGATGTGGATGGTTTTCATTCCTTAAACAAATTTACATTTGACCATTTTAACTATAGGCTAAACAAGTGGACTAAATTGAACAGTCTAAACATGTGGAATAAGCACTTGAATATAACTACTGGTTTATTTAAGGTGGAGGCACTTGGATATTACCTTTTTGAGGGAGACAAAAGAGGGACACTGGCCCATTTAAGAGGAACTGCATTTAACTGCTACACCACCTAAGTTTAGATCCTAGATAGGCAACAGTATGAAACTGCAGCTCTATTTAAGGTGGATCGAAGGCACCAGAATATAACTACAGTATCATCCCTCACTTTGTAAATCTCTCTCATATACAAACATTGTGTTTTGGTTTTTCTTTTATAATCGCAGGACATTTTTCAAACACAAATCTTTTCTTGATTAAACTAAGGCACATTATGGCTGTCTTTTTCTTTTTTTTTTTCTTTTTTTTGAGACAACTCTCACTGCTATTGCAAGGTTAAACCCACATCTGAAACATATTTACCGATACTGTTGCTTTTATGAGAACCATATGAGCTTTGTCTTTTGAATATTTTCAATATTTTTGATCCTTATATGGTTCCATTGGGAAGTTCAGCTGTCGCTGTGTTAACAAATAGCTCTCAAGGGTTTGAAGACGTTTTAATGAGTGTTGCTCTACACCATGACGTCAGTCCTAGGATATGAAGTAATTCGGTTGAAAGGCTGGCTTTAATTGAGGTTTGTTTGGCTTCTTTGCTTTATTTTTACTGAAAGCATGAGTCATTAAAAATGATGTCTTATTAAGCACAAAAGCAGTACATAAAGAAGTGGTGGGCCTTCATGGGCTACCACAGAGCAGGTTTGATTTGGGTGGTGGATCATTCTCAGTGCTGCAGTGACACTGACGTGGTGGTGATGGTGGTTTAGTGTGTGTTGTGCTGGTGTGAATGAATGAGATACAGCATTGCTGCTGGAGTTTTTTAAACTCATTGAAATCGATCTCTGAAAAACAGTGAGTGAAATAACAAGGAGGATGTAGTGATCCTTAATTAGATTTAGTCTGCACTTTCACCCATCCAATAATTCAGTGTAGATTGATTCGAAAAACTAGAAATACGGGGATGAAAAAGTAATTTAATAATTATGTTTATATTTTACCATGAAGTACTTGCTTTGTGAGGTTGAAATGAATTACCTGTGCTTACTGGTTATTTTGGCTGGAAGTTAATTATAAGAAAGTGTGTTCTCTACTTTTTGCACAGTAAAAACCGAACATAGAAAACCCACCAAATCAGCTGCGTTTGGCAAAACCTAGAGTCAAATAAGCCGTAATTAAATCTGACATGACTTTGCGCTCAGTCCTGCAATCTTTTCCAGAGCTTCCCTTGCATTTGCTAGGATGGAATAAGCCATAAATCATGTGCAGCATGGCAGGGAAATGGCAGTTTAGCTGGTGGAGTTCTTGTCTTTGTTGAACAAAAATGGTTGCCATGTGCAAGACAGGGATTAAGATGCTTTAGAGTGTAACTCAAGGAAAAAAAATAAACACAAAAAACAGTTGTATGGCTGTAATGGACTCACCATGATCAGCGTTGATATAAATCTCCATTGTTGATGTAACCTGTGCTGGATGTTGCCTAAGGAGTGAGACTAATTGACCCGGGGCTAATTCTTACAGTTCCTTGAATGAGAACTTTCCAAGAATTCCAAGAAATTACACCACTGAATGTTAGATGAATGGGCAATGACGTCAGTCTATGTTTGTGTCATGGTTTTTATTCTATATCCGTGTTAGAATTTTATGTACAAAAAGTGATCGGCAACATTTTACAAAGGGCACACAAAAGAAATCGAGCTAATAGTGCTAACACTGTAAATGAAACAAGAAAATATGCTTAATATCATAGACATGTTGTGCATTATGTTAGCAAATTGTTAGCTAGAGGCTATATGTCAGCAGGGTGTTGGCATTGCATTCCCTAAACTGGGGAACAAAACATTTGGTCAAGTCCAATCTTAGCCCAAGTGAATGGTGTAGCACAGTGGGTATAACTGGGTGCAAATCCTCACTGCTGTAAGTACAGTGCTCTACACCATGAAGAGCCTTTGGGCATGACTCAGAACACTATGTTCTGCTAGATCTGTAATATGATTACAATTATAAGGATCTCTGGATAGGACAGTTTGCCAAATGTCATACATTATAAGTGTAAAAAAGTAGCAAACCTGGCGATAGAAACAGTTCAAATCTAAACGGCAGTTTACTATTTCCTATAGCTTGTATACATTTAGCATTATAAACAGTACTTTTATCAGTGGAAGACAAGGCATATCTACTAGGAATGTAACATTATGATATGGTATTGAAGGTTATAGCATTCTATCATGACTAGCATGTTAGCTTGCAGCTAACGTATTAGCCAGTAGAACAGATTTTGGTCAGTTTTCCAAATGAAGACTAAATGTAGGACTGGACTATATATTTATTCCTTTCAGTGGAGAATTTCCATGATTTTTGGTGTCCAGGATGTGGCTTAATCCCTGTCTAGGAAAATCAGCTTAGTTTATTTTTGCTATTATTATTATTATTTATTTATTTTTTATCCTTTGGCCAATTTTTCTCAAGATGTTGAATGAATAAAAAGAGTTCAACACTTCTTTTACATCATTTAACAGATGCTAAGGCATCACCATAGAAGGAACTTCTCTGTTTTTAATAAGGTAAATATTGATTTTTTTTTTTTTACCATTAAAATATATCAATTAATGACACTCATAATTCTGAATTTTTGGAATCAATGCATCACTAGGATTAATCACACAGAGCAAAGAGCTACTGATTCGTTCGTTAGAATCAGTGGGACATTGTATGCAAAAGTTATTGTACTGAATAAATGATTATTGAATATTGGTTAGAGTAAATTATCACAGAGTGCACAATAATAAAAAAAACAAGTAATAAAAGTTTCTGGCGATGGAAAAGAACATTCAAGGCTCGCAGAAAATCTCGTGTGCAGATTTCACAGTGTAAAATACAAGAAAACAATCAAAAAAAAAAAAAAAAAAACCTAAGCCAACTCAGGTATGGGTAACTAACTATGGGAATATCATTTATAGGAAGGAAGGGGAAGGAACAGAAACATTCAAGGAGATTCTGGTCATTTTACAACCAATGGATATATACATTAGCGATCATATTTTGCTTGGCTGGACAGTGGATCAGCTGTTTGTGAATCACTCCAGTTCAGAGTCCTCTATCTTAAACAGCACAGGCCCAAGTGTTGATCTGGAAAATACACATAGAAATATATAATATATACTGTATATAAAACAAAATGGGGGAAAGTTGGAAGGGCAGTATTATTTGGGGATCTGCTGGGATGTGCAAGTTCATTGAAGTAAGATGGACTGCAGAGGAGATTATTTGAAGACATTCTCAAAGGCAGGACACTTGTGGCTCCGCATCTTCTTCATGGTCTTTTTGAACTCTTTGCTGGACTTGTCCCATTTGCGGATGCCGGTGATAAGGAGTTGCTTGTCCGCTTTGCGGCCCATGATGAGGTACATGTTGCCCAGGTTGTCCAGCTGTGAGCACGGGCAGTCGGCACCATTCTTCAAGTAGAGGACCAGCTTCTTCAGGTCCTTCTTCTTTAGAGATCCCAGCTTCAGGGCTTTCTTCTTCTTCTGGAGGATCACCTTGCGGTCGGCATTCTCCCGTTTCACTTCCTTGATCTTGGCCTTGAAGGCTGCCGAGAGAAGAGGACAAAGACAGAGGCTTATGAAATCATATACGCTTGAGACTGAGAGTCAGAGCAGCCCTTGAGCAAAACTTACAGGCTCTTAACTAACAGGCTAGGATGGGAAAGAATGGGCTCTTTTGCTTGCAGACCAAAGACCTGGGCCCTTTCCAGACTTGCTCACCTCCAGTGTCCTTTTCAGAGAACTCTTTGTACCTAAATTGTTAGTGAACCTGGAAGATTTGCACAGAACATTGACAGTTTGGCAACAAATCTCTCCCTTATCCTGAAAAATCAGCCAAGATGTGTTTGGCATCCAAAGCTTGCTTTATTAGTTTTGCAGTGGAGCTACAATGCAAGTAATGGAAACTCATATTCAAACAAATAGCACTGTGTAAACTACGTGCTAAAATCCAAATACTCATTCATTCATTCATTTTATGTAACTGCTTTATCCTGATTAGCGTTGCGGTGGGTCCAGAGCACATCTGGAATCTCTGGGCACATTGGGCTACACACTTTGGACAGGGCGCTAGTCAATCACAGAGCTCATACCCTTACCAATTCATTCACACACTCTCAATTCTGGGCAATTTCTCCCCACCAACTGTGGTAGGTACCAGAGCACCTGGAGGAATCCCACTCAGACACAGGGAGAACACAACAAACTCCTCACAGACAGTGAACTAATATAGGGATTAGATACTACTTGTTGGCCCGCATCCAATTACTTGTTTGCAGTTTGCATGGCCAAGCCATAACCTGAAGTTAACAATATTTGTTAGCCATTTTAGTCTTGCTAGCGGAGAACCCCCATGTTCCAAATGAGTAACTTATCCAACTCATTTTTGGTGCTCTTAGAGCCTCATTGTCCATTTTGTGTAAGACTTCCTGTTCACCATTTCCAGTTATTTTAACCACTAATACTCATTCTGGCACTCCTCTTTGTTTTATTTTGTTCCAGATCAGCCATGTGGGTGTCTTTCTCTCCTCCTCTGAGGAAAATTAGGGGCTCAGCGCTCATCTTATAATATAAGCCAAACTATAGTCTTGAATTTAAATATCAATTTTTGAATGTTTTTGGGGGACTTAATGCAAAAAATAAAATTTCTGCAAATAATGTCAGCGTAAATCTCCTGGTTGAATCTGATAAAGCTGTGTCAAAACAGCTTTCAATTGTCTCTACTAAATTTATTAAGTGGAATTATCTCTATCATTATCTACACTGGCAAGTAATATGAAGAGTGTGTCTCAAAACTCTTTCAAGAGTATGTAATTTAGTTATTTTAAATGTATTATGATATATTTATCAGAGGGAACATTAGTGGGCAGGATGATGAGCCAGGGCTCTGTGGTCTCCCAAAGAGTTAAACTTGTCTTTGTAGTATTTCTGTCTGTGTGGTATTTTGAGAACTCTCATTGCTTTTTAAACTCTGGCCAACAACTAACACAGTGAACAGGAAGTGTCACACAGAAAAACAAATAAGAGCCTTTGCTTACTTCTGTGTTTCAAAATAAAGTGGATAGGTTCTATGAAATGGCACGGATGATTTGTAGTTCTGCCAACACTGGGGTCTGGAACTTACCAAATCAAAGAGATTCACGGCTTTCTCTCATTTTATGAACTGGTCAAATGTTTTTGTATTTTACTGTTTATACTCATTGAATACTTACAGAAACCCTTCAAGGTATAAGTTAGGTCCAGCAAGGCCAAGCTGAAAGCACGGGTTGAGTTGCAAGAGGATATCACCCCCAGCCCCCAGCAAAACCACAAAAGAGAAATTAGACAAGTAGGTAACCCAGGGAGCAGGGAGGGTAAGGTCAGAAATGGGAGAAATGGGGGGTTTGTAACCAATATCAAGCTTCTGTCCTCCCTAGAAGGTCCCGGGGCACTCATAATGACCTGAGTATTCTTTGTCCCAGACTCAAGTTTAAGGATCTTCATCAAGATAAAGCAGTAGCCATGTAAATCTATCTGCCCCTGCTGCCTTCTCCATTCCCAGGGGATAGGAATGACACAAATTGCTGCCTGTCTGCCCCAAGCCCCTCCAGACGTAACTGAATCTGCCAGACTTGTTCTATGGAAGACCCGCGTTATGAGGTAACTTCAGTTAGGCAAGGATCAGTGCTTCTTGGCTAGCTGTTTGAGTGTCTCTGAACAGGTAGCCATGCCCTGTGGTTTGCTTAATGTGAGCATTGGTCCAGTAATATAAGAGGGTTAAGAAAAAAAAAGTAGGTCCTTGGCTTGAATATACTTATAAAGTTCGTTGGTACCCTTTCATTACGTTCATATGGCACCTTTTAGGGAAAATTTCCCTCTTTGATTCTTGTCCTCAAACCAATTTTTCAGGTGCCCCAGTTGTTCCACTTCTGAGCCCAGACAGCCACACGGTGAAGTACAACACATGAGCCGAGCTGTCAGAATGAAGCTCTAGTTTATTTTACCGTGCAAATGTTTATATAGGGCAGAGAGATTTGTGGTTAATATAAGTGACCAGTTAAAACCTGTTTCAACAGAAATTTCCATATTGATATAGAACAGATGCCTCAAAAAACATAACGATATAATAACCATAATGCTAGTTTTGGAAAGCATTGCTAGTTTTTGCAAAAACAGCAACTACTCATATCCAAGCAAGTGATATTATTTACAGAAGGGATTTTATTCAAACAACATGTTTACTTTTATTAGTGTATGTAGTTCTGTTGTCAAGCTTAATAGCTTAGTGTGCTATGTGGACCAGTTCAGTGCAGGGTCAATATTCTTCCCATGGGACTTAATGCAAAAAATTAAATTTCTGCAAATAATGTCAGCGTAAATCTCCTGGTTGAATCTGATAAAGCTGTGTCAAAACAGCTTTCAACTGTCTCTACTAAATTTATTAAGTGGAATTATCTCTATCATTATCTACACTGGCAAGTAATATGAAGAGTGTGTCTCAAAACTCTTTCAAGAGTATGTCTTAAATAAGAAAAGTATCTATATAATTGTTTGTATGTCTGATATAATATTAAATAATAGACAAAATGTTAGTGTGACACCATTTCACTTCATAAATGTGCATAGAACATAAAATATCTTTCAGTCATTTTCTTCTTATTATTATTATGTTTACAAAATATGAAAATATACCAGATATATCAGATTTAAGACCAGATTAAACAAGTTTTCAAATTGTAAGGCATCACTAGTTTTTAGTGTGGTACTTTGGATGAAACCAACATTTGAATAAATTCTACACTCAGCAATTTGCCCAGCAATTTTTCAAAATAAGATTGGAAAATCCAGTTATTGGAATGGCTCCAGCTCTTTCAAGAAGGTAAAAAAAACATGCTGTTTATACTGATATTTGGTTTAGTTATGGATTTTCATTTGAGATAAAAACCTAGTGGTTAACCCTTTCAATTCTTAGTAAGCTTAAGTTGAATCCACTAGGCATCTGAACCTTGTTTGTACAAAACCAAGGAGCAACTGGGTGGGGGGGACTTCTTTCTCTTTCTCAATGTTTCCTTCCGTCCATAATCTCAGCCCACCTCCTCAGATTTGTCGTAATCTTCCTGATCTTTCACTAAACTCTCTTTAACCTCCTAATCTTTTGGCTTCCTAAACCATCTACCACCTGGGTTCTGCGCGAGTACACTCCCTGGTGGTCCCTCTTCAAGCCATGACCACTTCTCAGGTGAGTCCATTTGAATCAGAGGCTGAAACCTAGGGGGAAGAAAAACGTGTTGCTTGTAACGTCTGTGAAGGTCCAGCATCGCTGACCTTTCAGTGAACCTCAGACCCTGTAGCACCCTTGGAGGAATTCGTCCCAATTAGTCGCCCTGGTCTCAAAGACCCGTGGAAAAGCGCTCTATGGAGAAGACATCTGAATTGAGGTTTACTGCTAATTGGTCTTTAACGGCCTGATCAGTCTCCATCTGCTGTCAGTGAGCAGACCACAATGAAACCAAATCCTTCCTGCATGCCATTGAACCCTGACTTACACATCCTCAGTGTAAATGTAATGGATCACTGTTTGCCAGAGAAAGTTGTGCTTGGACTTAGCTTTAAATTCGAGCCCCTTAGAAGCTGGAAAGTGGCAGAGACACAGTGAGACCCAAAGGGATTTTCAACAAGCCAAAAAGTGTACTTGGGATTACTTTTGTCGCAAAGTTTGGACAGGGAACAGAAGACCTGTTTTGGTATCTCAATGAGCCGCAAGATGGAATGGTCTTCCAGGCAAAGTTTCAAGAGGAACTCCGCCACCCCATCTCTCATCTCACACCTACTCACAACTAATTAGCACCACCGAAGGACTACGGCACTCTTTTCCAGGAATTAACAGTGCACATGCAAGGGATTAAGGGCTTGATCCGGAGTCTCAGCTCTATGAACTGATTCTCTAAGAGGGCTTAAAGTTTAATGGAATTTAAACAAAAAAAAAAATCAAGCCTCAGAGTTTTCGAGTCGGAGGGAAACTGCAGCTCTGAGCCCACCCTTGAAAAGCACTTAGCGGAGGTTTAAATTCCATCTGAACTCTCAGGTGAACTCTGGTTGCCCCTCGCAGCTTTTGCAGCTGTAATCCACGCAGTCACAGAGTGCTTAGCAAAGTCAATGCTGTGTTTCAGCGCAGGCTTTGCGGCTAATTCCCATAATACCTAACTGTTGCTGACCAATGGCCCGAGGTAACTACAACAGACGTATTTGGCCTCCCTCTTAATCCTGGGTCTCAAAAAGGGCAAGTTATGGTCAAATCTTGCACATCATGAGCACACACTTACTTGCCAAATGTCAGTGGGCAGTTCTTATGAAATTATTATTATTAATATGACCTTTGTTCCTTCTTCCATGCAGTAAAAGCTTCTATTCTTCTGGAAAAGCTTATTTATTAAGAATTATTAATAAGAAATTATTTATGGGATTCAGCCACCTGTCAGCCATGTGTTGAAGTTGGATGATAAATTCTGCCATTGTAGCTCATCCCAAAGATATGGGATGGAGCTCTATCACTCACAAGAACCACAGTCTGACTGCTCCACAACCCAATGCTGGAACCTAAATCTGGGCTGTGGATCTGTGGAGTAGAGGAACTGTGTTCTCTGGAGTTTGTAGCACCATCCAATATCACTGGCTGAAGCTTTCAAATCCTAAAGCCATCCTAGAAGGATAGATATTATCTATTATTAGCATTCATTTTTAAAGAAATGTTGGATGCCTTGTAACATTTGACTGTGTAATATTTAACAGTATATCCATAGCTGTTTAAATGACAAACTTTATCCAACTAACATCCATTCATCTCCATGAAAAGCTATGAAAATATTTGGACTTGTTATAGAGACTACAACACATTAAAGAGCCATACAGTTGTTATCTCAGTCCAAACACTAAGGGGCAGTGCCTGAAACATGAGTTCTGGACTCTCTCTCTCCACATAAGTCCATCATCCTGGACAGCTTTGCTAAATATTTGCCCAGTCAGCTTTCTGTTCTCCAAGCATTGACCTGTGTTGTCCTAGCACTTCATTATAGTAGTAAACAAGGGACGCAGGAGAACATCTGTCTCAAACACTGCCTCAAAACGTGCCCAAGACACATAGAACACATTGTCAAATGATTTGTCACTACAACCTATTTCCTCTCCCCAAACAAACTTAAGGAGTGTTCCACATATAGATACTGCATGTTTCCAAAGGTTTATAATTAGTGATAGACAAAATGCTAACTTTAATAGGAGGAGGAAATAACCTTTTTAACTTTCAATGGAAGTAATTTTGGAGCATTTTTGTTGGTCCATTCATCATTACATTCATTCATTCATTCATTCATTCATTCATTCATTGTCTGTAACCATTTATCCACTTCTAGGTATCATTGGGTCTGGAGCTTGGACTCACTGGGCTCAAAGCAGGAACACACCCTGGAGTGACACACACTCACATTCACTCTGACATATGGAAATGTTTGAGTCACCAATCCACCTAACAGCATGTGTTTTTGGACTGTGGGAGGAAACCGGAGCACCCGGAGGAAACCCATGCGGACACGAGGAGAACACACCAACTCCTTATATACAGTCACATGGAGTGGGACTCCAACACCCAACCGCAGGAGCTGTGTGACAGCGACACTAGCTGTTGCATCACTGTGCTGCCCTTCTTTACATTTAGTAAACTAAAAATCAACAAAAATGGAGATGCATGTTAATGTGTTTATCTTTGGACAGCGAAAATATGAGTTTGGGATGAGTTAGTAACTCTCATTAGTACCTAACTAATTAGTGGCAAAATGCCACCAAATCTTCACAAAACTTGTGAACATCTTGTGCTAAGTCTTCCCAGAATATTAGTGGCTGTAACTACCCTGAAACGGAGGCACTCTTCATAGTAATCTCCTTAATTTCAAAAGGAAATCTGCACTGCCAGGTTTCAAGTTGGCCAAAGGTTTTAGGACTGTTGTTGTCCAACCACACATACATTTCTTCAAAGGTCTAGTGATGGCTAGCTTTTAACCCATGTCCCCATCCCTCATCTTCACCATCAGTGGAAGAGCCTCTCAGATGTTGCCATAATGATGCCATAAACCCAGCAGGGGGAAGTTCTGGAGAACAACATGTCCAAGGCACTTCTTCCCTTATGACTACTGTGTGCAGAAACCGTGGAGAACCAGTTGCATTTACAGCCATACCACCCTACATGCATCATTAACTACAACGGGATCTGGCAAACAGTATGCAAGTAGAGAAGTGGGTAACACTTCCAAATCATTCTTGGACTCATAAGGTAATGTTCATTCATAATATGGTACATGGCATACATAATGTATTACAAAGTTAGATTTCATAATTTGTTATAATGTTTGCTCATAAGAACACTGTAGATATTATAATACACTATAACAAGGTCTTATGGTATTATTATTGGCATATGATATAATATATTATGCAGCCTTAATGAAGTTATGTGTTATGCCTGTATGTGAAACTACTTAATGGTAATGTTGATCACTTAAGGTGGAAATGCCTCCAAATTCCAAGTTCAAATTCAGCCACTTACAAACAACATTTATTTGTTTACCCCCCAACAAACATATCTTTCCACCTTAAATGACACACAGCTTCTGAACTTAAACAAACCAGAGAGAACAAGGTTTCCCCAAAATCGTAGACTTCACCTTTCAGGCCAGTAATGCCTTAGGAAAACAGGATGCAAAGGAAGTGTTACCCATGTGTCAAATGTGTCATACACACATGATTTAATTTATTATGCATTATATTAGTTTGTTCATTCATTCATTTTTGTAACCACTTCATCCTGATCAGGGCTATGGTGGGTCCAGAGTTGGAACATGCCCTGGACATTTCGCCAGTCCATCACAGGATATTGAACAACAACTTACACACTCAAATGTGGACAATTTGCACAGCCAATCCACATAGCAACAAGAATATTTTATTTATTTATTTATTTATAATTATTTTTGGAATGTGGGATGAAACCAAAGCACCTGATGAAAACCCATACAGACACAGGGAGAACACACCAAACT
The DNA here is from genome assembly GCF_029633855.1 of Hoplias malabaricus. Lineage (NCBI taxonomy): Eukaryota > Metazoa > Chordata > Actinopteri > Characiformes > Erythrinidae > Hoplias > Hoplias malabaricus. The sequence goes on from NC_089819.1 coordinate 6,357,430, forward strand.
CTTGACAGTGACCCAAGATGGGGTTTGAACCCACAACCTCAGGACCCTGGAGCTGTGTGTCAGTGACACTACCTGTAGCACCCCTATGTCGTCCAATATAAGAAATTATGTATGCCGAATACATTTATTAAGCCTTGTGAATGAATACAGAACTCATAAGGTTTATCATGTTCCTATCAACAGTTGATGTCATATGCCATGAGATTGTTATACATGTAATTATGATGATTTTCTACAGTGTTAAACATTTATACTTAAATTTATGCCATAGTTGTAGATTGTAGTTGTAGTTAGATTGTAGTTGTAGTTAGATTTAGATAGGAAGTGTTATGAGATCAGGTTTTGGAGCACCTGGACAAGTGGTGTTTATAAAAACAGGGGTCAGTATGGGGGTCTGGTTAGTGTGTCAGGATCAAACACCATGTCAGGTTATCTTTGTCTACGGTATGTGAAATTTCTGCTAGTCATGCCTTGCTAACCTGACTGATAATAAGGAGTTATGACTTTTTTTGACCATAGGGTCAACCAAGGTCTTCTTCCAGATGTTTAAATAGTTTTAACTGTCCAAATTCCAACATCTACAACTTTGGTGAGGATTTACAACATTCTGAAATTATGCAGATAGCATTAGCCTGAAAAAAAATGTTTACATACGTCTGAATTCATATGGAACACATTTGCCAGTTAACAGTAGCCTCAGGGAAGACAGCTGTATTCTATATTCAGAGCACTAGGAATTACGGGGCAGATGCTACATTTAAAGTGGAAAACTGGCTTATCCCACTGAATCATGTTACAATTATCAATATAATTCTAATTCTTTTTTGTCTAGTTGCATTAAATCATATTTTTTATTTGAGTTCACATTTCACAAAGTATTCAGCCTGTCTAAATATCAGTTATCATGTAGTTCAATATTTTGTTTTTGTCATCATTCATCAGTGTCCTCTCATTCCAAAAAAATACATGATCAAACATTTGGGAATCCAAATGTATAACAATCTGGCAGCTAGCCTTGTCTCCGATTTTAAAGCTAACACAACCTAACACTCATTAATGTAACTTGATTTATGATTAACATATTACATATTTGATGATGTTCTGTCTTTATGTAGCCAAAAATGGATGCTAGAGGCAGGTTTTTAACAATTTTTACCGTAGACGACAAGCTAAAGGTAAGCTGTATTGACAGCTATTTTGCTAAATTTAGCTTTTAAATCATGTCTTCTTCAACTGACCAAGCATTTTTTGTCATTTGAAAATGAACATGTATAAACAAAAGCCATGGTTATAGGGATACAACAAGGTATGCAGTTGTTACATTTGCTACTTTTATCTTTCATCTGTATGCTCCAGCTAGCCTGCAAAAAACTGACCACAATGCAGTTATGGTTTTTCAAAGGTTGTACCCTCCTTCAACATCCATTATCAGAAGAGATTTAAACACTTAATCTCACTTTAGAAATTATTTTGATACCACTGTAAATAAGTCAAGTAAGTGCTAAGTTAGTGCTTTGTTCAAAACACATAGTTTTGTGTAGTTTTGCTAAACCATTGTTGATTTTTTATTTTTTTAATCTTGTTTAAGTACCATTTTTGGACATGCTTTTTTACTTCTATTTAGGTGATTTAGCAGTACCCTACAAGTACTCTTCAGTAAGATCTGTTGTGGTAACTTGGCAATAACACAATGTTGATGAGTCAATAGTGACACCATGTTCCCTCCTTTGACCTCTGATAATAGCCATCTTTAAACTCAACCCGGGGGTCACTGAGGGGGTTGTCAGTGTTTTACCAGAAGGCCTAGATTCCACAAAGCTCTCCAGAAAAAATCTCTGGCCAAAAGATGGCTTAGCCCTTTGGACTCCCTGCCTGAATAAGGCTTTATGGTTTCTGTATGGGTTTAACCCAAACCAGCATTTGTTTCCCTCTCAGGAGGAGAGCAGTAGGAGAGCAGGAAGAGCCCAGCACAGCATCCCTCCTTTTGTCAGGGGGTTATTCCCACTGGGATGGTCTCTAATGGCCACCGTTGTGGGCTTGTTTAACTGCTGTCTCCAGTAAGCATTGCTTTTGGTTCTCTGGTTTCTGCTCCGAAATCGAGCCAAAATCGCTACCGTGACAAGAAACCAAAACACCATCCATCTTCATTAAGGAGGAAAGGCTGGCTGTTAATGTGCCATCATTGGCGCGGGGTACCAGGACCAGGTAGACCAGAAAGGAATGTGCTGCCAGACCTGGGGTGATTGATTGACTGTTTCTAGCGCTGAGACTTTGGCTTGTTTTTTCACTTTTCCCAAGGAACCAGGAGGGAGCCTGGAATGAGTGCTAATGCAGAAGGTCTGGAGGGCTAAGCCCCAGCACATGCTAGCTAAAAGAAAAAAAAAAAAAACTTTGGCAGCCAAAGGAGAAGAGAAAGAAGAGAGCATAAAGAAGTGTTCGCCGTAAATTTTCTAGATAAAGCTGATACTATTATTGAATGGTAAAATAAATGTTATATATATATATATATATATATATATATATATATATATATCAAGAAAGAATGTTTTTTATTCTGAAAAGCTGTTATTTTTACCTATTTATATACTTAATTCTCAGTGTTGTAAAATGGGAAAAAGACATAATTGTTTGGTGTAGAACCAATGCATTGTGTGACCATATGCATTTAAAAAGACATTTTTTAAATATCAATTCAAGAGAGTATTCTATGGCTTTGCCCTAAATAATCCTTTCTGGCATCATCAAAACAATTAATAATGAGTATCCCTAACTTTCCCCTGACTCAGCAGGACCCCTGAGCAAAGGTCAGCTCTGCTGCTGTTGTCCTGAGCATTGGTCCAGACAGGAAAACAAACATCCCAATTTACGGCTGCCAGTGACAGCCACATAAAGGCTTTAGGACCCATGAGAATTACCTCAATTCATTAGTTACAGAGTAGTGGCCTCTAAAAGGGTCATCCAAACCGTGACATGGATTTACGAGGGCTGAAAAGGACCTGCAGCTGTTTTTCTAAGCACCAAGTACAGTCATCTTGTTTGCTTGTAAAATCAGAACTTTTGACAGCAATGTACAAGGCCATGGGGAAAATCCTTTGGAACTGCACTTTCTATAAAATTTTCTTAAATACAAGCTGACGTTTTCACTGCATCAAAATTTTGCATCAAAAGGATAATAGAAATGGAATAATATCTAGTTTTATTCATTTGTCTTGAAAGTTAACAACGTTTATTCCATCCACTCTATTTTGATCCAAAAGAGACTGTGTACCTTAATATTCAAAATATTTTTTGCAAATTATATCATTAATTCTATTTACAAACTATCATTGCACTGTGCCACAATTTCCAATAAAATGGCCCCAAATTTTAATGATTTAAAGTCTATACTAGAAAATATTTTTACTAGTAAAATGTAAGAAAAATGTTTGTAAAATGTTTTGAAGCTACAAATTTTAGACCACGCAAAAAGTATACTGCTTTCAATGTCACTGCTACTTATATCTCTGCTGGTTAACTGTGCAGGACAGAATATGGGAAGACCTGTGTCATCTGGCAAATGAAGGAAAAGCAGCTTATTTAATCCCATGCCTCTGGAAGTATGCAAAATTTGGACTGGTCTAAATGCATAGAAAGAAGCTGCCAATAGTGTGACTCTGTACCCATCCAAACTAGGCCAAAAACCAAATAAAAAATGTTCTCACTTTACACAAATGTGGATTAACCAGGATATAGTTACTGTCTAAAATATATTGCTAAAGCTATTCACCATGGTATTTAAGGTCTTAGGAATGAAAGCTTATTTATAGCAGGTAATATTGTGTAAAATGCATGTCTTTATCATCACACAATTCAAAACATTTGTTGTTAAATAGGCACTCCAACATAATTTTTTATTTTACCTATATCTATGTCTAAGATATACATACTATCATACATTATGATTGAGAATCTGCAGTTCAAAGACTAGGAACTCTCCATTTCTGATTATGTATTTTAAGGGCAACATGAACCTTTAAAAAATATTTTGCTTTGGACTGACTTTTCAGTTAGAAACTGAATGAAGTAAAAAGGTTACATTATTGCAATGGAGATAATTTATTCTTTAAATAACAGAAATTGTCAAATGAGAAGGAAAACTTGCTCATCACTTGCCCATCACTGTTTTCTATGCAATAGTTCACTAATGTTAACATTATATTTTCTAGCTTTTAGATCAGTGACTAGTACTTGACAGCACAACGTTTCCCAGTGGTTGAACATGGTTGTGGTATGAGAACACTGATAAGTTAAAACGTTAATATGTTATTAAATCATACATTCTGTCAAACTATTGAAGCTGAGCTATATAATGCTATGCTACAGAGTAATCTCAAACAGACTTGGTTCCGTCAACCTTGACACTGTATTACACACTGATTTTCATAAAGAAAACAGACATGGACTAATAATGTATATAATTTAGGAACCAACATGTCTGTTTTGTTTTTAGATATACAAGATGGCTAAATAGACTGGTTTTTCTACCTCAGAGGGGCACCATACTTGAAACATAATCTGTAAAATACAGTATGTGCTGGATTTGGACTAAAACTCCAGTAATTTTCTCACCAAAGTTATGCTAATGGGAACACAAGGCCTTTGGCTGCATTGAACATAATGTCTCAGTTTTCACCACAATAAGAGAAATAGCGTGTTACAGTGTTCGTTTTGATGTCCTTACCAAAATCACTGGCACATATGTGCTCCAAAAGAGCGTCTGCTTCTAACTGGTGGTCGCAGGCAGGGCAGACCGGAGAGGAACCTGGGAAAAAGAGAATAAGGCGCGATGTCAGGGACAATAACATTGCAATAACACTGCAAAGCAACACCCCATAAGTACCATGAGCCACAGTAATACAGACCAAATGTCTTCCCCTCAGCTTCCAAAAGCAGCCAGGCCCTGGTCTACTCTTCTTTTGTGTCTTTGGAAAGTCTGTGTATGGCCATAAACAGCAGTGGAATCAAGTCACAGAGAAGAAGAAAAAGTCTCAGGACAGAAATTTCCACCTGTCAGATGTGTTCAGATCAGATCCCTGTTCTGCCCATACACTTTAGTCTTTGAACTAGAAGTAGCCCAGTGTTTTGGTCATGCAGAATGTTTTTTGTTTATTAAAAGGCTGTTTATTTAAACATTTTAAATAAATGCTTTTAAAGTATCTTATAAGGAGTCTTATGAAGAGTGACTTTTCAGGGGAAACTTTTTGCGTTACGTGACAATATGTCCAAAATTGTTGACAATTTCTACTGGTCCTTTCATAAGGAAGAGCAGGTGATGTTGTCATATGATGTAGAACAGTGATGCCATGTTACTCCAATTACTCCCGTCAGTAAGGTGGACTTCCATAAACTGAGCTGTATAGGCCTATGAAATACCCAAAACACATGATTGACTTGCATTGATATGAAATGCATTAATGAGATGCACGTTCATGGAATTAACTATTAATAATTTGTTATTACACAATGGTTAGTATGCTGACCACAGCTGTGGTTAAACATTTCCATAAGTTCAAATATATATTCACTCAAACATTTCATTTGTTATTTTATTTCTATGCACGCTAACCATAGCCCATGAGCTGAAGGCCAAGATATCTCCTACTTCCCTTTTAGAGCAGCATTGTACCCCGCCCCCTACCCCACACACACCCACACCCCAACTTTCTTTCTGTGTTATGGTAATTTTGTGGTCAACAGAACCCAAACTGCATCATTTACACATGTATGTCAACAACTGTTACCCAGCTTACTGTGAAAGAAGGAGCAGTAGACTTGGGACAAGACCCCAAAAGACCCCTATGACCCCTGGACTGGGAGCATTAAAAAGTATTAAAGCAAAGTAGGCCTCCTGTAGTCATGGAAACAGGGGTCTTAAACTGATATATGAGATTACAGTCATCATTTGTCATTTACATTACATAAGTATTTATACATTCATTTATACGATATGATGTTACATAAAAAATAGCTCATCAATTCTGACATAAATGCTCTTACATAGTTAATATTTGCATAGCATTGCATAAAACAAGCACATCTTTGCAAGGTGAAGTTCTATAAAGCATTGTAATATGTGTTAAGACTACAGCCTTGTTATTACACATATGGCAATGCTTTAGGAAAAATATTCTCAGTTTCTTGTATACTGTTTTTAACAATTCATATGCAGCTATTAAACAGCAACCAAATTTATAATGCTAACTATTTACAACACCACTGTTTGATGTTTGTGTGTGTCTGTTTGTGTGTGTTTGCTTGCAGAAAGGCCTATGATTATGTGTAGTATGTGGCAATAAACTAGTATTGGTTTTGCCATTTGTTTCAAATTAATTAGATTTGCGAGGATACTGTCGTATAACTTATAAAGTATTGACCAGGTTGAATTGAATGCAGTGGATTTGACTTTGATGGAGGCTGAGAGAAGTGCCATTGATACAAAATCAGTTTGTAGGGCCAAAATATTTAGGGGAAATATCTAATTGTGTTTTTTCTGACTAATATTGGGATTGAGATTTAAACTGCTGTTATACTTTTGTAAGTGAAAGCCCATATCTGTGTTTATAATTAAGAAGACGTGGCTTCAGGTTTTGAGAGTGACAGACTGTCATTGTATTGTTATCAACAATTGGCCTAATTCTGATGTAAAAACTAAATGCCCCCATTTAAAACTTTTTTAAAGACACTGTTTTTGATGATCTAGCTGTTTGGTCTAGCTGTTTAAAGCATAGTGCTATAAAAATTATTCTGCTGTTTTCCCTAGTTAATCATACTGTTGGTATATAACTCCCTATAAACAGGGTGACAGGGACAGTGGGATGGGTTGGTAAAATAATTCAATTTATCAATAATATGTCGCCAAATAGTTTCAATGGTTGTGGTTGGGAATTGCCATACTGCCTGAGTATGGTTATCAGGGGAAACAGTTATTGGATACCATTTTATATAAAAAAAATATTTCCAGTGCAGTCTCAAGTACACTGTCCAAGAAAAACAGCAGAGAATAATTGAGAGACGTTCTTCATACTTCCTAGATGGTATGTATATTGCTATTTAGACTTTAAATTATTACTTTTGGAAAAGCGTTTAAAGGCTGTAATGGCAGAAAGGAGACACAAACAGTTGGCTCTATAATGCAGCCTTGGTCATTCAAATAAAACCTTGTATCTCCAAAATGGTAACAGAAGAATAAATATTTCTGAACGTCCAGTGTAAATCAGTGTAAACAGATTTGATTACAAGCAAACCTGAAGCATTTCTCATAGTCCATTCAACTTGAAATTTCAACAAAGTGTAAAGATAATTTGAAACTTTTAAACTTATGCCAGCCCCCTTCAGGGTGTGTTCCTGCCTTGTGCCCAGTGATTCCGAGTGGGCTCCGGACCCAACATGACCCTGAACTGGATAAGCGCTTACAGACAATGAATGAATGAATGAAACTTATGCCAAAAATAGAGATACAGTGCTTTGTCCTGATAGTGATTATATATTTTTCTTTTGCTTCATCTCCAGATTCTTTTCCATGAAGCCAGTTGTGATTTCAGTGGAAGCAAAATTTGGCGAACCTGCAAATGTGGCACACAGATCAAAAGAGTTTTTTGAAAAGCCTTCTTTTCACCTTCTTCAAAACTGTCCGCACTGAGACCACCACATGTCTTGAGAGATTTGTGGTCAAGGCAAGTGATTAATTTTTAAAATTAAGTTTTAAAAAGATTGAAAAGTAATAAAATTGTTGTTTTTGAAGAAATCCAAAAGTTGGCATTTGCTTTTATGGAAACTTTCCAATAATTAAGAGCTTCTCTGGGTTTGCGGCAAGCTTCAATTGAATACCATAATAATAACCACAACAATGAAATGAACAGGCAACAAATGGCTTGTTTTTTTTTTTCTTTTCCAAAACCAGAAAGGTTTTGGTACTATGTAATATTTATGACTTCCATGCCCTGTTGTATCCTTTTTTTTTTTTAAATGTTTTTACACAACCAACTTTAAAAAGTTACAGACAAAACTTTAAAAAAAAAAAAATGATGACAAATATGTAGACGATAAGAACATCTTCTCTGAAGCAGCCAATGTAGTCAATAAGTTTTAACAGGATAACAAAGTGTTTCCCCATAATTTTATCCTTTCTTGTTCAAGTAATATATTTAAATGCTCTTTTCTGTGGAAACTTACTGACTCATAAATGTTCACACTATTGGCACATGGAACTAGACATCTTAATCCAGAATCTCTCACCGAAAGTTATTACATGAAATGGTTGTGAATGCTCTAAAGAATTAACTGCTGTGGCTTAAAATATTTTTAAAAAATTTTACGCTACCCACTATATATATATATATATATATATATATATATATATATATATATATATATATATATACCCACTATATAACTCCTTCCAGTCACTGTTGTAAAGACCATGGAACCATTTCACATCAAGCCACTGGCAATGATAGGGTTTACAGCTCACATTTTTTTATTCATTTTCATGATTCATGAAAAAAATGGGATTTCCCCTTAAAGGTATTTTTTTAATTGTGTGGGATTTGATCCTAACGCTCTCCTCCAACCTTGTAATTATCTACATTGATTGGAAATTCCCACATTTATGAGATGTTGACATCATCTAGTTATACTTTCTTTTTTTGCTGTCAGAACCAGCAGGCACCAAATACTTTTATTTAGGATAAAGTGGATAAAAAATGGACTTTTTTTAATGTTCTGAGAATTTGACTCAAGAGAGTAGAGAGAGAGAGAGATGTAAGTTTTTTCTTAGGTGCCATGAGATGAATAGAAAGCAGCGCTTCACCAAACTCCCCCTTTCCCTACATTAGCTTATGAAAAGCGATGCTAACAGAGCTAGCCCTGAAGCCCAGTGGGGTACCATGCCCCAGGACCAACGTGCCTCCCCCTTCTTTAGAGGAAGCTTCAGGTTTCTAGCTTTTAAAACCTTCCTTCTTCAAATTCATAGGAGTTTTCACCAGTTTGAAAATCTGTTTTTTAAGCCTTGTCATGCCAATGAAGATAAAATGAAACAATGCATTAATAAATAATAGTTCAATAGTAACATCAGCCATGGCTTTGTGTAAGTACACCCAACAATTTGGAGGTTAAGTTCACAACTTTGCAAGACATTTTTTTTCTGTTGAAAAGTGTCAGTCATTGACTTCCATAAATGTAAAACCCTAAAACATATTAATACTAACCTTTAATATGAACTAACTTTGTACTGGTACGTTAACAACAATGTCTAAACTTTTGCAGTTGAATTGCAGGAGCACAGTCGAGTTATATATGTGATGTGATCATTTTAAAAGAATATTTTCTCATACGTAATTAAACATCTACAAGAAGGTAAGGAAAGATGACTTTTTAGATTTTCCTTTTATTTTCATTATCAGTGTACCAACAATGTGGTCAAATTCCAGTTGTGTACCTTAAATATAAACAATGAAAGCAAGACAGGAGAAAGGAATGAAGTGCTGCTATTGCAAGGTAAAGGAAAATGAATCTCTGTATAATGGCTTTTAATGTTTGGACAATGTCCAAGTGTTGTGCTAGACCTCACCTAACACCCACAATCAATTGCTACCAGCTGTTAAACAAGCACTCAGATATTAATCCATCAAGGTCTTGCTTTTTTTTTTCCTATGTGGCACTTTTTTCTGGAGGATGTATATATAAAAAGTGTTAGAACATCCAACTTTTCAGTGTGGTCTAATACCAAATGATCCTGTTTTATTTTACTTTTTCAGATTTTCTTTTTTTAAGACAACCAATGCAAATAAAGAAGTATGACAATTATAGTATTTGTAATATCAAGAATAATATACTTTCAAAACTTTAATGCACTTGGGCCACCTAACTAATCAAACCTAATTAGTTTGATTCTTTGGAAATCGGAAAACTGTCAAATGATTTTTTAGGGATATGTTTCTTCATACAAAGGAACAAGTAAAGCAACTGGTGAAGTTAATATATCCAGAGAATTAATTGATGCCTGTTATTATTATTATTATTATTATTATTACTATTATTATTATTATTATTATTATTTTAACATTTTAAAAATTAATATGAACACCGTTAAGATGGCTTATCAAACTTAAACATACCATTTTACTCTGGGTTAATTCAACTCAAATAAATACTTTAAATAATCTGAATGACCCAAATATATATTTTTTTTCAGATGCATTATATATATATATGTTGAATGAGTTGAATGAACCCAGTAAAATGGTATGTTTAAGGTTGATAAAATAAAAATGCTATTAAAACTATATACTGCATTTTTATTTTATTTGCTATTGAAGCACACGATTCACTGTGCAAAAGTTTAACATGCAAGGCTTTTAATTTGGACTATACCCCAGTTCAAGACAACATTGTGAAAGATTCACACAAAAGCAGACCATCTCAGAAGAAATAACAAAGCTTTTATGTGACAAAAGGTGGTTTGGTTGAAGCTGTGAAGTCGCAAACAGATGCTGACCACTGAAAAAACATAGCTGCCTTTTAAGAAAAAGCCCAAGTGTAACTTCTCACGCCAAGCAAAAGGTGTGGGAGAAACGAAGTGTGGGTAAATTGACCCTAAATGTATACAGTATGCACCATTAACATGCCCTTACATGCTGTTAAGGAGCAAAATGTGGTGTCACTGTTGGGACGTTAAACTAGACTAAACAGTGGGCCCAAGAGAAAAAGGAAAAAGGTACATGGAAGCTGTGCCATGCACTTTAGGGATATCAGTTATGCAAAGTTTGACTACAACAATGGCTACAACAACTGCCAAAAACTATCCTACCCTGGGGATAAAGCTTTGATGAAATGCCAGTAGTCAAACCTTAAAGGTGTTTATGTCGTTTTGGGGCCAAAAGTGTGTCCAAATTCTTTTAGACAATAGTTGGAAAACTGTCAATTCATTCTTTGTAGCAAGAAACACAGAACTACAGGATAAAGCCTTGTATCTCCAAAATAATACATTTACAGGAGACAGAAATTCTATAAATTCCAATGAAAAATTTCTGTTGTTCCATTTGAACATAATGCAAAGATTAACTGAACTTTTCACTAAAAGGAAATGCAAGACAGAAATGCTTGACAGAAAATATACTTCAAGTGCCAACAAAAGACTTCAGGAATGTTTCAAAAGAATGCAAGTTGCCTAATATTTCTTAACACAATATTTTCAACACATTTTGAATGAATATATTATGCATTTCTTTATTGAACACTCTTATCACCCAACTTTTGTTATGTTAAAACCTACAATGAATAATTATATTATTGAATACGAATCCATAGTCTGAAAAAATGTTACTTTACAGATCAAAGTACCAAAAATGTACCCTCAAAGGGACAGCAATGGTCTAAAGGTTTTGTAACTTAAATAAAGTCAAATAAAAACCTTGGAGTCAAGAATTATAAAATCAGCTATGCAGTCATTATATAGTCATAACGAAGTATGGTGAAGTTTTGTGTCTTATTAAAGGTACATAAGATATACACTTGAGTGTACCACCTTAGAGATGTGAGGGTACTGCATATTGGGAGTTTAGAACCTACACTTTTTGAGTGCCCTGGTGCCCCTGCATATGTTTCAGACTGATTTTATCTACACTTTGTTGCTTCGTGTTTTGTGTTGCACCATGGGCTTGAAGATTTCCTCCTGCAATTTCCTATGGGATCAAAAACCATGATCTTATCTGACCTTATCTTTCCTTCCAAAGCACACAAGTCATCAAGGTTAGACAGTAAAGATTACTTGATAACACTTGATGTATCCATACTGCAAGCAACTCACCGGATGAAGAAATATTAGTGGCGTTGGGTACACTGATACAGACGTCTCCCTGTGGGAACTTGTCACAGGTCAGCATCTCGGGCCAGGGGAATCCGAAGGCCTCCATGATAGGCGTGCAGGCGTCTCGCACCTCCTCGCAGAGGTTGCGACAAGGGTAGATGGGACGATCCAGGCACACAGGAGCAAAAAGTGAACAGAGAAGTACCTGGGTGCCCTGGTGGCAGTTTTTATGCACGAGGGGAACCCAGCTTCCTGCCTGTTGCTTGACCTCATTCATAGTCTCGTGCTCCAGGAGGTTGGGCAGCAGCATCTGCGTATAGCCAACGTTATGGCAGAGACGCAGATCATCGGGGATTTCCACACACTGTGGGGGCTTGTCATAGATTCGCCCATTGTTGTACATCTCCGTCTTCCAGCTCACATACTCATACTCCGATGATCGGGTAGAAGATGACTGGGATAAGACCACCAGCACCATGGCGATGACCTTCCTCAGGCACATGGGTCCAAATGACTTCATCTCGAAGGTGAAGGTCCAATTAACTCACTTCGGTCTTCTAGGAGCAGAAAGTCCCCAGAAAATCAAAAGTTATACCTTGAAAGAAAATAAGGTGTAAGAATGCAGAAGGAATACCAATTGTTAACAAGTTGCTTCTTTGCAGGCAAGTGTGTTTATGGCTAATGGATTCCCTCTGCAAAAACCAACCCAAAATAACACAAAGAAACTCTATGCCCAGTTCCAGCTGAGAGTGCTCCACTCTCTCTGAGCCTTTGCTTCAAATGCACCTCAGTGGGACACAGCCGCAGACTGAGAGCCAATTGGAGACTCCCTGCACCTTTTGGCTTTTGCTTGTCGACCGGAGCGTGCAAACAGCCAATGAGAGGAAAGAACTGGGAGAAATGTTCTCGCCCTCTTTTTCCTCTGCCTCCTCCTCATCACCCCACTGGCTGTCCTCCTCCCCCTCCTCCTTCTTCTTCTCAGTGTTGAAGAGAAAGTGAGAGCTTTGAATTATGTTTTCAACTCCCTTCTGCAAGAGTGGACCCTACGAGTTTACATTACTCCATTATTTATAGAAGTTCGAATAATTTTTATAATCAGGCAAATTGATTTTTTTGATTAAAAATGAGATAGATAAATAGATAGATAGACAGATAACACTACACACAGACTAACTTTAATCATAATCCTCTGTCATACAAGGTTTGAATAGTAACATCTTAATTTCAACCTTTAGTGTCACATAATGTGAGTCTGATATGCGGGTTCTATTTAACAAATGTGCATTAATTGCTTTAAGCATGATACTGGGTTGGTGTGTTCCTGTGGTGTTAAAATCCACTATTTCTGAATGAGAGTCTGAACTGGGCTGTTACTTAATTACTTTCATTAGTTTTCTCTAACTTCATTATCAGCCCCCTGCTGCTATAGTAACGGTTCAGATGGAAGGAGAAGGGGAGGGAGGGCTGCCTAAGATCTGAGCTGTTCTTCTGTTAACGGTGTTAATGACCTCATTACACCCATTGCATGATGAGTGCTACACTACAGTCAGCCTGCTTTATTCTGAGGAGAATGTGATTAATTAGGATTTTTAAGTAAAATCTAAGACAACAATAAATTAATATTCCAATCTGATTAAAGAATAAGAAATAAAATATAATTTTAAATAGGTACAACTCTAGCACACAAAAACCACTGGGTTATTTCACATCTGATACAGTTTAATCAGAAGATGAAATGTTAGTGTGCTATTTAAATGATGGGGACAGGAGGTTGCCCCATAAATATTATAGCTAAATAAAGAGTATAAAAAAAAATTTTTGGATTGTCTAATGTGAATATCCCTCAGCATTTTTCCTACTGGAAGTATTTGGCATAGGTACATTATTTAGATAAACTGAGAAATCCTGCTTTGTGGAATAACCCCATGTGGATGAATGGTGGTTTTGAGTCGCTTTTTTCATTTAGTTTTGTAAACCCCTGTTATTTCCTGTTGACTTTTTCCTATTTCCTGCAAATCTTGTTTCTTCTGCTAATTTTATCTTGTACCCAGCCTCATCAGAAATACTTGATCCCTTTTTGCTATGTTGACTGCAAATGAAGTAAATAAAGACTCATTTTCACCTGTTACATATCCAAAGCTGTTGCTGGCAGTTAGAAAAAAATGAGAAATTATGGTGCAGTGGAACAATATGAAAAAAAAAATAGAGAGACTAAATGTTTAGAAATCTGACTTCCTCTGGCTCAGACAGACCCCTAAACTTTTAGTGCACTTTCTATGATGTTAGGACATGCAAACCTGGACCTTTATATTAACTACACTGTAGCGTAACAACAGACTTAACTGGTGAAACTGTTCATTTCTATCAGTAGTTTGATCAGAGGAGGATGGGCCACCCCTTGTGAGTCTTGAATCCTCCCAAGGTTTCTAGCCTCTTGCCACTGTTGCCTTTGGCTTGCTCCAATTCTGTAAGACCACTTTGTGACAACATCAGCTGTAAAAAACTCTATATAAACAAAATTTGATTTGATCACTAAACACAGATAAAATTGTAGAAATTTTAGAATGTAAGCATAAAACTTTCTTATCTCATCAATTTACAAACATTATGAATAATGCCTTTATAAGGACTATATAAGTGTGATAAATTAAAACAATGTTTTGAATCCGTATGGCAATAACTAATATAAAAACTCTAATACTAATAGTCCAAAAGCACTGGAGAGGTCAATGTTTGGACAGTCAGATAGCGCTTGGCTTGAGTAATTAAGTTCCTTTGGCCTAAGGTGTGAATGTGAATGGCATGATTAGGCTAATATCCCACTGAGCGCTACCTGGCTAAATGCTAATTGAGTGGCTTTGAGTGGACGGCTGAGCCAACAATGAATCTTTTTACATAATCTTTAAACTAACAAAGCTGAGGGACAGAGCCTTGGACACTCAGCTGTTGGTCTTTAATGCAGAGCTGTTTCCTGGCTCACAATGGAGATCAGTATCTGACGCATTCAAATTCAAACAGATGGTCCAATGCCATAGTAAACACAACAGCTTAGCATAGGAACTTGACCTAATTTGAAGGTGAAAAGGAAGACAAATGCAGGAATGTGAGGTTCTTCAAAATCTGATGTTGGAGTCAGGATAAGACAGCGGGTATTAATTTACCAAAAAAAGGGCTCCCAGAATGTGTACACACATTATTAAATAGTAGTTGTTTTAGAATTCCCAAGTGAGCCCCTGTCCACTAGTGGTGCCGTTTCACTAAATAAACTCAAACTGTTTATGTACCTTTAGAAAAGCTACAAAATAGTTCTTGTATCTGTGAGAATGTTACAGAAGTACAAACACTGCAGTTTCTAATACTTTGGAGAATATTGTATTTTGTCGTGTTAGGGTTAAGTTTAGGGTTAGCTTTTAGCAGTAGCATTATACAAAAACACTTCAGTTTCTGCTTGTAGAGTAATGCTTACTGTTAAATTTATGGTTAGGTTTAGGTTAAGGGTTAGTGTTATAGTTGGGATTAGGGTTAGTGTTAGTATATTAGCAAGCAAGCAAGCAAAGAAAAAATAAATAAATCTGAGCATTCTAAGCATTTGTATCTTAGAGTTAAGATTATGAACAATGTTAGGTTTACAGAATTAGTTTTGCATTAGGAGAAGTTTTAAGATGTTTGTTTATGTTGGGGAGCCAGATATTCAAGTAAACATCCTGGAATATAAATAACACTTGGCAGGGAAGATTTATGTTGGAGTTATGTAATAATACAATTTTGAGAGTAGGACTGTGTCCAAAATCCTCCCCTCAGCCCTATATATACCCTACACTTCCACCTCCAGTCCCACCTATGTCCTGTCTCCGCCCTTTTCTTCTCTTGCCCTCACCTATCCGATGGGTTTGGGGTGGGGCTTGACTTCACACACATTCCTAAGCCACCCTGAACTCCTGCCCAGAAATGTATTTGAATTTGTTGTACCATTTCATGTATCTTCTCAATAAGCACGGTGCTTGTGTACCATTATACTTAGTGACAATAAATACATTAAAATATCAAGGAAAATTATATATATAGTACACACAGAATACCATAATGTTGTTTTAATTGTATATTTAGGAGCTTTTGTTTGTTTTTATTTCTTTAACAAATCAAATCTTACTGCTTAGGTATATAGATATTTAAGTCTCATTTTCTCAGGTGCCTAAAACATTTGCACAGTACTGTACCACTGTACATATTGTGAATACTGGGAATGGTCTTTTAGTCAAATATGTACAAATTCATCTTGAGATCAGTCTGAAAACAAAATCCATTACCTATTATTTTCTTGGTACAGTGAGTATGTGACTTGTTTTATGGATTCAAAGGCAGAATTGGGAGCCTTCTCTAAGACAGTAGTCCAAAGAATTATGGCAACCTGTGACTGCTTGCCTGGTTGCACTGCACTGAGCATGACTAACACAGGTAATTAGCAAGATTTACAGAGAGAGAGAAAAAATCCCTTGCCACAATTAGGCCTATCCCATAGTTATCAGTGCTTCCAAAGTCTGTGCCCCTCCCTGGTTACTGCAGTAACAGCTTCTGCAGTTCTGGGAAGGCTTAAGACCAGATGCTGGAACGTTGCTGTGAAGATTTGATGGCTTTTCCACATAAACAGTGAGGTCAAGTACTGATGTAGGTGGATTAGTTCTTGCTGACTTATGCCAAAGGTATTGGATGAAGCTCCATCACTCCACAACCCGATGCTGGGGGTCTTCATTCCTTTGGCTGACCCTTGGCACTGGGCAGGGGGACCTTTTACTAATGTGTGGCTGCTCTAGAGTGTTGTGTCAGCAATATTTTGGAAACTAATTACAAGGTTCGTCTGGATACGTTTGGATATATGGTGGATGTAGCCTGGCAGGAACAAGAAGTGGAAAGTTTATGAAAATCCGAGTTGAGTTGGCAAGTATAAGGATCTGTGAAACAAACAGAAGGAAAAAAAAGAAAACACACAACAGGGAACCAATTAAAACATAGAACAAACTCGGCAACAAACAGAGAAAACAAAGGGAAACTATGAGAACACGGAAACAGAGTTCAACAACACAACATGAAATCCACAGCAATGCAATGGCAGGGGAAATTGAAGAGCAAACAAACGGGTAAAAATACACCAAACACTGACAGACACAGCTGAGAACACTCATTACTTGGCCAACATACAAATTACACAGAGGTGACATGGATGACAAGGGGGAGGAGCTAAAACATAATTAGATAGAGTCAGAACCTGATTTGGAAAACACTACCCAGGGTGAATATTTGTGGAAAACACAAACCAAGTGCTCGATTGCATCTGCTAAACAGCCACATGCATGCACTCTACAGTTGTCCCACTGGAAGGTAGAAATGTCAGTCACTGTTATGCTCACTGTAGAGGGACAATGCTTGCAGAAGAGGACAGGAAACATGGACAAGATTATATTGTAATTGGCTGTAAATTTTAGAAGCTGCTTCTGATGATGGTGTACTTATTCCAGCAGCGCAGTTTCTAGACTACACTCTCAGAAAAAAGGTACGGTAGAGGTACATTATTGATTGCCTCTAATGGTGCTTTTCCACTGCATGGGTCTGGCTCTACTTGACTCAGTTTGCTTAAAGCTTGTCGCTTATCAACTAGCACAGCTCCCCCGCAAAATAGAGCTGGTGACGTCTCAAAACCCCATCTCTAATGGGAATTGCAGGCTTTAAAAACCACAACAACAGCATCTGTACAATTACGTGCTGTTTACTTATCGTGTATTTGCATGTTGTTTTTGTTTTTTGGATTGAACACGGCTCTGCACCCCAGTTCTGACATCAGGTTTCCTTGTGGCACATTTGGCTTTCGCTAGAGATTTTCTTTGGCCATCAGCCCAAGGAGCATATAAACCTCTTCAAAACACCTTGAGGTAAAGTTATGAGCTGCCATTTTGAGTCAGATAAAAATTAATGTGAAAACATCTATAAATTCTAATATACAAGCAGTGAGTTTGTGCTGGATTTGAATAACCTCTGTATTTTGTGGTGATTGACATGTCTCTCTGGTGAATCAGCGCTCTGTCATGTCACGATTTAGGCATGGCTGGAACCCAGCATGAGCAGGGACTAAAAAAGGTACCTGGTTCCAGAGACCAGGTAGCAGATTTGGCCAGTGGAAAGGCAAAAGAGCCGAGCCAAGATGTGTAGGTTCCATACAGTGGTAAAGCGCCATAAAGGTTTAGGGTGTGTACCCTAAAGGTACATTTTTTTCTCTTCTCCAGAAGGAGAGGTGAATATTTTTAAGATATCATTACAGAACTGTGTAAAATAAACTAGTCCTAGAAATTAAATGGGGTGTATGAAAACTTTAAAATATACAGTTAAAACAGGATAAGGTACAATTGTGTTCCCTAATTAAAGGAACAAAATGTGCCCTTGAGTGTATCACCACACTGAGTTTTTCTGACAATGTACTGGGTATACACAGAATTTAGAGAGGCAGTTTTCCCTTCTCTGCTTGCCTATCTCTCATAGGGCGAGAACTATACATCTATTAAAAAGCCAGTGTAACACTATTAGTTTAAATGATTTAAGGTTAAATGGGTGTTAGTTTGCCATAGATGAGAAATGAAGAACAAATTAACACTAAAGAATTTTTTATAATAAGAAACCTTCTGCAGTTCTTAATTTAATATAAAATTATCTAGAACTGAACAATTCATAAACAAGAGTCTTTAACATTAACATGTGCGGGAAGTTTATGTTGAGTGGTGTTAAATGTGCTTTCTTACATTAGACTGTTTGGTTATTATGTATTTTTGGAATGTAATACTGTTATTAGTGGCTATAACCAGAATATATTGTTATGGGCAAGCATTACATTGCCTGCTGCTTGTTGGAATTACTTTTAAATATTTATGAAGGTCCAGTATTTCATGCAAATCTAAAATAAACTGGCTCCAACTGAATGTTTTAGCATTAGCTGTTCAAGATTTTTGAAAGTTATAAGAAATTTAGTTCCTGTGGTGAATGTCCCAGGGGTGAAGCACCTCTCCCACACCGGTTATACTAACAGACACCTCTACAAGCATAAACAAATATATATATAATATAATATTATATAATATTATATAATATATAATATAATATATATATATATTAGCTATTAATTCTGGTTTTATCTTAATTACTTGATATAAAAAAATTCAATGTAATTTTTGCTGAACTGTTTAACAAATGCTTTCTTATTAACTGAAACACTTGTTAACCACCTACTTTGGGGAGCTCATAAGTGGGGGGTGTGTGTGTCACCCAGTGAAGGACTGGCGATCCCTCCAGGGTGTGTTCCCGCATTCAGCCCAGGACCCACGGCAAACCTGAATTGGATAAGTGGTTACAGATAATTCATTAATTAATTGATTAATTGTTTGATTGATTGATTGATTTTTTCCCCCCAGAAATGACAGGGTCCTTCCAAGTTAGTATGTAAAATGGTTCAAGAAGAACCAGCATAGTCATGTACAACCAAGTAGCATTAATGCATGAGAGGTACAAAGGGGTCAGCATGGGTAGAGAGCCCATGCTGAAGCAATGCACTTTTTATAAAAACATTCTGTCAGAGCCGGCATTAACATTTTCAGTAGTTTGTTATACAGAGGGTCTTCTGTGGGTTCAGAACTGTTTGGCTAGCCTTCATTTACTACAGGCACCACAAGTATTGGACACCTATGACCATGCTGTCAGTTTACCAGTTGTCCTCCATTAGAATATTTTTGGTGGGTACAAATCACTGCATAATGGAAACATAACACAAGGCCTGCCGCTTGGACATGCACTGATCTAAAAATGATCACCATCACTTTTTGGTGCTTATCAAGATAGCTCACATCTTTAAATGTGCCCTTCTTCCAGCATCAACTTCAAGAACTGACTATTCACTTGTCTAACATATCCCATACATTGTTAAGAGCCGTTGTAGCAAATTAACAAAAGTTATTTACAACACCATTCATAGTCGTATTGGGTTTATATATATGTGAGGAGACAAACTGCTAAACAGTGGAGTTTAACTAGTTTAGCACCTTTTTGTCTTTAGCACAATGCTGCTGTAATCTATGCAAAAGCATTGAATGTGATTTGGCCATGCTGCTTCAAAACCTTAAAAAAAACTGGTCAGCATTAACAGTGCATTCTCATATGTGAAAGTGACCCATGCAGTGTGCACTACTGCACCCCATCCTATAACAGATTCAGGTTTTGAATGTACAAGAAGTAGGAGTTTTGTCTAAAAGTGGCAGTGTAAATGTCTAATCTGACATTCCTCTGTTCAGCTCCTGAAGACCTTACAATTTACAATGGTAGTGCTCACTTGATGAAACCTGTAGCATGTGGCAATTTTCCACTGGAACATTTTCAGTATGGAATTCAAAATCTCTACCCTGTTTGCAACCAAAACTTAACTTGGAAATAAGACTGTAACTACAGTACCTGCAGACTTCAAAGACGTTTCTATTATACAAAATGAACTGAAAATTACAGACGTGTATTTGTTTATTTCACAGAGATCATTAGGCTTGGAAAACCCTGAGGGTTTCCCATTACTCTCACCTTCCAAAACTCTGGAAAAGTTTCTATGTCAAGGCTTGCCTGCATGCATTAAGATAGAAGAGAATCTTTGTAGATTTTAGGGCATGGCCAACTGCAAGTCTTTCATTTTACCTGGTGCAACTACACACAAAAGACTTTCCTCAGTCCACATCCAACAGCGTGCCATGGCAACAGGCATTCATTTAAAAATAAACAAGTGCACGAATTGATGAAGCAGTGGGAGAAGCATCGCCAGAATTATATCAAACCCATTTCAGTATAAATAATAAAATTATAACACTCCCAAATCCCAACCCCATAAAAATCCAGCCAGTGAGTGTAGGGCCAAAAGCCTGAATGCTCTTATAAAGAGGCCTCACATTCCTCAGGCTGATCTGGGTGATATAGCTTAAGTTGATCTGAGCAGAAGGCAATATTTCAGCAAAGCGTTTTTAATGGGGCAAAGCAATTACAGTGGATTCTGCCAAGCTGTGATTCCTGGTGTGACCCTGGACATTGAGAGAATGAGAGAGAGAGAGAGAGAGAGAGAGAGAGAGAGAGAGAGAGAGAGAGAGAGAGAGAGAGAAAGCGAGAGAGAGAGAGAGAGAGAGAGAGAGAGTGGTAAAGTGGGGTCAAAAAAGAAAAAAGAGGACTATGTTTAAATTTGGCATTGAACTATGAAAATTTTCAGAGTTACAGATACTTGTTTCATATCACTAATATTATTACATAATTACTTATATAGTTATTATAAACATAGAACATTTTTATTACCTTTAATACACATACACACAGGTAGTTTAGAATCTAATAAATATACATTATTTCTACATATAAGAACATATTTATCATATCTACACACTAAAAATGTCTGTGAATTGTACGGTGGAAAACTGTAAAACCATGACAGTAAATGTCTGTAAACTCTAAAAAGGTTGAAAGCAGTTTATGTAACAGTGGAATACTGTAAATACTTTTATCAGTCAAAATACAACTTTTTTTTACATCTCTTTACTTTAAAAATACATCATTCCACAGTTAAACACACAAACCATTAGGGACGGTACAAGTGTCCAAGGACTCATTAGACTCATTAGGGAGCTCCCAGCATGCCCTGCTTCTCCATATTTTCTCTGACTTTCAGAGTTTCATTGTCTTTTCTTCTGACGTTTTGATTTTGGGTTTAATTGGGGTGATTATTTTGTGTATTTGTGTGTGTGTGTTTGTGTTTCTGTGCATGTTGTAATGAGAGATGTGTTGATCAGGAAGGTTCACCATCAGCCTGTGTTCAGAGTGCTGGAGTGTGGCACCCAGATACTGCACATTTCTTTGGTCCTTTCAGCAATGTCTCCTTTTAAGGGATGAATATAGGATGCGGTTTGGCTTTATTTAAATACGGCTATATCTCAGTCTTCATTCTCTCATTAGTCACACAATTTACATGTTAATTCTATGGCAAAACAATGTTTCTTCCTTATTCTTATGTAAATACTATGGCTTTTTTTACAGTGTAACTAAGACACTGCAATACACACATTGCTGATATTTTTTACTGAAATTTATCAGTGCCAAAGTTTAAGTCTTAGGGAGTGCTGAGGTTAGGGTCAGGGTTGGAGTGCTTCCTAGTGTTTAAGTTTAGGTTAGGAGTAGGTTTATGATTTCCACTTTCCACCACGGTTTGCACAGGTTTGGTATTTTAGCAATATGTGCACTTTGTGCTTTAGAGGCTCTGGTGAACTCACATGTGTATTATACACTTTGCTGTGACACTGGGTTGGTCTGATCCTGCAGACATAACAGATGACTCTTCATTTATTTGTTTTCCAGTCAAAACAGCCATGAGATTTCTCTGATGAAATGTACTTAAACTGGAAATACACATAAAAGAATAAACATATCTGTTTGTGCTTACTTGGAAATTGCAACCAACTTCTCACACTGCGCAGACCTGTGGCCTCCCTGCACCATGGGAATGACCAATTGATTTGTGCTTAGGAGAAAGACAGACAGAGAAAGTGAAAAAAGCAGGAAACAGCAAAACAAACAATCCGTTGCTTTTCTTTCGCAACTTCAGGCCAAGCAAAGCAGCGAAAATCCCACCAGCACAGACTCTCTACAGTAGAATCTGTGTTGAGTCTATATTTCATATAATTTTAAAGGAATGTATAATGGCTTTGAGTGTGGCTGAGATTAGATTTCAGAGCTGGAACCACTTCTACATATGTGCATTATCTGAAGAGTTTACAGAAATAAAGTTGAAGAGATTTTTTAAACAATTAAATACACAATTTTAT
Organism: Hoplias malabaricus; assembly: GCF_029633855.1. Lineage (NCBI taxonomy): Eukaryota > Metazoa > Chordata > Actinopteri > Characiformes > Erythrinidae > Hoplias > Hoplias malabaricus. The sequence continues at coordinate 6,380,149 of NC_089819.1, forward strand.
TTCTCTTCTAAAGTTGGCCCTAAACATGGTAGTGAAATCTGTCTGGACCCCAGCTCATCCAGCGTTTCTTCTGAAATACATTGTTTATCAGCCTGTATATTTTGTTAAGACTTTACACAAGCTGTAGTGGGATCCTGTCAGCGTTTGACAATATTCAGCCACATAGTGGTACTCCAACACTTCATATTGAAAACTGTTCTATCACTTCAGCTTTTCATTGCTGTGGGCCTTTATACACATCTGTAACTCATATTTGGCATTGGGACTCAATGAACTTTAATGGCATGTGTGTCTCCTCAACATCCCATTTCATTTCATGTTTTCCTATGGAGATTATACATGTGTTCACAATAGGTAAACCTTAAAGTAGAGGTAATGCATGTCTAAAAATGGTTGGACCTAAAGTGAATGTGTAAATCCAGTCTTGAATGTTTGTAAAAATGTACTTGGAATAAAACTCTTGCTTTAATGTTTGTTTATATTTATCTAAACAAATTTTAAACTTTTTTAGTGTGTCCATTTTAGTAAGCAACTAAAAAAGAAATCCCTCAGCTCATAAATAAACATAAGCTGTAAATACATTAGACACACGTTTGACCCACACTCCTCGTTGTTATGCAGGTCCACGACTTCGCCGGCCACTAATCTGCTCGGAAATAATGGCCCCTGCATTCAGACTGACCGACAGCACATTCCTGTGGCTGAGTCACCTTACAGGGCCAGCGTCAGAGAGCTAATGTTTTTAGCCTGTAAGCCACATGTGCCTCATTTACCCACTTCCCGGACTCATTCTTCACTTATTAGGTAATAACACGTTTATTACAAGCTTTATTTCTTTTGTTCAGATGCTATCCTTTACAGTTTTGCTTGTAAATGACCCATATCTCCCTATTAGAAGAACACGTGTATGATCCACATGAATCATGAACAGCATCCAAGCAGCAGTATCCAAACGTTTATGGAACATTGAATAATTATTGAATTCAACCACATTAAGGTGCACACATTTGGGTGGATTAATTGTGCATGCACTGTTTGAGTACTCCTCACAGACAATCATGAGATGAATTGGGTCATTAACCTCAACCTGCCCAATGCCAAAAGTCAGCTTGATAGGTATGAAGCCCTCCAGCATTAGGCAGAGGAGCATCATAACTGCAGTTTCTGGAGTGAGGGAGCACCAACTTATACATCTGAGATGAGTAAGGCTGTAGTTTGTCATCCAGAACTGAGCATCCAACATCAGTAAATAACCTTATTAAAGCGCTTCAGTTTGAATGCCTTCAAGTCCCTATAGGAAAAATCACAAATATATTAAGTAAACAAGCTAAAAAAAACAACAATAAAACAGCTACTCATTATTAAGATACATCCCTCTTTTTAGGCTTAGGAAATGGTCAAGAAAGGGTTAATTTATAGACAGCGTAAGTCATAAGTTGTGACTGTCTTTTGTAAAATTCTACTTGGTGGTTGTAACTGAACAGAGAAGCTAAATTCAATGACACTTATCCATTTGTTTACGTATAGCTGGTGTCGTTGATAGTAGAGCTGTGTCGAGTTTGTGTGGCAGACTTTAGTCAATTGTTATATGCTATTACCAAAGCATGTCTTAATAAACATCAAAAACGGGTTGGTTCTTGATCCATCTGCAAACAATCCTCATGATTTCAGCCCACTTCCACCTCTATATTTTTTGGCACTGCATGTTTTTTTGTCTATAATTTGCATTCATCTGCTTTCATTTCCTCCACAAATGATTTGGGTTCTAGTCCTTTAAGATTGTTGTCGTTGTTTGTTTTGATTGAGTTTAACAGAAAAGAATTCAAGTCCATTGTTGACTCTTGCCATTGGTTTTGTAAATTATGCATCCTTGATTCTCTAAAATGCTCTTAGTTTTACAGCCTTGCAAGTGATTGTTATGGTCTCCATAACTTTGCAGAGTTACGACTTTTCAAAGTCCACGAGACGGGGACCACCACAATAAATCAAGCTGAAGGAATCAGGACAGCTGAGGCATGACGTTTCACAGACCCCCAAACATGTGTTTTGGTGGCTCAGATTGACCTCTGGGGGAAGAACTCTCAAGACATGCTGTGTAATGTAAGGAAGTGAAAACCCACGTATTAAAACTCTATTGGTCAATGTTTTTCTATGGAGATGCAAAAAATACATTATATATGACAAAAACATGGCATGGAAATAATTTTATATTTTAATTGCAGTTGTAGCAATTCAGAAAAAGACAAAAGACATAGGTTCCACTGGGTTATGTTTAACTGATGTAATAGATTGCAGAGCTGTGCCAAATGTGTGGCTCCTCTCTGGGACACTGAACAGAATTGTTGAGACACACTGTGTAATGCTAGAAAGTGAAAACACACACATTAATAGTGTTAGGTCTCAGGCTTATCAAGTGTGCTGCCATTTTCATGAATTTAATTACGGGTTATCTAACAGCTGCTAGTATAATAACAAAAGCTAGAAATAACATTGTGATTGTGCATTTCATTAGAAAATGAAACTCTATTTTTAATATTTTGCTTAACCACAGCAGATGTTAACTGTTAAAAATCATGAGCAGTTACTGACTATTATAATGTATTTACTCCATAATAACAAACTTAATCCTTAATTACATAAATCAAGCAAATTTAAATAATGTAATATTTATATTTGACAAACATGATTATGTCTGTATCACTGCTACACCATAATGCTCAGGGCTTTATACCTCACTTTATACCCCACTTGGTCACAGTGACTTCACTGTGTGGCATATGAGTGCCTGTGTCCACCTTAAATTAGCTGACTTCACTAAACTTGCAAGGATATGTACAAAGGTTTAGATGCATCATGTATGTTTCATGCTCATTTTGGAGTGCAGCACACACATGTCCACATCCAAACCCCATAGGACACAGAGCCATAGGAACCGGCTCAGTAAAAGTGATCAATTACAGGATTAGCATGGCCAATTTTCTCCAAAAAGCAAAAGAATCTCTTTCATTAAAACAAAAAAGGAATACCGCTCTCTTAACCATGCGCAAAGAAAGCAAGACTTTTCCAACTTCTCCCTCTTTTCTTCCCTCCACAAAGCAACAGCTCTGCGGTTTTGTCCTGCTCTCCATCGCCGTTTAATGAGGAAGGCATGGTGTGTTGGACGTTAAAACTGCTGTTATTCTGTCCATCTCCTCCCTCCAGCGTATCCAATAAGATACGCTTCAGACAACAATATATTTCTAACTTTTTCTTTACTTTATTATTCATGCTTATTTAAAGCATCACACTTGGTGTATTGTGTATTTTATTGTTAAGCTGTGGGTGGAAACTGAAGGGTCAAAGATTAAAATGGAAAACTCTCCAACGAGATTTAGTTCTTTGTGGTATATGCAGATACTGCCACATTAGATCTCCAATTAATAAGGCCTGCAGAATATGAATTGAGAGCTTTAAAAGGAGACATTAAAAACATTCACCAGTTCAGTGCTTGCACACCATGCATTTGAGGATCTGAAGCACCCACCAAGCCATAAACTGTGAAATAAAACAGACCGTTTTTCCTTTTTTTTGTGGACTGGCTGTGTCTGAACTGTAAACCCTAAAGTTCAAAGTAATTAACAAGACTGAATGATTTTAACTTAAAATACATGGAAAAGTTGCAATCAATATGACAATTCAATTATCTTCAAAAATTATTCTTTTTTGAGTTTGTGAAACTGTGAAATATTGATTGAGCAAAGCCCTGTTTGTATATGATAGATTGAACTGAGCTTAAATGCACAGCAGTTTTCAGCCAAGATGGTGGATGGTCTGGGGTTCACTGCTTTTAGTGAACTTTAATATGAACAGGTTCATGTGTTTATTTCAGTTTGAAGGGTGGTTAGCGCAACAGGTAGCATCACTGTCACACAGCTCTGGAGAAATGAGAAAATCTGCAAAAGTGTGTGTAGCTCATTTTCATTTAAAGGAATAGGCGCTGAAACCGGTCATTCTGAACATAGTTGTGTAGACAGGGGAGAATGCTGCTGTGATGTTTGGTCCATGTGGTATGTTGACCAAAGCATGTCACATACATTGAGACCACCAGAAATTATATTGTGTTCACGTACAGAAAAGGGTTTGCATATGCCCCCATTAATAATATGTGGCAGCAATTTTTTGTTTGATTTTGTAAGCATTTTTGTGTTGCTGCCTTTTTGTGCATTAGTGACTTTAGTTTGACACTGAGTTGGATGGGCAGAGTGTAATTTAGAGCTGAGTGAGGCAATTGCAATGTAAGAGCCAGCAGGCTCTTACATTATGATTTTCTACTCATTAAATGTTACAAGTTAAGTCCACCGCTTCAGTGCTGAGACTGAGTAAGCTTGTTCTAGTTGCAGGAAGACCTTGACCATCAAAAACCCCAGATGCCTTACAAAGTGTCAACAGAGGAATCAAAAAATCGCCTTTTGATTTCCAGTGGGTGGGGCATAGTAACTGATTATAACTCACAAAATAACATTCTTTTATGTTCATTGGACATTCAGGAAGTATATGTACCAAGAGGGTTATCCCATATTTACCAATAAAACCAATGTAAAGAAAAAAATATGTGTGCACTTCTTAAAATGAATTTTTGTTACTTTTTCTCTTGTTGCACTCAAACATATAAATATTATTGCCATTAAAAAAAGCTAAGTTCAATCATTATGTCCAACAACATATGGAAAATGCAAATGTTAGGTTTTAAAGACAATGTCAGTTAGTGATAAAACAAGGATGAGGTTTTTGCCAGTTGTAAAAACATCCCTGAGGCACAGTGTGATTTGAGCGGAAAACTATTCATCACAAGTGTGTATGTGTGTGTGTGTGTGTGTGTCTGTGTGTGCACTCGCACTGTGGGAGAGAGGTACCAGGCACTGGAAAAGCAATTATATCCCTCATGTATGAGCGAGCGCAGGTCGAGTGCTTCCACAGTGTGCAAAACATACACCACTTATTCAAAGGTTTTTGGACACCTGTCTATCTGACAAGGCTATGAAAAGGTAGTTTTTCCCTCTTTGCTGCAGTGACAGTGTCTACTTTGCTGCAAATATTTGATTGTAGCCACTAGGTGCTGAAAAAGGGTGATTAGTTCTGGAATACCTACTTATATATAAGGTATTGGATTGTGCTCCAGCGCTCCCGAGAACACAGTTCCACGGCTCCACAAAACAGTGCTGGAAGGTTTTACACTTCTCTAGCCTGTGCTTGGCATTGAGCATGGTGAATTCACTTTAGAAGCTGCTCAAGGGTCCCCCTCATTTGCTTTTCAGTGGAGATTCTACAAACTATGTTCACAATTGAACATCTGTGTCCTCAATGGCTGCACGTTGAAGGAACTGAATTCAGTGGTTATAAGGGGGTGTCCAGAAACTTTTGCTAGATTACTAAAGCTATTTGTCTGTTAATTCTAACTAGAATGACAAAGACAACCAGAGAGAGGTCAATGAAAGCCCATTACAAATGAGGACCCGGTCCACCCCTGCCTAACCTGGAGGTCAGACACCGGGATTGACCTTTGACACTAGGGTCCAGTTCTTAGCATGATTACCTTTTCTAGACCAAAGACAATGCCACAATTTGTCTTTTCAATTCACTGTCATTCACTCTCTCCTATGTCTTTTTGTCTTTTTGGTGAGTGGTGGTGGTGGTCTTAGGTTTCGATCCTATTTATTTTATTTAGGCCCCTCGCCTGTCTGGCCCCCTGGAAAAAATGGCCTCATTGTCTGAGTCTGGCTGACGAAGGAGCTAAAACTGACCTGGCTTCAGCTCTCTATATTCAGACCTGCTTTGTTAAGTGGGGGTGGGCTTCCAAGCAAAGCCTGCATTTCAAATTCAACTCCACCTCACAGAGGTAGTGAAAGACACTGTTCCTGAATTCGTATGAATCTTCTTGCAGAAAATGGAAAAGTCCAAAAGTTTTTAGACACCTGCTCCTCAGAAATCATGGTTGTACTCTTTTTAGAAGGCTTTTTCCATTGCCTTGAAGATTTGATGGCAGGTAAAAGGCCATAAATGAAGTCAGGTTGATTTTGAAGGATCAGTTCTGGCAATCCAAGTCATCCCAGGAGTTTTAGATTTAGCTCTAGCACTGGAGAGAAGCCGGTTCCACTGTTCCACTGTCCAATCTTGTGTGTATGAGTGTGTGGGGGGTGTTCCATACTACAGCTTTGGCTTAAAACTGATTCCCCCCAAAATAATACATGTTGAACATTTGTGAACATTGTGTTATCTCTTTGGAAAATTGGACTGGACTAGGTTTATGCTTTGCAGATTCAGCCAATCAGATGCTTTGAATCACGTAACTGGACAAAGGCAAAGTACTTGCAGATAAGATAAAGTATTCACTGTGAAACATCTTGGAGATTGGATCTGGAAAACAATTAGATGGTGTTCTGCTCCAGTTTTTACAGCTTTAAAGTCCTTAAAACCATTTGATTTTGCCCATTGCTGGCTGCCACAAAGCTGAAAGTGGTTATACTTCAATACAAACAGCACAGCTCGGAAAATGGAATTACCAGTGACACACCGTATCAAGAAGTAATGTAACCTCGTAAAGCATCCCATGGTTGGCTTTTGTCTGAACAGGTAGTTTAGAGCTCTGGAGGTGGAGGGTGGAGGTGGAGCTGGAGGATGGAAGGCACACATTAGAAAAACAAGCCATAAATCTACAGCAAGAACACACACACACACACACACAGTGTCCCATTAAATGATAAACCTGTCTGGAGCTACACTCCTTCATTCTGTCAGGACAAAATGATTCATTACTGCAGCAAGAGGAAAAATACACATCTCCCTAAGCTTATTACGACGAGCGGAGACAATTTTCCATGCATTGTTCCGTATCACTTTTCCTGTAAATCCAGAAATTTCCATTTAATGAAAGAATAACTGTTAGCATAGAAGAGCCTAATCATGCTATTGGAGAGGCCCATTCAAACCTCTGCAGTACTATGAGCCAGATGAAGAGAAGCTCTATTAAACTGAACGATCACTGGATTTGGAACACCTACATTGTTTTTGCACTCACTGTCCATTTGATCAGCTCCACTGACCACACAGGAGCACTATGTAGTTCTCCAATTACAGACTGTAGTCCACCTGTTCCTCTGCATACTTTCTCATCCCAATTTCACCCCCACAGGGACACCATGACGCAGGTATGATATGGTAGGTGGATCATTCTCAGAGCTGCAGTGACATTGATGTGGGACTGAGAATATTTCACACACCAAATATATCTAGCCAACAGCATCCTGTGGGAGGTATCCTGTGCCCACTGATGAATATCTAAAGAATGACAAACACAAACTGTGCCACAGCAGATGGATTTCTCTGCCTTTACATCTACAAGGTTGACCAACGAGGTAAGGGTTGCTAACTGCGTGGACAGTAATGGTGCTTTCCACCACATGGGTCTTGCTCTAAAAGGCATGACTCGACATGGCTCGGCACACTTAAAGCTTGTCGCTTTTGCACAGGCACAGCTCCCCCGCAAAATGGAGCCAGTGATGTCGCAATACCCCGTCTCTAACAGGAATCGTTAGCTTTGAAAACCACAACAACGGCAGCGGTAAAATTAGTTGATGTTTACTCATCATGTTTTTGTGTTGTTTTTTTTTTTTTGGAATGAACACAGCTCCGCGCCCCAGTTCTCACAGTTTTGCTTGTTGCGCGTATGGCTTTCACTGGAAATTTTCATCAGCCACCAACCAAAAGAGCATATAAATCTCATTGAATCTGATCCTGCAGACCAGGGTGAAATGGGGATGAGAAATTATGCAGAGCAACAGGTGGACTACAGTCTGCAATTGTAGATCTACAAAGTGCCCCTATATGGACAGTGAGTGTAAATACAAGGTAGGGGTTCCTAATCCTGTGATCATTTAGTGACCAAGTGTTTTTGGAACCCTGCTAAGTTTCTTCTACATTCAAAGGTATTATTAATATGTAGTTTCTCTGCCTTGGCTGAAGGAACACTCTTCTTGGAAGGCTTAACAATAGAATTTGATGGAGGAATTAATGGTAACGACAAGAAAATTAGTAAGGAGAGGTACTGATGTGGGATGATTCATTTTGGGAGACTAAATATGACACTCCATTACTGCAGTGAAACAGTTCCTCTGCCCTACAGCTCAGTGTTTGGTGTCTTTGTATCACAGTAGCCCAATACTTGGTATTAGGTTTATAAGTCAAAATATCCAATGGCAAGTTTGGGAAAGAGGGGTTACAGCCCCTCCAGAACGATCAGGAAGGGTCCGGCTGCCGCTGCCTTCATTTGCATTGTCTTTCCGACACAATCTGGAACTGCTTTCCCTCCAAGGTTTTTGAGAACGCCAACAACAAATGCTAGGGCGCATTTTGATTGGTTCCAGAATGCTTTCGGTCGGTCTGGAGCCGCCACGCTTGATTTGAAACATGCTTTGATTCTCTGATTAGTCGGAGTCCGTCAAAGGCCTGATGGATTTATTTCGTAACGCCTTGTGTCTTCTGATGGCATGGGGGTGACTAGGGTAGGAGAGGCTCCAAAACCAATGTGTACGCAGTGATTGACGCTGTAGCACTACACTGCTCTCCCATTGGATTCTCTCAAAACGCAAATTATACGGCTTGTCTCAGCATGGGAACTGCTTTGAGGCCTTTCTTACGCTTTCTTTCACTTCATGTCTCTCAGCCTGTTTTTTCCTCCCCTCTCTGCAGAAAGCCCATTTGCTTTCACCACGGTCCTCTGTTTTCTGTGCCGTTTGGTGTTTGTTATAAAACCTGTGGGTTCCCTGTTATAATCCACATCCTTCCATTTATGGGGAAACTTGAGCAGGGATGTAATCGGAGAGGAAGATTATCCAAACATGACTCAAAGACACATGTTACCTCTCTTCAGGGATCTGCTTCCTGAAGCTGTAAATCAGAGCTCCAGTGCAGATGCAACATTAAGGACATAGTTCGAGTCATTCATAATTTTGCTTTGTCCCACTGTGATTTGGCACAGTCAAATATTTCCCTAAAGCCCAAGCCTATTACATGTAGAAACAACTTCAAATGAATAGAAGTGGATATTAACTTGATATTTTGGTTTAACTTATTTTGGATTAACTTTAATATCTGTATTTATAAGGTCGTAGGTGACATACACATTGCCTTAAAATGCCTGGCTCTTTAAAGCAATACTAGGTAGTATTTTACCTTAAAATAACAGCTTTAAAAAATCATTTTAATGCTTCACTGACCAGTAATAGGGAGAATAGAGCCTCTGGATGAAGCCTATTTCTTATTTTTACACCCGCCTGTTGTATTTGAGTGTTATTTTGCCCCTTGAATCAGAGTTACAAGGTATGGTTAAAGACCCCTACAAAATAGGATGACAGTTCAAGAGCCTAATATGCCAAAAGAACAATGCTTCATTCCCAGGTTACTAGCACTGCTCTATACGCTGATCTGCCAGTCTGCAGTGATATCAGAGATATCTGCTGGACTTAAATTATGGTTAAATGTGGAACATCAAATGTGTTCGACAATCATATGTTATCTCCAACTCCTCTGTGATATGAAGCTGAATTCAGGTTCTTATTCCACAGCTTTTTGTTCAGATCTTTCAGTTCTGTCTTTTTTGGTAGATCGCGCAGCCATCTTTCCAGTGATTCATAACACGCCATTTGAAATGAGCCCAAAAAAATAAATAAATCTGTTTCAAGGACAATATAGCCCTAACACTTCATGCTCCACCCCTCTTTCCCAAAATAGAATGCAGACACCCCTACCACTGTAGGCAACATGGCAAGGTATAGCTAAGTTATAGGGCCAAAGGGATGAAATAGGATTCATCCTCTGTTGTTGCTAATCTGAAACTGAACTATGAAGTGTTTGGAAGAGGGTAGTACACCATCCTGCCGCTCCACTCTGCAACTGTAGGGGGAGCCCAGGAGCAAAAATACCAAATCATACCTAGTGTTCCTTTAAGCAGCTACTCTCACATATATAGTGCATCATAAAAAAGAGTGTATGACTTCATGAGTGTATAACATGGACTCCAATGAATAGATCAGTCTATTATAGTGCCTTATAAAGTTTGTAATACATTCTAAACACCCGATGTCTTCAAATCACATATTCTTGCTTTATAAAGTGTCTTCATACCAAATTAAAAACAACTATGCTGGTGTTATGCAGGCTTTGCTAATCATTAAGTAAATATGGACTACTCTATCCACTGCTTCTAAGTCAGCAGAAACAGCAGATGTAGAAGAATCATGTCCAACCTGACAAATGAAATCTGTCATCATGTTCTGGGCCCTACCAGCTGGAGAAGTGTGGAGAACAGTGGTGGGCTTTTTCCTCCTCAGTGTTTGGAGAAGGGATCACACAGGGGAAGCATTCTGGGAACAATCTGGTCCCGATACCTTCAAGAGGTTGAGGTTGGATGTTCTTGGAGAAGTGAGCATTTCTCTGTGCCTTGACCATAAGCAGCGTTAAAAATATGAGGCAAAATAAGAACAGGCCAGTGCCTGGAGTAATGAAATCCAGAGGGGTAAAAAGGAGGTGGGGGTGGGGAGAGATGTTTTGAATTTTGGACTGTTTAATCTCAGGCGGTTTTTGGAGGGATAAACATACTCTTTATTCCAGCCCATTGGGTTTGAGCAAACCATTTCTTTTCTTCACCCTCAGCCCTCTGCCTCATGAACCACAAAATTATGCCCATGTTCAGAGAAAAGATGCAGACATCAGTGGGGAAGGGTGGTGTAGAGTCATGTAGTATACACGGGGTTGGGCAGACGGCGGTTACTTCTCTGATGTCACCAAACCCAGAGGCAAAATGTGCCTAAATTACAACCCAAAACCCCACTGCTAGCACCTCATACAGAATGGGAAATGGTCTTCATTTGTATGACTTATAATCTGCTTAACTTTCAGGGCTTATGCTAAAAACATAAGAAAATAGCTTCTCTATGTAAAACACTATATTCTGGAAAGGTTTCACACTAGATGATGGGACATGGGAAGATTGGAGGATGAGTTCTGGTACACACACTCATCCCAAAGATATTGGATGGAGTTTGGTCACTGACACAGTTGCAGGCGCAGAGATGTGTTCAGTCTCAAAAAATCTACAACACCATACAAATAAACAATGAGTAAATGATGCTTAACGTTACCACCACCTTTGTGATGGTTTACAAAGTCTGCACTTCCCCTGTTTTTTAGGTTGCTTACAGTTTGGGGTTGGGAAGGGGGAGCTTTATAGTTGAAAACCAAGCAGCTACCAAGTAAGTAGAGGCAAGCAGAGTTGACTACATTAGGTACCACGCAGTGGAAAATAGTCACCTAGTTACATGTTAGCTATGTTACTTGTTAGGTCAATTTATACAGAATCTAATCAAAGAAATATAAACATCAGTATATCATTTGTTTCACCAGCATCAATAGGTTTCCTCTGTCCCATAACTCTTAACACGTAAGCTTGATTGTTTTTTTAGTTTTTTTTTTTTTCAAGCTATATGATGACACACGGCAACTATAAATATGGTTCCCTTCTAAGTTCAGATTAATCCAGCCCAGTTTCAGAGTGATAACCTTATACTGACTGCAAAGCTGATGCACCTTAAGCTACTGCACTCACCACAACCAAAGTACATCCAAACATTTGCATAATAAAAGTCTGGATAGCACCACAAGACTGTCTGGTGTTGGAGTGTGCAATGAAGAAGTTTCTTGATTGTGGCTTTCCCTTGACCACATGTTCATCGCCTCAGCTCTAGTAACAATAACAGCAAGCCGTTAACTCCAGCTTTTAAGCGTGGAGAAAGTGGGGGTTGTGAGGTGCAATATGGAGGGACTTGTATTCTGCAATGCCACAAGAGGAAGTGGAATGGGACAGTATGGTGAAGGACACTCTAAACAGGATATTAAACAGCTAATAAACATTGAGCAGCACATGGTGCGTCTTTTTAATGCTTCCCAGGCTTCTGTAGCAAAACGGTCGGCTTCAACCAAACGCTTACCTCAGTGCAAAATAGGTTCAGTGGCATACATACCACGAGAGACTATTTTAAAACAACCCTGGTGGCACATGATGTGCATGATCTCATCTAGCAAACATGCTAGTGCTTATTTTTATGTGTTCCCTTGAGTTAGGCCTCAGTGCAGGCTTACTGTAGTGGGTTAACCTATACTAACTACACAAACTGGAGTATTTCTTTCTGTTATCATGCTACCTTGGCTCTAATTATGTAATTTATATACTAACATGTTGGATTAGTTTAGCCTTGCTAATCATGCTAACTTTTGGTAATCCGCAAGCATGCTAACCTGGTTCAGTTTGTCCTAGCTAATTTAGCATGATGACAAGACTTTTTTTCTCTCTTTCTAGCACGTTAAACTCCCTTGTAACATCTTAGAACTCTGGAAATTTCCTCAGTGTTACTATGGGTTTTGGAGCAATAGTTTCTCGGACAAACCCCAAAACCCTCGCAAAAATATGCTGGAATCTATCATCAGGACACTGAAAGAGTGAAGCAGAACAGGGATCTCATCTAAAAAAATCCGAAACTGAGCTGAATATGTGGCAGATTTTCAGAGAGAAGAAGAAAAATGTACATGTGCTCCAGTTGCACGTCCACGTTTATTAGTCTCACAGCTGTAAACCTCGGGTTTTAAAGAGAACCAGTCTTGTTGGGTTCTGAACAAAGGCCAAGGCCAAAAATGCTGAGTGGTCTCCGTGTTGAAGGTACTTTTCCCACTAGCAGAGTTATGACATATCTAAGTAGACAGGGCTGGTGGCAGGATAGGCAATTTAACGCTTGTCTTTTTACGACTATATGAGCGTGAAGGTTTCGGTATGGGAACAAGCTTCCCAAGTTTGACCTGAAGTGTATCTCTCTCTCTCTCTCTCTCTCTCTCTCTCTCTCTCTCTCTCTCTATCTATCTATCTATCTATCTCTCCTCCCTTTTATTTCTTTTTTTTCTTTTCTTGCTCTCCCTACTGATATATAAGACAAAAGTGCTCTTAAAAGTAAAGGTGCTACAAAGAGTTATTTAAGTAATGTCATAGAAGAATCACTTTTTTTTCATGTTTGTTTAAGGGATGTGTGTGTCTGAAGAACTCTTTAAATGTTAAAAAAAATAATAAATGAATAAACAAACAAATAAATAAATACAAATAATAATAATACTTAACTTGATGTAAAAGTTCTTTACACATTTAAATGTAGCAAAATATTTCTTTATGGAAGCAGAAGTGGTCACACTATGGTATCATTCAACTCAAAGAACCCCTTGTAGCACCATGAAGGCTGATATTTTAAGTATTGTGTTCTGGTATATTAGAGCAATTACAAAGTTAGAAACTGTACTTTTTCTAAGAACAGAGTACTCACCTGTCATTAGGGTGGTACACTTTATTCTTCAGTACCTTGAGTTAGAGAATGATTTAAATAATTTGTACATTGGAAATAAGCTTTCTGGATTAATTTTATGTTTATCCTCAAATATTTAAAGTGTTTATTGACTGCTGTGCTATGTACTGTTGTGTATTTTATATCATGGTTTTGTAACACTAGGTGTTATTACCGGTTAATGTCTTGAAATCCACAACACAGTGCTGAAGTTCTTTAACATACTTGTGTTACTCATAATGTTTTTTTTTTTTTTGTGTAGCGACAATTATAATGCTTATGTTGATCTTATCTTTACATTATGTCAGAAAGTGTCAAAATTATCTGCAGGATTAGTACATTATATCAGTACAGAGAAGTTGTTGAATGCTCCTCATATATAGATCTGTCTCCAGAATCGCTGCCAGAGCAACAACTAATAAAACAGACAGAAATGTCATTAATGAAGTATCCATTAGCAGTGAAATGCCTCGTGCCTCGACTCTGGAAATGACAAATCCTTAATTCTACTGATGGTCTGAATGTGCTCATTGAAATTGCCAGCAATTCTTCACTTTGTCTCTGTTCAATGGATTGCATTTTATCCCCAGGAGATGGAATAGACAACTCCTGCAATGGTGCATAAGGAGAAATGGGTGAGAACAATGGGTGTTTTCAGGCAGATTATTCTAGTGCCTTGCTGCAAATGTGTTCAAGTCTAATGGCACTTTTCCACTGCATGGTACCTTCTAGGCTTAACTCGGTTCCACATACTTCTTGATACCTGGGCCCTGGTAGCTTTTCCATTAGCACAGCTCTCCCTTGAAATGTAGCCACCGACATCACAAAACACAGACTTTAATGGGGAACTGCAAGCTTTGGAAACTACAACAAAGGTGATGGTAACAGTAAATATTTACTCAAGGTGTGTTAGTGTGTTTTTTGGTTTTTCGAAACAGGACACAGTTTAGGCGCGCTTGGGTTTGTACATTTTTTGTAGATTTTTTGTTCCTTGTTGCACTGTCCAGCTCATGTGATCACTACTGTAGCGGTTAGTTTAATTTGGATGCATATCGCCACATTGAAGTCTTTCTGGCCAGTCACGCTTCACGGCTTAGTCCCTACTCGGCTCACTTGGAACCACAAGCAAGCAGTGACAAATAAAGTACCAATTTCCAAGTACTTTCAAAGAGGCAGAGTAGAGCCAAGCCAAGTTGAGTAAGTACCATGCAATGGAAAAGTGGTGTAAGTAGATGTAAGGATGGAGTCATAATATACACCGATCAACCATAACATTATGACCACATCCTTGTTTCTACACTCACTGTCTATTTGTAGCTCTACACACAGAAAACAGAGTAGTGCTGCTGGAGTTTTTAAACCCCTCTGTGTCACTGTTTGACTGAGAATTGTCCACCAGCCAAAAATAGCCAGCAAACAGCATCCTGTGTAAAGACGTACTAGAAGACAACCATCACAAACTGCAGCAACAGAAGAGCTACTGTTGATCCTAATTTTATGTTTGATCTGTTTATATAGATTAGATTGTACTATCATTATGCATTCTTCCCATAATGTACACAAGTCCATAAAACAATGCTTTGAATTAATTATACTTTTCTTATGCAGAGGTAACACATGGAAATCTGAAGAAAGCTCTCCTTCTTTAGTAATCTCTACGCCTTGCTGGCTTCAATGAGAATTCCTTAGAAATAATAATAATAAAAAATCCTGGTGTTGGCAAAGCTTTCCCTTTGTGTGCTTTTTACGTTTTGGGCCAGTTGAACACCCTGCTTACCCCAGCCTCCTACTGGCCTTAAGCCAGCCACAGTTCACAAGAACTGTGTGTGTGTGTGTGTGTGTGTGTGCGTGTGTGTGTAAGTGTGTGTGTGTGCATGTGCCCCAAATTCCCCACATCTGCTCCCCATTGCGACCTGTCAGGAAAGCTACCGTTCATGTGCTTTCTCTCTCACACATTTACCGGACTGTCTCAGGTATGAGTTGACTGAGGCTTTGACTTGATATTAAACATGAATTAAATTTGATTTATTCACCAAAAAAAAAAACACAAAGCATTCACTTGTGTTTTGTACCATTTTTTAAAAACTATTTTATAAATCATGTAACTGGTTTATCTCCACTCTTCTGTAGAAGAATCACTCAGAATTCCTGGGTACTTTTCCGATTTAGAAAGACTGAATCAACAGTTGGTTCAGCAGCTCTGGTGACCCAGTACAAGAAATAATATGTTTTTTTTTAACCATGTTACAATTTGGAAACATACTTCATTCACTGGCTCATAAGGCTGAATACTTTTTTCTTGTCTATGTAACAGCTGTATTAAGGCCAGTTGTTTACATTCTAATTAAAGGAAAATCAGAGTCTAGCTCACACATTTTGAAACAGACTGTTATGAATGTTGTGCGAAAGGCTGTGGTAGATTATAAGACTTGGACAGGGGTCAGAAAAACAGTTAGCACTATGTGCCTTTTGATTGTTTCATTTCCAGACTCTAAGAGCTGAAGAGTAAAAGTGCATTCTTTGACCTTGAATGTTTATTTAATGTAATGAAGCAATTTATCTAATTCGCCATATCTCTAAACATGTGTGGACACTTCTTAATTAACAATTCATCTGCATTAATATACACCTGTACTGGATGCCAAGGCTCTGACACAGTGTGAAAAACCTTCATATAAAAGCTACAATGCTAAGAATTAGCAAACATGCTATATATAATAGCACCTATATCAAATACGTATCGGATGAGCTGGAGTGGCAGAACTAACCTCCAACTCACCAATGTTCTTATGGTGGAATACCATCAAATCTGCACAGCAATGTTACCTCATCAGTGTAAAGCCTTCCCAGAATATTAGAAGAGGGCAAAATGAGGCTGTGGTGGTGACCATATTAATTCATACTGGAAGGCTAGAGGGTGGAGATCAGTGTTTTTGTGGCTAACTCATTATGAAACGAAAGCTATTGTTTTTCATAAAAGCGGAAGGGAGAAGAATTGTGGGTAATAAACTGAGTAATAAACCAGTTATGAGCTGTCCTCAGATGTGTGGAATTGGAACACAGTGTTGGATGCAAACTGACAGTTGCAATTAGTTTCGTCTGAATCTTGCTCAACATTGACACGACTGAAGCTACGCCCCCTACTTGTCAACACATGGTTCTGCCAGACAACGACTGTTTCAGGGCAGAGCAGAGTGCCATTTTTGTGTATTATTATGTGTTGATATTTATGTCTGTTGTTTTTGTGTCCTTCTCATTGTAAACACTGAAAAGAGGTGAAATTTTGATCTGCCCTTGCATCAGATTCTACATACACATACTGTGAGTTTTCTTAATGGGGATTAGTCATAGTCCTTGCACCATTCATGCACTCTGTAGCAGCATCCAATGAGCATAAAGCTATCAGGTCCAATGCCTGGTGTCACTGGAGGGCTATAAAGCCCCTGAGCATACATTTGAGATAAGCTGGGATGAAAGAACCAAATAAGGGTCAAACTCTGTACTGAAACACACGGCAGGTGTCTAAAAACGTTTGCTTATATACTGCATACTCACATACAACACTGCAGATTAGTATCACTCTGTATTCCATTAAAAGCCTTGCCAACTGTCTTGCAATTACACGGTTTGTCATGATCTTTTCCAGAGTCCATTCCAGCCTCTGTGGACTCATGCAGAGACAGATTCGGCCCTGACGTGTTGACTCAGACTTCTGTAGAACACCGTTCCACAGTTGACAGGCGCTCTTTCTGTCCTCTGTCTCCTGAAAGGACTGCGGTTGAAGAGTGTCCCACTCCATGCGGCGAACATTCCCACTTTTGGCTTGTTTCTTTTTTTTTTTTTTTTTTTTTTTGGCATGTCACCGCAGTGCTGACATCCAGAACTTTCTGCTGAAAAGGAACAAAAACAACACTCTTATCCTCCTCCATAACTCACTCTGTGCTCTTGACTGGCTGATCTTTCTGTGGTGGGGCACCTTTGATCCCAATCCAAAATCAGATTCTTTATCCGATTGAAAACATAAACAACCTGAAAAAATCTCCTATACAGTACAGGAGGAGATATTACACCATTAAGAATGTCAGAAATATTACTTTATTGAAGATTTAAGATAGGATATTAATGAGTAAACATCTTCAATAAACTGTGTTTTACAAAAATATATCAGTATAGCAAAAGGTGGTAGTCCAAACACAAGCGCTGAGACACTACTGGGCACTAGATATCAGAGAGAATCGCATAAATAAACATTGGTTACACTTTCCACACCAGTAAATATTACTGTGCACTAGAACTGATTATGTATTAGACATTAAACAATAAACAACCGACTCATAAACAACCTCAGAAAAGCCCTACATATTACATTTTAAGATATTTCTTTCTAAAAATATCAATAAACCATTTGTGATGCAATTTTGTATATAATATTTCATAATAAAGAACAAAACAAACAAACAAAAAAATTAAAACCATAATAAACTGTTATTTTGTATGATTTACATGTTTCACTTATTAATGTTCTCCTATTACAAACCTCATGCAATACACAAACTACATTCTACAAGCACTGGGAATCCCTAGGTATCAACCGTTTGGTTGTTTGTTCATTCATTCAACTTCTGTAACCACTTCATCCTGATCCTGGGTCTGGAAGTCAGGGCATTAGGCACAAAGCAGAAACCCACACTGTACAGGGCACAAGTTCAGGAAAAAATATGGTAATGCAATAGCGTAAATGTAGTAAATCTTTAATCATTATTACAGTTTAGAGAATGGATCACTCAAATAAATATGTCATTGTAAAAGGACAGCAAACTAAGCTGAAGTTAGCAAACAGCTGGGTAGGTAAATACTTCAGAATTCAGATGAACCATGGCACTGTGACAACGCAGTTAATACCAGGCTGCTTCAAGGTATTCTATGATACAAATAAATTAAAGACTTTCAATAGGTCTAGTTTTTATAATGATGCTTTGGAACCTGTAGAAGAGTGCTGCTTTATTTATTAACCTTGAAATTGAAGTTCCAGGTTTAACTTCATAACTAGCTGGCTATCACTAGCTATGTAATATCAAACAATGAAAAATTAAAAGTCCTATATGCGTTCCTATTATTTTATTACAACTTCATACACAAACATACTGAACATGCATATGCTGTTTATTTTAGCTCTATATGCAATTATATGTAAATTGACAAAGCCCATTGTAATTAAAAACATGTCTTCTAAATTTTCATTAGTATATTGTAATGTAAAATATACCTTTCACCAAAAATATATTATTATTATTATTATTATTATTATTACTACTACTATGTTATTTTTAAATAAATTATTAAGCCTTGATTAAAGTGTAAATTTACCAGAGGTCCTCAAACCTTTGCTCAAACCTTTAACGTTGGATAGTAGGAAAATAGTGTCCATTATTGCCATACTCAAATACTGGATTCTTAATGTACTTATCTTAATTACAATGCATGCTCAAAAATTAGTTAGTATTAGTACTAAGTGAGAAATTGTGACATACATCTAATGTGCTGTTATGTTCTCACATTACTGTATTCTTCTCAAGAACATTTTTCTCTAGAACACATTCCCCCTGGCCTTGTTCATCACTCAGCTGTGCTGAAAGAACCAGGATTAATCCCAGTTCTAATGAGTGTTGTTTGGTCTGGTGGTTCACTCAGCTCCCATGCTGGTTTATGGTCCACTGATGAGCTTTTATTACAGAAAATGTATACTTTATTGGTGCAATGATTGGTCTCTAATGGAACCACTATCTATCTTCTCAGACCTGGATCAGCCCTGATTTATTTCTGCTTGATGTGGCTGGACACTTTCTCCTGGGCGGCCATTTACAGGCCCTGGCCATTCCTTTGTAGATAAAATATGGAGGGTTTTATAGTGTCTCAATGGAAAGGAATAAATCCCTGCAACAGTAATTTTTTATGCGCAACAATGTGTTAAAGTCTGTAAATTTCAAATCAAAATAGTGATTGTTAATTAAAATAATAATAATATCTTCAGTAATTCATATTAAATGTAATAATTGTGGTGAAGAAAATAAGTAAAAGTATAAAGAATTGAAATCTAACAGAACATTTGTAATCAGAAAGTAATTTATTTAACCTTAAGGTGGTCAACACACAATAGCACAGAGTACTATGTGAATGTGGACAAAGAAGATGTTTTCACAGAGAGTTTATAGGTAGTTTATACGTCATAAGCATAAGATAATCACTCTAAGTTTCTGCAAGCTTAGTTTCCTTAGAGACATTCCAGTTTGATATACAAGATGAGGGACAGAATGTTTTGTTCTGATAAAGCACTGACCTCGAACTGACCTGACATACACTTAGTTTGTGAGTTCTGTTGACGATTAGAAATGAATATACAGACAAAACCAGACCGGGTCTTTCAACAGAGACATATAAAAATTTCCATTACACTAATGTTTAAGAGAATATTACATAAAGACACATTCTTAAAAACAAAGGAGCAACAAAAGGATCTTTAAGTGATGCCAAGTATTTTTTTAAGAGATGTATGAATGTGAAGAACCTTTTAAAAGTTAAAAAAATCTGTCATTCTTAAGGTTCTTAAGGTTTCAAAACATATTAGCAAAATGGATTATTATTATTATTATTATTATTATTATTATTATTATTATTAGGGTTCAAGCACTCAGTGCGCTGAACCCTATTTTATTTGTTATGGGTTTTCTTATTATCTTTTTCTCTTGTAAAAGTCATTGTGAGTAAGAGACCGTAGGTCGTACAGCCTCCCCACTTGGAGGGTAGAGTAGTTTGTGTGCATCTCGGAGAACAACAAAAATTACACTGATTGGCCTAATGGTGGCGCTATAGCAAATCAAAACGCATTTAGGTCCATATCTCCTACACCGTGAGGCGTAGAGATGATATCTTCCCGATTCCTTGGGTCCTGACAAATCAAAAATTGATTAGTCAAAATTTCACTTTTCCCAGTTTATTATTATTATTATTATGGGTGCAAATTTGCAAAACATACTTTTGTGAACTAGACCGTGGACTTTTGTCCAGTTCTCTTGAACTTGGTGCCAAAATGTTTGCAGGAGTCTGTTGGTTAATAATTACCTTTATGATTATTATAGCTTTTTTTCAATGAAACCAAAAGAGGTTCTTCTGTGGTATTGCGCAAAGAACCTATGGTAGCACTTACATTTTTAAGAGCGCATCTTCAACTACATACCGTTTTTCTGTATATCCATACTACATCTCCAAATAATATGTGTGGGGTGGGTGGTATCTCAGCCGCACAGCTTTATGGTCATAGTGGCCTGGCATTAAGCCTCATCAATTACACTCTGTGTCTTTGTGGAGTTCAGTGCATTCTCCCCACGTCTGCTCCAGCCACTAGGATTGTACTGGTTTGCTCATGGTGTTGGTTCCAATCCTGAATGAATATGGGATGTATCAGGCTTAATAATTGATGCCAAGTCTACTGTGCAGATCATCAGCAGGGTGGGTGACCCACTGTGGCGACCCCTTGATGTAACAGCCAATAGTTTCAAAGTTCAGTCTTAGAAGTTGATGGAAAGTAATCCCAAACTCACTCTATGACATTGAGGACTGGATTCAGGGGTGGCTGGTTCATTGTTCACCCACCCTGCCTATGATCCAACAGCTCCTTCTACTGTTTGTGTTCTCAGTGCACACTTCTCAACAGCTGCACATCCTTTCAGACCCACACTACAGAATATGTCAGACCTGAATCAAGGGTGAAGCCCGATTTTAACTGGGACAGTTTTGTTGATTTACCAAGTCTTGTTTTGTGTTCTAGTTTCTTATTATGGGTTCCAGAGTCATTTAATCTAGTATTTCTCAAACTTTTCTGTACTCCCCAGAGTGCTCCCAGGGTTCTTTAATAAAAGCAATAGTTCTACTTCAACCAGATAGATCCAGCTGTGTGGTGAAATTGTTCTTCAGATCCATGGAGAATGCAGTGTTTATGGTTCTATATAGCACTAAAAAAGGGTTCTACTGTTGTAACAAGCTGACGTTTGTAACAATAGGAGAACCCTTTTGGGAGCTATCCCAAACCTTTTTCAAAAATGTGCTACTTAGTACCATGTTACCCCCCTTTTTTATCAATCTGCAAAACCATTTCCACAGGAAAATAACTATTTCTCAATGGAAATAGGGCTATATAGAACACACCACGTTAACTAAAGAACCCTTGAAGAACCACGTTAAGAGTGTAGTTGAGAATAATTTTGAGCATTCAACTCTGACACACATGTACACATCCTTTGCTTCCAGACCTAAGCAGAATTTATTTTAAACTTTGTAATATATTGTAATCTAATAAATCTAAAAATATCTACAACTTTGTATTTGAAAATAAATAAATAAATACATTAATTTATTAATTCCTTGGCACTAAGCACTTATTCAGTTCAGGGTCACGGTGGGTCCAGAGCCTACCCAGAATCATTGGGCGGCAGGAGGGAATACACCCTGGAGGGGGCGCCAGTCCTTCACAGGGTGACACACACACACACACATTCACACTTTTTCAGTCACCAATCCACCTACCTGCATGTGTTTTTGGACCATGGGAGGATACCGGAGCATCCAGAGGAAACCCACGCGGACACAGGGAGAACACACCAAAATCTTCACAGACAGTCACCCAGAGTGAGACTTGAAACCTCAACCTCCAGGTCCCTGGAGCTCTGTGACTGTGACCTGCTGCGCCACCGTGCCACCCTAAAAATAAATTCATTTTACAGTTTAATTACTACAAGGGACATGCATTATATAACCCCCCTCCCCACACCCACCAGTCACTGAACTCTAGATTTGGAAAATAAATGCTCCTTTTGACTGGAACATAAATAAATAAATGAAGGGTGGTCTCTGATATTTTTGCTTTGTGTAGTAGCTTAGCCATTGTTTTCTACATAAGACTTTGTAGGCTAGCTGTTGTGTACATGCCTGAGTGCTAATTTCTCCCTGTACTCCATTACATCTCTCAGTACTTGATCATAAATCAACTGTAAATGGTTCCGATGAGTTTAGCTGTCTTTATCCTGTTAGCACAGCCTGTTATTGCATGTACTAAGCTGTCCAAGCAGTAATTCATAACTTTGGTGCTGTTGTTTGGACCAGGTTGCCAAGTCCACCGCAATAAAGACCTTGAATGACTGATTATTGACACTTGGTAGCACAATCGAGACCTCATAACCTCAGAGTATCTACTGACCAACACTAATCATTCATGCCAGAAATGCTGGCTATTTGTGACCAAACGTATTTAGACACTGCTCTGTGACACATGCATTTGTCTGTAATATCTCCAGCGTAGCAGGGACCAGTAGAATGAGCTTAAGGTCTCCATGCTCAATGCCAGGTGTCAGGCAGAGGAGAGTAACTCACAGGATAGAGCTGTAAGCAGTTGAACTGTTTAAAATGCTACAAAATCTTCATAGCAATGTTCCAACAGCCAGTGTAAAGTCATTCCAGAAATCTAGAGGCAGTTACTGCAACGAACCTGGAACAAAACACCTATTAAATACCCTTCTTTCAAAAGAAACAGCAAGTGGCCTGCAATATTTTTGACACATACTGTTCATTTTAGACAATGTAGAAATATATGGACGCTTGATGTTTGGTTTTCCATTGTAAGCAAAAGCCATGACAGATCTTTTACACTGGCTTTTAACAAAGGCCCCTTTCCAAAACCACATCATATTTCCTGCTCTGTTGTCTCAGGTTGATTGAAATAAGCCTCCGCTGCTGTTTCACCCCCAATTTGTCTGTCACAATTTTGTAAACCCCACCATTCTGTGGGGACACTTCGTAAACCCCAGCTGGCAACATTTCCCACTGTAATGAGTTTTGGCAGTAACAGCAGCAATTTATCCATCACTTATAAGGGCTCAGTTCTGTCAGATCATCCATCTGCGTTGCCAAGTGATTGGGCAAGGTGTTTTCCTGAGTGTTTCTGTGGGAAATCAGTCATCCTCGAACTGTTTGACAACGAAACTCCATATTTCAATCAAGGGCCAACAGGCTCCTGTTAAAACTTCCCAAGAATAAACAGTGCCAGCTTGGTTCTGTGCTTCATGTACACTCGTGCAGACTGTTTTGACTGAAGCATTTGGCTACGCTAAACTACGTCATGCCATTCCATGCTATACTAGTGTAAACTACACAGCGAAAAGACAGACTGTGTCACTGCCTAGACAACAGCAGTGCTAACGCCTTGCTGGAATGCACATAATGCAATCTGCCACTGGAAAATTATGCCTCCAGTGTACAGTCATTGGCCACTTTATTAGAAACACCCCCTTTCTACCTTCACCCACTGGCCACTTTATTAATAACACCCACTTCAACAGACACTCACTGGCCACTTTATTAGAAACACCCCTTTTTCTTTCAGTCACTTGCCATTATATTAGAAACACCTCTTTTCCTTCACTCACTGGCCACTTTATTAGAAACACCTCTTTTCCTTTGACTCACTGGCCACTTTTTTAAAAACACCCTTTTTCTTTCAATCACTGGTTAATTTATTAGAGACACCCCTTTTTCTTTCAGTCACTCGCCACTATATTTGAAACACCCCTTTTCCTCCACTCACTGGCCACTTTATTAGAAACACCCCTTTTCTTTCACTCACTGGCCACTTTATTAGAAACACCTCTTTTCCTTTGACTCACTGGCCACTTTATTAGAAACACCTATTTTCCTTTGACTCACTGGCCACTTTATTAGAAACACCTGTTTCACTCACTGGCCACTTTATTAGAAAAACCTCTTTTTCTTTCAGGCACTCGCCACTATATTAGAAACACCCCTTTTCCTTTCCCTCACTGGCCACTTTAATAGAAACACCCCTTTTTCTTTCACTCACAGGACAATTTCACGCGTGCACATCGGTGTACAATTACAGCCTGTAAATCATCTGCTGCTGCAGTTTTTTTAGGCCTAGCTCATATGTCATTGGTCATTATGTGGTGAAAGGGCCTCTGTTGTTCAGATGTCTTTTGGGCACTGGACCATTCTCAACACAGCATTATAACTGACATGTGTGTGTGTGTGTGTGTGTGTGTGTGTGTGTGTGTGTGTTTGTGTGTGTGTGTGTGTGTGTGTGTGTGTGTGTGGTATAACTGTATCAGAAACAGCAGTGCTGCTGGGATATTTTCACATATTTGTGTTACTGCCAGTTTGAGTGCAACCTAACTGTCAAAAATGTCCAGACATAAGTAGCTTTTCATTCAGAAATTGACAAAAGGCTAGAGAATGCCAAACACAAACTGTGTCAACACGAGTGGCAGCCTCTAAGACGGGTTCTAATATACTGGACCACACTGAAAATGCAGTGTTGTGCATTTGTCCATTATTAATTCTGCACCTCATCGGAAATGCCAGTTGGAATTTCCAGAAATGTGTGTCACAGCTTTAAATATATCTCCTAATAAACACAAATATAGAGTAAAGAGTACCTAATAAAGCGGCAGATGAGGAACTTTTGCAGTTTGTAAAAATGGAAAATATGCTGCTGCAACCGGATGGAGCTGTTATTGCTTCAAGAAGGTCTGCAGGTCTGCAGTGCAGGAGCTCTGTTGTGGTGGTTAACATACAAACGGATGCATCTGAGAGCCCCACTCCACTCTGTTCTTACCATCTAAGGTGGTCCCATGTGTTTGCAGCTCTACAGTGCAGCCTAGTGCTCCACATGTTGCTCTTGACTACGTCCTTGATTGAACCTTCTTGCCTGAACGGCATCTGGAAAAGGCCCAGGTTTTGGCGGTGCTGGTCCATACAAGGTGGCCACATGAAAGATGTATTTTGGAGAGGCTGCAGGAGTGTGTAGGACAAAGTTAATCCAGCAGACTTCATTTGAAAAGCTGTGCTGCTCTTGGTAGTTCCTCCATCCTTTAGGAGTACTCATTATTGATGGAGTAAATCTGTATCTGTGGTTTAAAGCAAATGTTCTGGCTTGGAAAGGATTCTCAGGTGACTGAAAATGTCAGTGTAGGATGTGAACAGACTGTGACAGGTTCCACAAGTAAACGAATAAGGAACCTAAAGTAGGAGTGTGCTGAATGATCATTAAAAAGATTTTGATGCTGTGAAACCCATAAGTGCCAGAGATGTGGATAAAAGGAATTCTATTTAACACTTCATCATATTCTCCACAAGAGTGTGAGTCCATGCATAAAGACAATGCCTGGTCACCTTTCTCTGTTCCCTGGGAGTCTCTTCAAATGAAGATGGCAAAAAGAAAAGCTTACCTATGTATGCAACAGGAGAACCCGTGTTGTTATAGCTACTAACCCATCATATAATACATATTTATAAAAATATACTGAGAGGTTGCACTTTATATTCAACTATAAAAATGTTGCGTTGCAAAAAGCCATTTTTTAAATTATTTTTTTATTTTTGTTTTAAATCAATTCATTGTCCATTAGTCTTGTAATTCCATTGCAAAACTCCAGAAGTGTGTCTTGGCTGATCGAGTACTTCTGGGGTCAGGGGAAAATTGTAAATTTGTTATTTGGCCGACCCACAACTTTAATTACAGAGGACCCTTAATACATTTTTGCACTACTTCAGGTTTTGGCAGGAAAATCTCACTGACTTATGTGTTCCTGAAACATTAAGTTGGGTCATATTTCTTAAAGTGGGCTACTGTTGATTCTGGTTTTTGCCGTAGATAGCGGGATGCCTTGTTATTCTTTTAGTACTGGGTGTTCCCAATCCATCAGAGCCAAGTTAGTGCTAAGATATTACATTTAAAGAATGATGGATTGTGGTTCTAAATGGTTTATGCCTTTTCCCAGGCCCTGGATGCAGAATTCCTGCAACGATTTGCACCATACATCACTAGTCCTGGGAATTTTGGACACCCTTAATTTGAGATAAGATCACAAAATCCAGGACGTTCAGCACCCATCACCACATTTCTCAGTGTCACTGGAAAAGCTTCGGAGAACTCTGAGAAAGCCCAACTGAGGTTTCGGTTTCCTTAAGTATAATCAGCCCCAGTGTCCTACGTAATGGAAAGATGCAAAGACAATGAATTGTGGTCTGAATCGTGGTCCTCTGGTTCCAACACAGACAAGAAACAAAGTTCGCTTGAGGCAGAAGAGCACGTCCAGAGGTTTTGTTTTACTTTTACTTCAAATTGTCAAAAATTCCTGGGGGACAGAGCAATGCAAATTGTAGTCGGTTCATACATCCAAAGAAAGCCTTGGCTCCTCACATGCTTTCTGTTTTTTCTTGCTTTTTCTCTTTCTCTACCACTCTCTAACCTTAGAATGGCTCATTACTGTCATGTAGCTATATTTTCAAATCCCATTACCCATCTATTACTTTGTATTTACATAACTATTACACAGTAATAAATCATTGCGTTTGCCCTTCTGACAGTTTCCTCTATGTTTTGATATCAGGAAATGATATAGGTAGTCTATATGTAAACTGTATTTATTTTCTTCCTGTTCTGAAAAACAACACAGTGATGAACATATTGTTGCCAAATTCAGATCATAATAAAAATGCCCTATTTACAAATTCATGGATTTGCATGAGATAAATGGAAAGTTTTAAATCCAAGATCCCTGCATATTTCTCCACTCCTGTCTTTAATTTTCTGTGGAGCTCTGTTCTCCACTTCAGCTGCATCTTGGGTTTGGCTTTTCAGGACAAGATGCACTAAGTAGATGTATATTGGATATCTTTTTTTTTTGCTTTCCATGTTCCATTACATTGGAACACTTTTTTTTTTGCCAGGTTCAGACATCTGTTCTACCCTGAAGGGTTTAAAGCAAGGATGGGGGGTTTGATTATTTCATGGTTCATTGTAAAGAAAATTATTTACTTTCCCATTAGATATTATCCATTTATTTATTCATTTTATTGCATTCAGCCACGAGAACATAGTGAAGCCAGGTAATGATGTTGGATGATTAGTTCTGGCACTTCAGCTCATCCCAATGGAGCCTTGTTACTCTGGAAAACACAACAAGTTCCACTGGTCCACAGCACAGTATTGGGGTGGCTTTACATTCCCCTAGCCTTAGCATTGGGCACGGTGATCTCAGTCTCCTGTGCAACTGCTCCAGAAAGTCTCATCCTATATATATAGACTGTGTATATATATATATATATATATATATATATATATATAAATATATATATATATATATATATATATATATATATATATATATATATATATATATATATCTTTTGAGATTATACAATCTGTTTGCAACTTAATAGGCACTCCTTAAAGTATAATATAGCAAATAATATATAGCAGAAAACCAGTATTTTACACATAGCACCTACAAGTAAAGAGAAGGTTATTATGTCTGGGAAAGAAAAAGGAGATGGAAGAAATGTGAAAAATCTCTTGCCTGAAAATTGTTACATCCACCCTTTGGCAGAAATCAGCTTGAACAAGGAGTTGCAATAAAAAAGAATGGCAATAATTTACCATATTAAAGAGGGACCTGTCAGCAGCCTTTTCACTGACCACTGCCCATCCCCAGACAGTGGAATGTAATATCTCTCTGGTTCAACAACACATCTGGGATGAGATTTGGTTTTAGTCCTCTGATTTTCCGGCTGATTTAAAGCTACAGAAGGCATGTGAATGTTGGCAGGCACAGTTTGAACCCCCTTAAATGTCCAATTTACACAGTCCTAAACTTTAGAATAAAGCACAAGATGTTGCTGCTAAAATCTCTGCCAAATTCTCTACAGAGTGTGATCTCACACAAGACTCTATAATACGATTTTCTGGAGATAAACACATTGGGCATTCCAAGAGTCATACATTACATACCCTAAGACCACCAATTATGAATCAAGATTAGAGCATTATATCTGGATTTATGCTAGCATTATTTTGATGATTATCAAGCTAATCCTACTGTAAATCTCCATTTGACCACCTGTATTAGTCTCAGTTTGGTCTTTGTACTGTATAATAAGTTACCCACAACCACTGACTACAAATATGAGTACAATTCACCAAATAAGAAAAGCTAATTTACCTAAATAAAAAATGAGAATGCAGAAAGTAATTTTTGGTAAGAGTCAGTAGCTATAGCACCTGAAAACTCAAACATTCAAATCCACTGAATATATGTATGTTTGGACACCTGCATGGGAGGCCTCCTAGGAAAGATTGGGTGGCTGCTGGAAGTACTGTTGGTGGGGCCAAGAGGGAAGCACTGTCCCCGTGGTCTGTGTGGATTCCAATGCCCAAGTGTATTACTATAGTAATGAGGGAACTGTAAAACCTCTTTGAGGACATGAAATGTCCTGGTAGAAATACGGGTGTTTGACACATGTTCTGCTAAATCTATCACTGTGATCTTCTCTGGCCTCCCCAAATGCCATCACATCATCAAGATGAATGCTGCACATTTGTTGTGGTTCACACAACTTGCAAAAATGTAATGCATTTTAGGTGTTTAGAAAAGCACTATTTAAATGTATGCATCATTCGTTCATTTATCCATTTGTTCAATGAGCTGCATTTTTTGTCACAGGTTGGTAAAGTTTAACCCATGAACTAAAATATGCTTAACTGTGGTTAAGCCATGAGAATCACTGACCATATCATTATATTTTTGCCTGTATGCAGACAAAATGTATTGGAACATATATCATTCTCATTAAATTCAGGTGTTTCATTCAGTCCCATTGTCACAGGTGCATAAAATTAAGCACATAGCCTTGCAATCTGCCTTTTAAAACATTTGGGAAAAAAATGGGTAATTCTAAAGAGTTCACTTATTTCTAGCATGGTACTGTAATGGGATACCACCATTGTACAACAAGTCAGTTTGTGAAATTTCTTCCCTTCTACATATTCCACAATCAAATGTGAGTGCTACTATTGAAAAGTTGAAACATTTAGGAACCACAGCAATTCAGCCACAAAGTGGCAAACAACATTAAGTCATAGAACAGTGTCGCAGAGTACTGAGGTCACCAACGCTCTGCTGGTTCAATAACTGTAGAGTTCTAGCTTTAACATCAGCACAACAACTGTGAGACAGGAGCTGCATGGTATGGGTTTACATGGCTGGTCAGCTTCATGCATGCCTTATATCACCAAGCACAAGCATCAGAAGTGTCAGAGTGGTGTAAATCACACAGTGATTGGACATAGATTAGAAGTCCACTTGGATCAGGATACCAAAACATTTTGGACAATAATGTACTTCCAACTTTGTGGGAAGTGTTTTGGGAACACACTTCTCTGTTCCAGCGTGACTGCCCCAGAGCTGAAAAGCAAGGTCCATAAAGGAATGGTTGAATGAGTTTGGTGTGGAGGAACTTGACTGACCCACACAAAACCCTGACCTCAACCCAATCAAACACCTTTGCATTGAACAGAGATTGTTGCCCAGGTATTCTCATCCAACATCAGTGTCTGATCGCACAAATGCTCTTCTGAATGAATGGGCAAATATTCCCTGACACACTCCAAAATTGTGTACAAAGTTTTCCAGCAGATTGAAAGCTGTTATAGCTGCAAAGAGGGGACAGACTTCATATAAATAAATATTGATTTAGAAGGGGATGTCATCAAAGTACCTATATGTTTAATGTATAGATGTCAACACAGTCTTAGGTTTTCAGATGATATGCTTACAAGACAAAAAAAATAAACAAAGGGTTTAAAAAAAAATTCTTAATTTGTTCTCATTTTCACTTAAACAAATACATACATACGTACATATAAAAATACTCAGAACTCAATAGTAGGCACTGTCATGTTCCCATTTGACTTTGGTCTCTTTTTTTTCAGACATTTACAAACCATCCTCTAATCCCTGCTACTCCTGCTGGACTTACTGTGGTTGGTTGTACTCGAATCACCCGCGCAATCGAATCACAGTCCTAGTCTGGCCTCTGTTTATTCTACTTCTGCAGAGGTTTTATGAATTTGAGCAGAACATGCTGGCGGCAGACTTATGTTATAAACAACCCTTGCTGTGGCAGTCAGTGTTGGTCAGGGGAAGATTCCAGCTGTGAGCAGTTATGACCTCTTAATGCTTTTAAAGCATAAACATCCAACCCCCGTTGAACTGTCAAGAATTTGATTTTAATCTACAGAGTGCTGTGTCTAACTGTTAGCACTGTAGAGTCTGGAAGTCCAAATAAATAAAAAGAAATGACTGGTTTTTAAACATATGGGTCTTGACCTTTACCAAATAATGGGGCTATTTGAATTTAATAATGTCAGAAATATACCCCTGTTCAAAAGTCTGGAATTTCTTGCTAAATTCCCTTATGTTTTTATAGAATAATTTCCCCCCGTAACAAGTGATCTCAAACCCAAATTATCTCGAGGTTACTAGCTAAGGAGGAGCTGATTTAAAAAATGCAGGGAAGGTCTGGAAAAGCTGAGACATTTTGTTAAATGTAACAAAAATCTGTGGTTTGTTCATTCTCTTGAAAAATTATTAAACTGAATAAAAGTACAAGTAAATGACTATTAACATTGTCACTGACAAACCTGATTCTGTGCAAATATAATCGCATTTAGAATTTAATGCCTGCAACAAAACAAAATAGTTGCGATCAGGGCAAAATTAAAAGTTTATATAATATTCCTTCATTCATTCATTCATTCATTCATTTTCTGTTAACACTTGAACATCCTGTTCAGGGTTGTAATAGTGCCAGAGGTTACTCAGCATCTATAGATTTCTCTAGTTGCACCATTTTGAAACATTCCACAAGCTAAATTACCAACAGGTGAATTTATCATGACTGTATATAAAATTAAAATCCACCAAAGGCTCAGGTTTGCAATTAAAGATGGGTCATAGCTCACTATTTCGTGCCAGACCCCATGAAAGTGCTGTCAAACAGTTTAAAAAATTCTCCACGCAAGATTGCCAAGAATTTAGGTCTTAGGTCTTAATCTAGTGTACATAATGTTGTGAAAAGATTGAGATGCTCCAAAGAAATCTCAGTTCATTTGGCGCAAGGTTGGAAACCACTATTGAATGGAGCACTGAATGCTACTGTGATAGCCACATGAGCTCAAGAATCCTCCAGAAAACTGACTGTTGTTTTCTACCTCAGTAGGTATAATTTGGGCAAATCATGCTCATCGCTGCCGTGACACTGACGTGGTGGTGTGTTGCCCTGGTACGAGTGGCTCAGACACAGCAGGGTTGCTAGAATTTTTAAAGCCTTTAAGGCACTTTTCCACTGCATGGAACCTATCCGACTCTACTTGTCTCGGCACGGATCTTTTGCTTTTCCACTGGCCAAATCTGGTACCTGGTCCCCGGGACTGGAAGTTTTCGGTCCCTCCTCACTCTGAGTTCCAATCCTGCTGAGTAGGTACGAAATGGTGATGTGTAAACCCTACAGAGCGCTGATTGGCCAGAGCCATGTCAATCACCAGGAAATGCAGAGTTTATTCAAATCCAGCACAAACTGCCGCTTGTAAAATCTCTAGCAACTTTCATATTTGGACGACATGGTGGTGCAGCAGGTAGTGTCACAATCACACAGCTCCGGTTTCCTCCCACGGTCCAAACACACATGGTAGGTGGATTGTTGACTCAAAAGTCTCAAAAGGTTTTGGACCCACTGCGACCCTGAATTGGATAAGCGGTTACAGACAATGAATGAATGAATGAACTTTCATATTTATTTTTTATCAGACTCACAACGGCTGATTGATGATTAATGACTGATTGGTGTATTTATTCAATACAGACAAACTAGTCCATAAAAAAAATCTTTTCTTTGTGCTTTGGTCAGTTAAATGAAGCTTCCAGGGAATGAACAAAGCACAGATTCTTCTTTCATTTTACAACCATTTCCAGCTTGCCCCAAAAATTGAGTTTGTGTTTTTTCATCTATAAAATTTAGAACTCAAAATGAGACTTGACAGTATAAGAGTTGCTGTTAAAGGCAAGGGAAAATACTAATAATAGACGCCAAAATGGAGAAAAGTATAATATATATAAATTCTGACACACTGTCAGGTATGTATTAATAGACTGAGATGAGATGAGTCTAGATGAGAGGATGCTGTGGTTTATCTCTTTGACTACTTCTCCCTTTTTATTTTTTTTAATAGTCATTCCTGTGTGGATCGAAACATTCAGTCTAAATATCCAGATGCTGCTTGTTTGTTTCCACCACTGTGAGCTGCTCCTGTTTTCCCTGGACTTGTTTATTCCTTGTTTTTCTGTAAACCCTACATTCCTGTGGCATCTTCTCATTCACTGTGAGGAACCTTGGTTCCTTGAAAAGCATTATATACAGAACGAACACTGGATTAGGAACAGCTACTTCGTTTATCAGCTCCACTGACCATACAGGAGCACATTATAGTTCTACAAATCCAGACTGTAGTCCACCTGTTTCTCTGCATACTTTCCCATCCCCATTTCACCCTGCTCTTCAATGCTCAGGACCTCTGCAGGACCAACAAAAAGCAGGTGTGATATGGGTGATGGATCTTTCTAAACGCTGCAGTGACACTGACATGGTGGTGGTGTGTTAGTGTGTGTTAAGCTGAGAAGAGTGGATCAGACACAGCAGTGCTGCTTGAGTTTTTAAAACTCTGTCACTGCAGGACTAACACTACTAGATGAATTACTGTCACTGACTTTACATCTGCAAGGTGGACCAACAAATAATATGTGTCTAACAGTAAATGGGGAGTTTAATACCTTCAACAGCACTGCCGTGTCTGATCCAATTATACAAGCAAAACATACATTAACACCACCACCATTTGAGTGAGAATGATCCACCACCCAAAGTATACCTGCTTGTCACAGTAACTTAAAACACAGTAACTTTTATTTACAAGACAAGATAACCATACAAAGACAGACTAAGATAACTAGAGAGAAAACTTGAACAAAGAAAGACTGAGACAGGGAAACTTGGAAACAATGACTTGGACAGAGAAAGGGAACTGGACATAGAAACCTAGGTAGAGGGAGCTAAACATACAAGGAGAGGAACAGATTAATCTTAGACAGAGCTAAACAGACACTTGAACAGCTAGAACTAAACAGACAAAGAAAGCTAAACAGACTAAACTAGAACATAGACATAAACAGAGTAAACACACAAACAGACAAAGAGACAAAAGAGATACAAAGACTGACTTGGAGCGTATAAGAAATAAGCAAGACAGACAGACCATAGAGTAAAGGTGAAATGCCCAACAAGAGGAACTGAGAGAATGGGGCTTAAATACAAAACACAGACGAGACGCACCTGAGACAGATAACGAGGGGGCAGGGTAACAAATAAGACACAGATGAGGAGGCGGAACAAAGGCGGGACATGGGCGGAGACAAGGACAACAACAGACAGAGCCATGTGCAGAGAGAGCACATGGCGGGGAAAACAGACATGACATGACAGGACAAGGGCGTGACACTGCTCCGTGCGGGTCCTGTGGGATCCTGCACATTGATTGAAGAGCAGGGTGAAATGGGAATAAGAAAGTATGCAGAGTAACAGGTGGACTACAGTCTACTGTATGGTACGTGGAGCTGATAAAATGGACAATGGGTGTAGACACAATCCAGTGATTGTTCAGTTTACAAATATCAATTATTATTATTATTATTTATAGAATACTAGTTATATATCTGTGATTAAAGCACTCTGTGCAGCATTCTATTTTTTATCTATCTATATTTCTAGTTTCTAGAGCTATAGCAGTGTAACCTTTGAGTCAGATGTACATATTTCACAACAGAGTGGGTTGGATTTAAGGAACATTTCTGCAAATATTTCATGGCATTCAGCCACTAGAACATTGCTGAGGTCAGGTGCTGACGTTGGATGATTAGTTCTGGCACTCCAACTAACCCCAAAGGTATGGGATGGAGCTCCATCACCGCAGAGAATGCACTTCTCCCACTCCACTGTCTAATGCTGGGAAGTTTCATACGCTTCCAGCCAGCACTTGGCATTGCACATGGTAACTTATCGCTCGCATGCAGCAAGAGATACAATTTGTGTCCATACGTGTTTCCATATATTTTTGGACATATAGTGGCACACATTTAATTGTCACATAAAATCTTCACAACATTTTCATTCAAATACGGAGCTTGAGCATCTGAAACATCCCTGAAAAACGAGTTGGCAGGAAGACCATGGTTTTCTTTCCCAGAATTTCTCAGTCACCACTTATCATTCCTAACATCTAATGTTCAGCCAACTTGCTTTTAAATGTAAAATGTGCTACAAATAAAAGAGTTTTTTCTTTTTCTTTTTTTTTTTTTTCAGAGATGCCTGGGCTGTTTCAGCTGCTGATAACAGCTAGGAACCCGAAGGAGCTGCTGGGAAAATGGATCAGAGGAAAGCATCAGAACATGTATAGACACTCTATAATTGGTGAATTCCACTCATTTTAATCTCTGTAGAAAATGAAAATAAAATTGATAAAAACTGATGGCTCTGGAGCAGCTGCACATAAACCTAACTACACCATGCTCACTGGCAAATACTAGATAGAAAGGTATAAAGTCAACCCCACTGGGCTGTGGCGCCATGGATCTTTACTCTCTATAAACACTGTCACTGTGGTGGTACCCTCAATGTTACGTATTCTGTACCTTTAATTAGGGAACATAACTGTAACTTATTTTATTACAATTGTAGATTTTAATATTATGATGCCATCAAATTCCTGCAGCAACGTTTTAGCCTCTAGGGTATATCTGTCCCAGAGGGAGCAGAACCGGTTACAGACTGCCTCCCTATTAATACCCCTCACTTATAACATGCTACAAATAGGAATGTACCACAAATAGAAGCCTCTTGTTTTTAAAGCTGCCTGGACTGTTTCAGCCCAGAGCTTCAGGGCGTTTGTGTTTGTAAAACAAAGTTGAAATCTGTACCAGGTCACTGGTCATAAATCACCTGGAGTGCACTGGACGCCTGAATAAGCAAACGAGCGTCTAAAGGAGTGAAGTGCATGCGCACATCCATCTTTACGTATAACGCTCCTGTCCGACGTATACACTGACCGGTGTGGAATGTAAACCTGCTGGTCTGAAGTATCTGGATGGCGGCCAGCTTTAGAAACACAAACACAGGGACTTTCTTAAACTCTGTGTGGTTTTCAAATGGTTAAATCCGTGTGGACGGCTTATTATTACTTCTGACCGCTTTGTGTTCCCTTTGTTCTTTTACAAACATGACAGAACCACAAAAGCTGGATGAGTAGATCTGGCACTTCAGCTCATCCCAAAGTCATCCCAACTGGAGCTTCATCAGGACACAGATCCACCCTTCCACAGCCCAAAGCTGAAAGGATTTACACCTCTCTAGCTGACAGCTGGCACTGGTCATGCTGAAATTTGACTTTTGGAGCTGTCTTCTGTGCCATTTTCAGTAGTTTCCTACGTGTAATCATAATAAATAAAGATATTTAGCAAAATATTATTCAACATAAGATGCTTTTTATTAATACATTTCTACTTAAGAACAGAGGTAACACTTTACACTAAGGGTACATTCATTCATTCATTATCTGTAACTGCTTATCCAGTTCAGGGTCGCTGTGGGTCTGGAGCCTACCCGGAATCACTGGGCACAAGGCGGGAACACTCCCTGGACGGGCCACTAGTCCTTCACAGGGTGAACAATAAAGGTATATTAAATCACAATACCTAAGGCATTAATAAACCTTAATAAAATGTAAGGTAATGTCACAATTAATCGTTAAGTAATGATAAAAATAAGAACTAGAATTCTTTCTGGATGTTATAAGCCTAAAATCCGTTTTTGCATGTTATAATCCACATCACTTCTTATTTCTATCATCAATTAACGATTGTGACTTTAATTGTTTAGTCATAATTATTAGGTTAATTAATGGACCCATGTTGTAAATTGTTACCAGAACAGACGTGTTTGTAATACACTATTACCTCAGTTCAAACCTTACCTTGTGTCTTATGAGGTCTAGTCATTTTAGGACAAGAGCTCCCTCTTGTGGTTCTTTTCAAATGATCTTTCAAGTGGTCTACAACGTGGAACAACTAGGCCACATAAACAAAGGGACTTTGCAACATATGCATAAGCATGAGCAAACACACTTAATCAATTGCTAATTTGCAGGACTGCAGCATTGCATAACATTATACAAGCATCCAAAACAGCTTTTGTCAGTGCTTGTATAAACACCCAATTAGTTTTATTTATTTAGACTTGAGTCAGATCCAATCAAGGTGAAAATAGGTGTATTTCACACTGTTTGCCCTTGTTAATGGAATACTAATCACCTAGTTATTTCTTAGTCACTGGTTTGTTTAGGCTTATTTAAGCACATCGTAAGACTAGAAATCCAGTACCAATTGAAAGAAATCAACAATCAATGAAACAACCAAGCATACTTACATGCTTACATTTATTTATTGCTTAAAAACATAAAATAAAAAGGCACCGTATGGATATTTACGCTCCATTCAAGTAAGCATAGTGTAAATCAGTCACATCTTGACATGTACCCTCTAAAAACAGAGGATATATCTTCGATAGCACCACTGGAACAGAAATTAGAATGTCTTAAAAAAGACATTCTGTACCAAAAGAAAGAAAAATAATTAGACACAGTTGTTGTTCAAGTCCCTGACTTAAAATAAGTTACTAACTGATGCTAGGATTGTTCTAACAAACTCAGATCCACGATATGACCTTAAATGCTGAGGAACAGAAGGTGTATATTAGCTGGTAATAGGCAGATTAACAGTAGTAGTAAAACTAAATGCAGAAGTTATATTAAACAAACATAGACTACAAGACAGCATGAAAGAGGAACATTTCATTGGCAGCGTCCAGTTCATTCAGCTGAAACTCTGTCACTGGGTAAGGGTTCATTTCTGTGGAATGATTCCTATGCAATTGGACATAAATTATGTATGCTAACGACTGCTTTATTCTTCATCAAACATCAGCACGGTTTTAGCCTCATTCTCCTTGTAACTAGGTATTACAGACACACTAACATGATCAGAATCAGCCCTCCTCAGAAAGATGAAAGAAAAAGGCTTTTCCAATGCACAGATAAGTGACAAATCAAAGAAAAACCAAAACAGACATTTCCTCAGATGGTGGAGGAGATGGGTTCACAGTCCCCTACTGGTGTCCAGAGGTATGTTAACAGCAAAGGCCTTATGAATGACCCCATTTTCATCATGACAAAACCACAGAGTGACCTTTTACGTCAGGTCCGGAGGTGTCCCGGAGTAGTCCTTTCACATGTGCTGACTCTGTCTTTACTAGGGGCCAGGCAGGATAAAGTCTGTGTAGAGTGTGGGATGAATGTTGTAGGTGTTTGCGTTCACACATACAGCTCCTATGGGCACAACTCCAGAACCTTGTGAACTGGGCTTCATTAATGATATTCATATGACCCTTCACTAATAATTAACAAAAAGACAAAAACTGTGCCACAATACATAATAACAGACCATAAACTACCTCACTGTACACGTCTAACATTCTGAGCCGTACTGCTCTCATGCTGTACTCCACACATCCATTTATTGTATCTAGGATCATCTGCAGTCGCTCTCTTTCTCCACATATTTATTCAGGTTACTCAGGTTACTCAGGTACAGTTAATTCCAGGTCAGTTAGAGGACTCCGGATTTCACAGTGGTTCCAGTGATGGGTATAAAATCCTAAATTCAATGATGTTTTTGTTGTTTGATGACTGTAAATTGATTGATCTAAACGTCTTTGCTTTCTCTAAAGCTACAGGGGCCAGTTGCACCAACAGGTTCATACTAATTCAATTTTGAAAGGAATTTAACGGCTGGTTTATAGTTAGTGTGGAAGCGGATGTGGCATGGTGCGAAGGCTGTAGTGCCGGACTGTCCGCATTGCTTGTTTATAGCCCTCGCACCACGAGGCGACCACGTACTACTACACCCGAGATGATGGTGGTGCTGTAGTGCTGCTGGAATCTGCTCTTGCCAGCACAGTTAAATCAAGAAACAGAAG
Source organism: Hoplias malabaricus (assembly GCF_029633855.1). Classification (NCBI taxonomy): domain Eukaryota; kingdom Metazoa; phylum Chordata; class Actinopteri; order Characiformes; family Erythrinidae; genus Hoplias; species Hoplias malabaricus. Next base: position 6,418,602 of record NC_089819.1, read on the forward strand.
ATATCCCCTGTGTAAACAGGCACATGTAGTCTACACTGTTCATAATATAGTAAAAACCAATTAAAGTCATCCATACATCAAGAGTTGGACAAATGTGCGCATGCGCTAAATATAAACTAAAGATGTCTTCAATAATGCTGTATTTGCTCACATTGTAAAAGAAAAAAATATATCTAAAAAATGTCTGGCCTTGTGCTAGTCATCACAAGGTGTCTAATATATTTGTGCCTTCATAAGTGCAGATTACAACATGCTGTACTTTAGTGATGTGATTGACAGCGCTTGTCAAATATCTGCAAAAAACCATCCAGTTTGCTCGATGTGACACGATCTGAGAGAAGCTGAATCCCCTTGGTCCAGCCCCCTTTTCCTACGTCTTGTAACACATTCTGTGGCTAATAAGTGAATGGTGCGCGCCTTCACCAGGCAAACTGTGCACATCGTTTAATTTCTTCCCATGGTACTCGACCTAGCAGTTCAGGCTGTGATTAAGTTATTTTGGCCATGTACTCCATTGCACATCTGTGTCCGCATTAACTATGAACCAGCCTCAAACCTTGGTATAAGGCTGACCAGGTGCTCTTATTCCTCAAATACAGTTAATAAAAATGTTCATGCTAGAAAAAGAATTCATGTTGCCAGGTATGGAGCAAAAAAAAGTCTAAATTTAACTCAAAAAAACGACTGATATATCCTTTCAGTTATCTGAAAATGTTGAATGCTCTATGTGAATTAGCGCTGCCATTATCAACACTGAATTATCTTGCAGTTAATAAGCTTATACTTAATTGTATTTATATATATATATATATTATATATATGTATATTTATGTATATGTTAAATATTCTGTTTAAGTTTAGAAACTTGTAACCCACCAAGAAGTTTGGAAAGTTTGTGCAACCAGCCCCAGGAATATTTTATTTGCCTTTAACCCATACAATACTAATATAATACTTAGTGGAAGTCTTATTAACATAGTACTAAAGCATTCACAATACAAGCTCAGGTGGAAAATTCTTTCCAAATATAGATTTCAGATATTGCTCCTTTGCAGGAGTCCTTGTAAAATGAACACTCAGTTCCTTTGGGCTTACAAAGTGCATCAGAACTCCCTTAAAAATCCAAATACTGGCAGCAGAAGGATGTCTGATAGGCTTGAATGGGTCATCTCACTCAGAAATGGAGAGAGTGGAAGGTTCATCAGTCAAAGTCCAAATTCACTGCTTCTTTTTAAACCACATATTCATATATTTCAGATTCTGTTGATGGAGGATCACATACTTCCGGTTGTGGTCCCATTATTTCTGGTCATTCTGTTCCCGTGTGTTGGGCTTGAGTTGGGGAATGTCTTTGTGTTGGGATGGGTTTTGAGGCTTCCTGAGAGGGCCGTTTTTTGTGTAAGTGAATGTGTCCCACTGCCATGTTGATGCTGAGAGCTCTGTGGAGTTGTAGTGGTTGTTGGGGTTTCTCCTGTAAACCCCCCCGGCTCTTACCTGTGTGTCACCTGGTTATTCAGAAGGCCAGGGAACGTCTCCTCAGTTTCAGCACTCATTGAGCCGCCTAAGGAGAGAATTAATAGACAGATAACAGTAGGCAACAAGGCAACACACACAAACACACACATAGTTACATTTTTGCACAATCAATTCACCTAATAACGTGTGTTTGGATTGCAGGAGGAAACTGGAACTCTAAAGATATTGATTTTAATCTACAGTATTAATCACATTACATTTTATTATGTTTTAAACGAGTAAGATTCTCACCTGGAACATAAATCCTAAAACTACACCACTGTAATTATCAATATTTTCTATTAAATTATAGGAGGTAATAAAACTATGCAACTATGAATATTATAATGATATGTAGCCTCACCTATATGGCAGTTGTACATCCAAATACGATGGCCGTCATATCGACACCTACATTTCACAACGTTGTTAGTGTAATCAGACTCTGCCACTTCATAGTTGGGATTTATCACAATCTGTAAATGACACAGAAATACGTTCACACTGTAGTCACTCTATGAAGTAATTGGCTTTGGGTTTAATCTAGTACACAAGGAATACACAAGTAAACATTGTAGATCTGTGACAGCACATTCAATGGAGAACATGGCAAAAAATCACCTGGAATATATAGTCTCCAGGCTTTACGTCAGTGATGTCCACCCACTGGCAGTCAATATCGTGTCTGTATGTGTCCCAGCAGCCCAGAGTGATTCCCTGCTCTCCAAAGTTGGCACACTCATATCTCTTCTCAATCCCTTGATGAGGGACAACACAAAATAAATCAGCTTTTGATATGTCAGAGGCTTAAAGGGCTGTAGATGCTGAAGAAAAACTGAGAGTAGTTGTGAATTCAGGGATTTATTTCAAAACAGACTGGCAACAACTAAAGAACATCCTTTAAAATCTTTTTAAATACAAAACACACACACAAACCTTCGTCACACTCAGAGTCCTCCAAGCAGAAACTGGCTTTGTGACCTTCTGCTACTTTGGTGCCGTTTAAGCTCATCAGGTCGTAATGAGTGAAGATTTCCATGCTGTGGTAGTGTCTGAATAAACAAAGGAAACGTTTTTAAGAACAATAATGTGAAGATTAGAGTTGGTGTGGTTGGCATAAACAGTGCCTTCTGTGCAGAAGCTCAGGGCTCGATTCTCTGCTCAGGAAAGCAATTCACACTACACAAATCATATCTGTCCTTGGGCAGACGTCCCAACTCAGCATCGGACTAGATGATTAGAACTCATTAAATGTAAGGCTTTTACTTTGACAAGCCACTTTCCATTTGTATTTGTATTTGTATTTTGCCAAAATACATATGTGTTACTAGGCTATGATTCCAAAACCTTAAAAATCATATGTAGCTTTAGGAGTGTATTTTGGTAATTTTTGTAAACATCTGATTTTGCATTCATGTATATTCCACACTAAACAATGTTTACGATGCCAGGGTTCGCCTCTACCCCCACTTCCTTACTGTATTCAGCTTGTAAAAAAATAATAAAATAAATACAGCTCCTGTCCCATCCCATTTTGCACATTAGCATTACTTTTTTAATAACATTAAAAATTATATCTCACTTTCTACACTGTTTATCCACATATAACAAAATCTAAAATGCTTGGTCTTTAACCATCTTTAACTAGTCACTAAGTTTGATAACGCCAGCGTAATCAGTGACCACTAAGGGTTAAATTCCAGTTCAGAGACAAAATATCACCTTCTGTTTTTCCAAACAGCCTGTGGTTACAGTTAAGTCTATAATTGTGCTTTACAGGCTCCTAAAAAAGGGAATAAAAGATCATAACGACCTGGACATCCTACAAAAACATCAGAGGTCATATAGAACACACAAATACCTACAGCCACTAACCAACTGTAGCCTCTTCCAACAATGCATTCCCTAAAGAGGAATTATATGGTTCTATGTAATTCTATGGTTCAGATGTAAACAAGGTCACTGAGAGTGGTATCATTCTGGAGAAACTTACAGAGTCTGAGCTGGTAGGAGTGGTACACTGAAGCAGACGTCTGAAGCCTCTAAAAGCTCCTGACAAAAGTCTGTTGCATGGAACCTTTTAATATTAATCAATATATACATTTTTTTCTTATAAAACAAATACTTTTACCTGACTGAGCCACGTTCAAAGCCATTGTAAAATACACAATCAACGCACAACTATGGCCACCTCATAACACCTGCCTTCCCTATTAAAGTTGATATTCACAATTTTATTTAAAAACATTTAAAAAATGTTTCCTCACTGTTTGCTCCTCTCCAACTCAGTGTGCATGCTCAGAACTGGTCTAACGTCTTTATGAACCGCCAGTGTCTTTAAATGGGTTAAAAAACAGTGTCTCCATCCAGTATGCTCTCTCTCTCTCTCTCTCTCTCTCTCTCTCTGTCTCGCTCTCTCCTCATGGCAAAGAAACAGGATCTGGATGTTGTTAGACAATAAACAGATCTCCAAATGTTGAAAAGCAAGAACCGAGATAAGGACATTGCTCTAGTCCTGCTCCATAGGTGGGTAATATTGACATATTTTTGTTGTACATGGAACAGACACTAAGTTTGTAAGAGCGCTAACTGCATGAAAGAAAACAGACTGAAATTGCTACAAAACTAAACAACTGGAGTCACATATGAGTTTCTGTTGTAAATCAAACAGTTTAAACTCAGTCGTTTTTTTTTAAATCTCTCAGAAACATTCACGTAGCTAGAAATTTATGAGGAGGCTGAGGTTGGGTTTCCAGTAACGCAGATGGGAGTGGGCTACACCTGAGAGGCCCCCTTAAACAGGTCTAATGACATCAGTGCTCCAAACAGCACAATATCAGGACCGAAATACAGTGGTACAGATTATCTGGAGAAGTTAATGCTACTCAGCCAGCTTCTTACTCTTAAGGCTAAAACCACAGCCCCAGACGAGCCCTTACTGCAACTTCTCCTTTAAAGTAAGAGCCTAAAAAACCCTGAATACACTTGAACATATTTTGTTTCATGGAAAGGCCACACCATATTAATTAATTTATAGTTAAACCTTGAACGATGTTAACAGACTACAATGTGTGTTAGAAGAGTAGGTTGGAATGACTGGAACGCCTTAGAATTACTTTGATCACAATTCACAGTATGACTTACGCAGAAATGTTGACTGCCACTTTTCCACAGTCATTGCAACACTGATCTTTACACAACTGACATCGCAGAGAATTTCAATATGCAAATGAGCACTCTACTAATACATCAATAAAATACTGCAATGCCATTTCCTCCCTAGTATTGCCCACCATCTAACCCCCCTGAGCTCACCTGTGGCAGTCGTGCCAGATCCAGGAGTCTCTGGAGGCCCTGGGCCTGAAGTCAGATTGGCCATTGTTGTGGATCTGAGAAGAGAAGCGCAGCAGGCGGCGGTAGGAACTGGCCGGAGTGGAGCTGGAGGTGGACGCCAGGCAGTTCTCTTCGTAGGCGCACTGCAGCAAGATCATGGGACGGTCCTCCAGGTATGTCGTCTGCTCTACCACCTGAGGGTTCAGTACCAGGTCTGGGGCAGCTGAGAAAGCAGGAAAAATCACATAAAAAAAAATACAAAATACAGAACAGGACAGTGATGGTCTTTCTTTTCTTTTGCTGATACAGGCAGAGAGCTCCACCCGATACCTTTGAGTTGATTTGTGATCTAGTGCTAATGCTCTTATATCAGTATCTGGCCTTACTAATGATTTTGTGGTGAAATCATATATTCACAGCCATCTTGTGACATCTATCTCAGCTTTCCCAGAAAAGTAAAAGCTGTTACTAAAGCAAATGGCGGAAGTATTCTTGATTAATGCTATTTGCTATGGATGCAGAAGAGACATAATAAGAAATACAGGTATATAGTTTAAAGTGTTATAGTATGTGCTCTCACTCTCAGAGCAGGAGACCCCGGCAGCGTATCGAGCTCCTCCTCTGGGACAGGTGACGTGATCTCCGTGATGGAGACAGTGAGACAGAGACATTTCAGTTCCAGCACATCGCACTCCACTCATCACTACAGCATCAGCACTCACAAAACCAGGCCAGTACCATGTCTCCTACACACACACACACACACACACACACACACACACAAACACAGAGAGAGAGAGAGAGAGAGAGAAATTAATTCAACCACTGTTGTACACTAAATATTTCAGGCAAACTCAAAATACTCACCTTAGCTAACCTACAAAATGTATACACAAGTACTTTAGGGTCTGTCTCTCACTGAGGCTGTCAGCTTTGAAAAATCATATTCATTCATCCGTTAAATATTATTTTAATGTTATTATTTTACAAGGTAGAAAAACAGACTGCAAGCCAGAAGTAAAATGCATGTCAAAGTCAAAAACTCAAAGTCATGTCTCTTTAAACCGTAACAGGGTGCATAACATCTCAGTATGAATATGAACAACAGCTCACGAGATAAACCTCACGTTTACTGCAACAAAAATCACCAACAATTCATTCTAAACTCTGACTCTCATTACAGCAAGGTTCAGAAGTTCAGGGGAGTAGGGAGCATATGGAGCTGTACATGGTGAGGTGTAGTTGTGTGTTTGAAGTGCTTGTTTTTAAACAGCTTGCAAACTGCAGGACTTTTGTCCACAGCTTGACACCCAAAAATATAATGTCTTGGTGTTGTCAGCACTCTATCTGAGGGGCTAGACACGTTTATGTCATGTTTTCAATCATGTTTTCAAACCTATCATGTTAGTAGGGATCATATTTTTTTTTTCAAACTGTTTGTTTAAATGAATTTGGATGTCGAATTCAGTTTGAGTTACGTTCCCTTGTGTGTGTGTGTGTGTGTGTGCGTGTGCGTGTGCGCGTGTGTGTGTGTGTGTGTGTGTGTGTGAGCACAGGCATTGATAATTGAGGGTGGAGGTTATAACATATAAGAGTAATTTAACTGAAAATTCTACCACTAAATTGTACACAAAACCCATAGAAAAGTTAAATTCACCTGATAGTCTCTATGCAAACAATCAGTTTAAAAGAATGACTCCTTCATGAAATCTCTACTCACTAAGCTACTCTACCACACATCTCAGTGTTTACATATTTGTATATTTAAAATATTTTTGTATTTTATATAATATTTAAAACATTATAGTTGATATTCATATAGGAATTCCTTGGCGGCCTGTAACTATTGTCCACATTTGTGCCAGTCTTATCTCTCACTCCAAAGGGCCATTAAAGGAGCAATAAATCATTCTTACCAACAAATGTTAGCAGATATTACTAATTCATATTTACACTTCTGTGCAGTGGAACTCATATGTGATGAAGAGTCAAATTGCTCCTGTTCAATTTCCCATCAAACATGTTGCCCACATGGGGTGGCCACTCTGAAGTGAAGGTGCAGAAGAAAGATTGGAAATTTATTTAATTTATACTATTCTCAGTAAAAAAAACACACATGTAATAAATGAAATGCACTGGGGCTTTAAGCTCTCTTGTAAGCGCTTGACATTGGATATGACATGTTTAAAGCAGAGAAAGTACATTTGGAACATAAAACATTTGGAAAAAATATGACCACAAGAGGGAGCCACTTTCCCACACTTACTGTTATTTTTCCACTCACATACTCATCCTTCATATCTATGAAGTACTTCATTCATTAATTCATCGTCTGTAACCGCTATTCCTGCAGGGAATCACTGGACATAAGGCAGGAACACACCCTGGATGGGGTCCATTACAAGATGGGGACACTTTAATCTCACTCGTAAAAGTGAGATTTCTGAGCCATTCCTGCCATTTCTGCGGACTGTTGCTTATATCTGGCAAAACAGTCTTTCCATCTGGGGTGTATAAAACACAGATGGCCAAAAGTTTGTAGACACATTCTCATTCATTCATTCATTTATTGTTATCCAATTCAAGGTCGTGGTGTGTCCGGAGCTTACCCAGAATCATTGGGCGCGAGGCAGGAACACACCCTGGAGGGGGCGCCAGTCCTTCACAGCGTGTCAAACACTCACACCTATGGACACATTTGAGTCGCCAATCCACCTACCAGGGTGTGTTTTTGGACCATGGGAGGAAACCGGAGCACCCGGAGGAAACCCACGCAGACACAGGGAGAACACACAAAACTCCTCACAGACAGTCACCTGGAGTGAGTGTTGAACCCACAACCTCTGCACCACCTGCTGCACCACCGTGTGCTACCATTTCCCACTTTTACAGCATTAACAGCTTCTACTGTACTGGGAAGGACATTGCTGTGTGCATCTGATGGCAGCTAAGAGTGTATTACTACAGCTAAGAGTTCAGATACTGACGTTGGGGGTTTAATTGACACCCTTTAATACCTGTTGGAGATCCATCACTCCATAGAATGCAGCTCCACTGTTCCACAGCCCAATGCTGTGAGTTTTTATACTCTTCTGGCTGACTTGTGGCATTAAGCATGGTGAGTTTGTGTGGTTGCTCTTCAGTGTAGCTTCAAAAGTAAATTTTAAATCCTTTCTTTCGCTCATAAATTGTCTCTGAAACTGAACAGCTGTCAACTGGAAAACCTTCAGTCCTTCTGGCAGACACCTCTCTCTTTCATCAGCTGCACGATTTAAGATCTATTAGGATCAGGATACATTTCCTCTTAAATATTTCCCAGATGGAGCTCCTTGTTTACATGACTGGATTTCTTGCAAAAGCAGAAGGGAACACTGCATTGCCCAGCAACAGCAAACACAGACGGCCATAAATGTGGGGAAAGCACCAGCTTAATTCAAATGCCTGTAATTCTCTAAAACCACAAAAGTACCCCTATTAGAGATCATCATTCATCTAAATCAAATGCCTTTACCTAAGCCTAGGCCTCAGCTGTGCTTTGAAAAATTGTGGTCAATTTCTTTGAGATTTCTGAGTATTCTAACGACAAAATGAAATGTTTCCCAAGGTGTCTGTTTAAAGAATGTGGTCTTGAAGATTTCAAGATATGTGTGAGATGTGAGGAAACCTGAAAAACGCTAGTATGTCGTCTCCAAGTCTGATAGAGAGAATCATAGGACACCCAGAAGAAAAATGCAATAACAATCCCTAGCTTTTGTTCTTTGAAAGCCGGCAAGAGGGCAAGAAAAACAACACAATCTGAGCAGCAGGAGTTAAGCCCTTAAAAATGCAGTCATTTCTTAGTGGCAAATGTTTCCTCACACAGACAGTCACCCGGAGCGGGACTTGAACCCATAACCTCCAGGTCCCTGGAGCTGTGTGACTGCGCCACTCTACTGCTGTCAAATATTTTTGGTATAAAGGGCATTTAAAAGTTCAGGGCCCATATCAAAGTAGAGTTCTTTTTTTTATAGACGTAATTATTAATGTATACACACTGCAATCAACTATAACAGTATGACCACCTCTTTGCTTCTACACTCACTGTCCTGTTCCACTGACTCTACAGGAGCACACTGTAGTTCTACAAAACTCTAATTGAGATCCATAATTTCAGATGATTTGGGTGATTATGGTCCAGCGTTTGCTCATTTAGTGTAAGCCTCAATGACATTTGTCCTGGTAATCAAACAATAAAACGGTAGAGGGGAATTGTACCTGAAAAGCGTTGCTGGCAAAGCCAAGGCCGAGCTGTCTGCACACCACCATTGCCTCCATGGTTCCCCAGTTTTCGCCACACACCGTTCCCCACACCAGAGAACCGTTTTTCTCCACCATGACCTCCACACGGCCCTCAAAGGGGTTCCGGCCTCCACTCAGACGCAGCTGCAGTGGGAAAACTGTACATTAGTCATTTTAGAGCAATTTGAGCTGGGTTAACTGTAATCTTAGATTGATTCTGAGATTGTATCTCTATCTGTGAAGATTTGATTGACTGTTACAGGACAACGCATCCAATTTAACGTATATATCCTGGATTTCTAAGCCATCTTAAAGAGTAGGAGGCGGTGTTGAGAAAAATAACACCGCAAAACAACACTCGCGTCTAATTATTTGTGAAACTCTTAGAAATTCCTATTTCTAATGGATTTCAAGCGCTCTGTGTGCTGTAGAAAATATGTGGCCTTCTTTGTTGTTGGCTGGAACAAAACACAAAAGCACTATGAGTTCTTTGAATTTTAATAGAAAAGACTAAACATAAGGAATAGCTAAATTTTTGTGTAGAAATTGTGAGGTAAGATTTATTGTAAATCCTCACCCTCTGCTGGAAGCCCATTGCAGGAACGTTACACCTGACCCCTGCGTCCTCCTCGTGACTGCACCCTTCTGAGTCTTTGTCCATATTAAACTGGCACTCAGTGATGGATTTCTCAAAGCCAGAACACTGTACCTCATTCATATGGACTGGTCCCATTCCTAACAACACACACACACACACACACACACACACACACACACACACACACACACACACACACACAATCACAAACAGTGATTTAAATTGTCAAGCACAAATTCAGTGATAACTCTTGACTTCTAAGTGTTAACAACCTTAATAATTAACATGATGTAATAAACAGATGAGTAGAGAGTTACTTTAGAAAAATGACTGCAATGGAATGACCTTCCCCTGAACAATCTGAGTTTTTATAAAAAATGATCAGCCCAAAAACTACTTCTACTTCTCTGCTGTCTCTTTACTTTCATACTTTCTCATGTAGTCACATGTGTACCTACATACGCTAGAACTGTTTTTAAATATGAACTGAAACCATGGTCAGTTTCTTTGATGATTGTGTCCAGTGCTGTATTATGAAGAGACAGAAACTGGAAGCTCCAGTCTGTGTTTTCACTAATTACTTTTCCTCAGCCCAAAAGTAAACAAGCGAAATGCAGGGGATTATTTTTGGAGTGGATTATTGCAGTGTTCTTTTCCAAGCAGAATATGAAAGTAAATCTGCGCAGAAAATGATAAGATTCCTCTTGAACTTTCCACCTGGTTTGCGTTCCACTCAGCAGAGCACTGAAGAGGAGTGTGGCACTAAGAGAACAGACCCTACTTCCTAAATTGACAACTCACACGTATAGGAGAAAGTCTGGACAATTCTATATGATCACACTGATTATTCACAATCCCTAACCCTCGTTTATAAAATCGACTGACAGCAAGAATTGAAAATGCCATTGTTGAAAGTTCCAGCACTGATAACGAATGTCCAAGCCTTTGGTTTGTTAGTTCACCTTCCATAGTTTTAAACCTGTTACAGTAAAAACACATGCATCCTCATTTAAAATTCTGATCACAAGATTGGAATTGAAAAAATTATCCCTGTATGGCAAGAAATATATGAAAACATGTATGAGCATTTCCACAGCAGTTCCACAAATGATGGCAAGTCTTTTAATAAAAAGATGTAACATTGGATATGTATCAACACATAAGCATTTTATAATTTTATGTTTAATCACTCATTATGTCAGCAATAATATCAGTGTTAAAAAACTCAGCTGCAAAAAGGTAACAGGAAGTTAACTGCCAATTAGATTTTGAATATAACATCATCATCCTCATATTACATTACATTATAGAAAACATTAATTTACAAGAACAATCAAATACTAAAGAGCAAGTAAACCCATTTCACCTTAAAGGCTTTATAGATTTTACATGTTTTTATATCAAGATTCATGCAAGCTATTTTTAGGAATTTTAGGTTTGATTTCTCTTGAAAATGTAAAGCTCACCTATGACAATGGGAAAAATTAAAACAGTGTTCAGACTGATCTCTTACTCTAAAATTAATGTATCTATGATTTGATATTTCAGGATGTGTCACATTCTGTCCGTGGTTTGTCCTATGATGTACTTTCCCATGTGTTTTTTTTTTTTTTTTTTTGGCTCTTTCTCTTTACCCATTTCTCTGTCACATCTCCTTATATACCTTACCTTGTCCAGAATATACCTGCTGTTATTTAATGTGGAAACACAAATTCACAAAAGAAGCCAACTTCATATTTTTCACATGATGAGCTGTGTGCAGTGCTTCACTACAGAATATTAACCAACATGATAAATAACATACAAGGTCTAGATATATTGTTTTTTTTGTTTGTTTTTTTGTTTTTTAATGATGCAATACTTTGTATGTGTCTTGTGCAACAATTTTGCATCTGAAATCTGAGAAACATACCAACGGAGCCCTGTGAATAACACTACTGAATTTCCTCCAGAGAATCAAGCCGTCCATAGCCCTAGTCTCTTATGTTGGGGTTTTCTGTTGCAATCCCACAGGCATTCCTACAGATGTTTTACATTTCAACTTGAGGGAAAAGGCGTCGGCTTATAGTGCAGATCAGAAACAGCACATGGGATGAAAAAAAACATTATAATATTCAGAGATAGGAGATGTGTCTGAAATGTATAATTCTCAATAAGAAAAATACTTTACAGTTTTGACTTTGTCCATTATATGTTGGCCCTTGTAAAAGATGCTCAGATCCATGCACATGCCCATTTAAGGACTGACTGTTAATTTGCCTGACAGGTGCCATTTCTATGAACCAATAAAAGTTATTCATATCACCTGTCAGTGGTTTTAATCTTCTGGCTGAACGATGCACTGAATTTTTACAGTGGGAAACTGTAAATTATTCATCAAATATTCATATTATAGCTGTGGTTGTGTTTGAAGTTGTGCTAGCCTGCTTCTGATTGATTTATTCTTTCTAAAGAGTTTATGACAAATTCGAATGCCTCCCATCACTCAGCTGAGAGAAAATACATGAATTCTTTCCTTATTACTCTGACCTCAAGCTTCAGTACACTTCAGTTTTCCATCTAGTGAGTGTTGAAAATGTGTAATTATGGCCACAGGAGTGAGGGGTACAATGCTGCAGTCTCTTCTACACATTTGGAAAACAGATGATGAACCAAATGAGCCACAAGCTCAGCGATTCAAACTCTATGGGACCAGTGTATGCTTTCTTCCAGCAAACTCTTATTTTTGTAATTTAAGTTCTCTGTATTTATACGTTGCATGTTTTTGTCCAGATGAAGTGTTGTTATGACAGATACCTACAGCCAGTGAGATAATGAGATATTTCTAGTATTATGTAACAACCTTTTGGTCTGTAGTCTGTCTGTTTTTCTGCATACTTTCTTATGTATGATTTGGGTGGTGGATCATTCTCAACACTACTGTGACACTGACGTGGTGGTAGTGTGTGTGTGCTGGAATAAGTGGATGCAGGGTAATTTGGTAATATGAAAATATGCTGAGAAACAAGTGGACGACAGCCTGTAATTATAGAACTACAAAATGCTCCTGTATGGTCAGTGGAGCTGATAAAATGGACAATGAGTGCAGATACGTCCAGTGAGATATATGTATATATAAACCGTGACTGACCTTGACCCAGCTGACCACCGGACAGTGCTTCTTTGGCGGTCCCAAAACCGAGCTCTCTGCACACCACTGTGGCCGACACCAAGTTCCAGTGATCATCACAGATAGTTCCCCACTCTCCTTTTCTAAGCACCTCCACTCTGCCTTCACCCACCACTCCTCCACCACGCAGACGAACCAGAGGCTGCTGAAAAAACCCAAAAACAACCACAGTACACCTCAAGATAGAGTGGAATCAGAGCATCTAACAACTATGCAAGACCTGAAAGATCAACAAAACAGTCCCATCTTTCCCATTCTTTCAGAGAACTTAAATAATGATGGCTCTTTGTGTCCATCCTTGTACCGTGAGAAGACCACTCAACAATATGAGTCTGAAAAGATTTGGAACTCTCAAAAAAGCCCCAGAACAATTAAATCTCAGTATGGGTCAGCCAACAAAGAGCCCAGCTTTAGTAAGTGGGAGGTTTATCCAATGCGGAAAATGCTGGGTTAAAAAAGAAGACTCACAAAAGCTAGCTTAAGTGATTCATAAGGAATTAATCTGCTCTCTGCTAGAATCTACTTTTAAAAATCCACAATACTGATCTAGGGTGCTAGAGAGTGCCTACCTATAACCCTGCTGACCTCCTGAACGTGACTGACAGTCCAGCATGCCGCCATTCTGACTGCTGGAACATGTGGTTTGGCAGCTGAGATCTGGGGAAAAATCCTGTCATACTGAGGGCTAGAGAACCATCAACTACTTTCTTCATCTCTCCCTCATATTAATGTCCACGTAATCACAGAGTTCAGCTTGCCTCTGGCTGAAATTACAGGTTTGTAGACAGCATTTTCAAAGATTGATTTCACTGTCTGTCTTAAAATAAATGTCTGTGCACTGCACAGTCCTGTAGGGTATGTTTTGTGCCATGTGAGACATTGGCAAGTGTTTCAGCTCTTAGGAAGTACAGTATTCACCTTACGTTTGGTAACACACTGAAATACATACATGACTTTTTATAAGGTATTCATTTTTAAAAAGGCAGTAACGACACTGGCTGCACTGTGGTGCAGCAGATAGTGTCGTAGTCACACAGCTCCAGGGAAGGTTGTGAGTTCGAGGCCCACTCCGGGTGACTGTCTGTGAGGAGTTTGGTGTGTTCTCCCCGTGTCTGTGTGGGTTTCCTCCCACAGTCCAAAGACACATGTTGGTAGGTGGACTGGCGACTCAAAAGTGCCCATAAATGTGAGTGAATGTGTGAGTGTGTGTGTTGCCCTGTGAAGGACTGGCGCCCCCTCCAGGGCAGATGTATTCCTGCCTTGTGCCCAATGATAGGCTTTGGACCCACTGCGACCTTGAACTGGAAAAGCGGTTACAGATAATGAATGAATGAATGAGTAATGACACTGACATCATAAAAACCTACATTTTAAAAATAAGTTATAGAAAATGTATTATATAATGGATCATGCTGAATATTATCAGGGACAATGTGTGTGTATGTTCTGTGGCCCTAGTTCACTTGTATATGTGTGTTTGTTCACAGGCATGACTAAAAAAGCACATTTCACATTTTCATGTTTCAGCATTTGAGCCATTTGAACTAGATACTGGAGCATTTCTGTGAGTAACTGCACAATTTACCTGCACCTAAATGTATCTAAATGAAATCATTATAAGGGATACATTTATCTTTCTTCATTCGTGCATCATCTTTTAACAAGCCTTGTTATGTTGGGAGGAACAAGTCAAAATGAGTAAAAATGAAGTTTGTTAGTCAACCAAGGATATCCATATTCTGGGACAGCCCTACTGTGTGTGTGTTTGTGTGTGTGTGTGTGTGTGTGTATCATGTCATGGATTTTCCTGGAAAAGATGCAAAACCTGGTATTTGTTGCCCTACCTCCTGTCTGAAGGCCTTCCTGTAACCAGCCATGGGGGTGGGAGCGAAGGCCCGGCCGGGGACACAACTGACCACCACTGGGATGCCCTGATCACAAGAACTGTTGGCCTTGGCCATGAGAGAATGACCCAGCACACAGTTTGACAAATGGGCCTCATTTCCAGTGCAGTTCACCAAGTAATCCCAGTAGGACGGCTTTCTCCTGCGGGCAAACATTCTGCAAGAACAGACAGAGAGATAATTACGCATGTATACAAAAAAGCAAAATAAAGCATTTTATATGATGTTTCCAGATAAATGCATACAATAAATATCTGAAACACAATGGTTTCCAAACAGTGTTTTGGAAAACTCTACAGCCTGCCACAGCTCTAATCAACATGTGTCAGTTTCCACTGAAATGCCTTCACATACTTTGATCAAAATAAGTCAAAAATGAAAAAAAACAGTCCCCATCTCCCCCCCAAGTCCCCAAGGTGTTACTGAAGTGGGGATGCCATGCACATTTGTTTTCTATTTAACCACTGAGTGAAAGAATGTCTAAAGCTAGTCTGTCCAGAGCAGATTATGTCAAAAACAAACAAAGACTTAAAGGGACAGGAACACACACACACACACACACACATACACACACACACACACACGCACACACACACACACACAAAACCTCTCCTCAACCCTCTCTGTACTGATTCAAAAAACAGATGAGGTTTGGTGGCTGGGTTATTTTCACTGAACAAAACACTCAAAACACTCAGGCAAAATCTCAGGCAACCAAAGTAATACTGTTTCATATGAAATGTTATTGTAGCATATTATTGTACATAGTACTATTATCAATAATATTTATTATTAATTATAAGCTGATTAATGCTGTGAAAACATCAACTATCATATTAGATTGAAATGCCCATCCACAGTATACAGCTGTCTCAAGCACTGCACAGTGGAATGATGGAGCTCCATCTAATACCTATGGGCTTATGTGTGATCCAGAACTAGTCATCCAACATCAGTACATGCCCTCCCTGAAGCTCTGTTGGCTGCCATCAAATGCTCACAGAACTATTCTCCTGAAGAAAATGGGGGTCCCTATTAACATCCCTGATTTCAGAGGAAACACTGGGATGAGCAACTGTCTGAAAATCTGGTTTTGAGCATCTGTTCTGGAGGAAGACCTCAAGTGTCCAGAAATAATTTAGCAGAAGCCAAATCCCAAAGAGTTATGAAAGGAGAGCTGGATTTGGGCCATTCCAGCAGTGGGCAAGTGCTGAGAAAAACAGACACGTTTCATAAACGTCAGCGTGTGCAGAGAGGCACGTAGACTTCGGAAAACTCTGCACCAAGACAGCAGTATCTCGTGTTTGTGATTCATAGCCGACAGGACGTTTATCAAACAGGTTTCCACATGGTAATAGTGGAAAGGGTTAGAGATTTATAAGTCCACAAACATAGAACACAACAGTCACACCGCAAAGACTTAAACAATGCATTTCTGAGAGGCTTTCAATGAACCAGGCATGCAGGGAATCCTTTATGAATCCTGTGCTGGTCTACGTATTTATGAACCTGATATATAACCTGACTTTTTGCAGTCAAACACACATTCATTTTAAAGAAGTGAAGTGTTGTACATGTAAGTGTGAATACAAAAGAGCCCCTATGCCAGGCATTATGTATGTTATATAACTTAAAAATGCACTTACAAATCATTCTTAATACACGACCCATGATATGAAAGTGTTACTGGAATATATATCACATGTTATAATTACATGCATGACAGGATACAACTTTATAAGGTCAGGCTCCATAATGCATTATAACACGAACTAATAATAACAGACAAAAATAAAAGACACTATAGCAAGGTCATCGTCCACCACTTAACCGTAAGATTGTGAGATTGGCAGTTTGTGTGAGGAGTCCTAGCTAATGGGTGGAACAGGCAATGACTAGTAATTAGAATAAAATTGTAATAAAATTAAATCATAGGCCATCTTTAAAAAAGTTTGGTTTTATGACATCATACTATGTAAAGCCTTTTAAATATTATATATTGCCATATAAAACTATAAAGGCCTTATGTGACCATCATGAATACATTGGGTAGGGTTTGCAAAAATGTTTTCCACATGGTTGACCTTTAAAGATGCTTGTCATTTCTTGGGGACAGAAAAAACACAAAGCATAAAAAGATATTTTTCTCTCGAGCTCTAATGGTCAGTGTAGGTCAGTACAATGGATGTGTAAAGAGAAGGATAGCCAGTCATTTCAAGGGCCAAGGCCCATCTGGTTCTTTTCTTTTTCCATTATGGAAGAGGCTGTTCTGCTACATTCATTTTCCTTGGAGCCAGAGGAGAGTAAACATGTTTACCTTCTATGTGGATTTGTCTTCTAATCTAGTTTATGTGCAGAGATATGGGAAGGCTTCAGGAACATATAATACAAATACATAAAATAATAATAAAAAAATACATTAAAATCATGGACTTCTCACTCATTCCTTGTGATGCCTCAGCAACTGGAGGCACAACTGACTTTGCACTGGCTGTTTGAGATGCCCCACACCATGGGTGACAACTGGCCTGCTTGCCATACCACAGATCCAGCCCCGTGAACACCAAGGAACTTTGAAACTCCAACCTAGGAACAGGGTGGACTTGCCCTTAAGTGAAGGGATGTTTCACCCTCTGTGGAGCCCAAAACTGGAGACAAGCATAAACTCGCCAGAGGTGCTTTGTGAACCAAGTTTTCTTAGAAGGTAGCAGGAGTGTTTGTGTTTGACAGCCATGCCATGTTCCTTGTTTGTTCTTTACAGTCTTTCTGTGGCTTTCTATTGTTATATAAAGAAATATAATGTCATATAAATGTCCGCCATATCATTCAGCCCTAACACCACATGTCCAAATATATGTAGATTTCTTCTAAATGAAGGGTTATTAAATTAACAGGTAATTTATCATCTTTCACCCTCCTGGGAAAACTCTGCAACACTCTGGAGGCCCTTTTTTTCCTTTTTTTTTTCCTTTTGTCAGCATAAATGTTTAAACTAATAACTGACTACTGTTAGTTAATATACTACTAAAGATAAAGTACAATCTGAGCAGCAGAGTAAAGACTAGAGTAAATATTATTTGCACACTGACTTGTAGACACGAGCGTTGTATCTCTTCTCTCCAGGGAAGCCAAACATGCCGCAGATAACTCTGCTGTTCATTGCACTCCACTCTTCATTGCAAATCTGCTTCCACTTCCCTCCATCTTTCACCTCAACGTAACCCTCCGTAACAGGGACCCTCTTCCTGTAGGTCGCCAGGATGGGACGAATACGGACGTCTTCCACCTGGATGTTTAAATTCTGCCAAATAATAAGAGGTAAAGTACGATTACATTTTACAACAACATTTATCATACTTTGGTAATCACTTCAATGTTTCTTCCTCACATTATGAAACACCTATTACAGTGACACCTAGCGGCCTGGATGTATAAGATATGGCTGGTCTCATGTGTGGGTGTCTTTTCTATGGAGTAAAAACTACTTAAATAATGAAGAACTAGAATTCTTGATTCTTCATGTCATGCGAGAGATAAAATAATTACTGTTTACTACATTGAGTAGAATAGGAAAAATGACTTGTTGTGTGCTTAATACTGGTAAAAATACTGGTAAAAATACTTCAGAAACTGAACATCAGTGTTAGTAAATGGGAATGTATGCATCCTCAGTATCCTGGACCTATATTATATTCTGTTGTATGCGGAAATGAAGATGAAGCTGTTACAAAAGATACATAAATTAATGTATGAATCCACAATTTTGAAATTTCTGGTGGTTAAAATGACTTTTTGGTTAACCTTAGAAAAACAACTTTAAATAAAAAATGAGAGCATGATCTTACTCAGACCACATTTAGCCACAATCTATTAAATGCAGATAAACATTAAGTGTGCATTAAAATGTGTAGATGTAGACATTCACTTAGACAATCAACAAAACATTCCATTTGAACAGGGACCCCCCCCCCCCCCAAAAAAACAAAAAAACATCATTAAATAATAATAACAATAATAATACTCAAAATAATAATACAATTTCTCATTTCATATAGTCAGAGGTATGTTGTATTTGATGAGGTAAATCTAATGAGTTTCTATTATTCCCCTACAATCAGAAGCGTCTCTGGGAAAAAAATAAATTTAACGTCTGTGTTTTACATCACATTGAAGTTACATAAGTCAACTCTGGAGCCTCAGTAAGGGTCTTAAAGACCACTCATGTCAAACTCCACTTTTATGATTCCACACATTCTTAAAAAACAAGAATCTTGTGGAGACGGTCTTATTTATTCTGAGATGTCATGAGTATTGAGATTGATTATATATCACAGAGATCCAGGGGGAAATTTATGCTTTTAGCAAAGGCAGGAGGAATGTGGAGAAGTAGAGGTAGAATCAATCTTAATATGCAATATAACACCATTCAGTCTTTCCAGTAAAATGGGAAGGTTTTATACTAGATGTTGGAACATTGCAGTGAGTATCTGCCTGCACTCAGATTAGATAGTGATACTGGATTGTTAGTTCTGTTTCCTGTGATGTGCCCTGAGGGTTTTTTGTTTGGTGGGGCATCTGTGGGACATATTTATCATTTTGGATTCCAAATTAATTTTTCGCTTCCAACCAAGGGCTTTGAATATAACTCTGACCTGGGTTTGTTATTGGAACAGTAGTAGGAATGGTGCAAGTCCATTAAAAAAGTGTTCAGAATTTCCTGTAGCAGGATTACAATTTTAGAAGCCACACAGAGAGGACTTGCATTCTTTTGCCTTGGGTTTTCTAAGCCTGAGAGACAGCATTCTATGCTGTGCTCAGCAAAAAGCAACTGAAGCCTTCCAGAGCTTGACCTGCCCTCCCTCTCTGCCCTCCACACGCCTCCACCTACACAACTGTCTGCAGAACCACAGAACAAAAACCAAGGCTTTCCTGAAGCTTAAGAGACAGGTCTTCTTTCCCTTCTCTCTCAGACCACAGCAGGAGGGTCAGAGGATCAATGGTATTTTTAAAAGAGACTCCAGGATATGGAATGGAAGCCTGAGTCTTTATGTGGGAATGTTGTAATGGAAGGGAATCTGCTGAGTTCAGAGGGTTCTGGTCTCTGCCCAGTAATGCATGGGTCTGCCATTCAACAGAACTTACACTAGATGTCAGAATATATTTTTAGATGTGGCTCATAATGATGAATTCAGCTTGAAGTTGCACCCATGTGCTCACATGCCTTGTATATTAAATCAGCAAGCTCAATGAAAAGAATTGGTTAGACAGGTATAAAGCCTCACAGCACGGTGGAGCAGTGGAACTGTGTTCTCTGGAGTAATAGGGCACCATCTAATAGGTTTCGAATGAGTTGCAGTGCCAGAACCAACCATTCAACACCAGTACTTGACCTCAGAAATGCTCTCATGGATGCCATCAGATCCTATCAGACATGTTCCAAAATAGAAGTCTTCCCAGAAGATCAGAAGGGTGAAAAACCCTGATATCAATCACCTTGATTTACATTTGACTTTTTAATTTGAGAGATTGTTGTGTGTGTCCTTTGCTAAAGAAAAAACAGCTTGAGCTTAAACAAACAAACAAACAAACAAACACATAAATAACTTATCTCAACCCTCTAAAGGTCAGCAAAGTAATTTTCAGAGGTGCTATGGTTGCCTTTAGTAACCGTACAATGATTGTGCTACAGAGATCTCAGCGGATTTGTCCACTTCCTGAACACCTGTGATTCGCCACAGAGCTCCTTAACATCTGAGTCTAGTTATTGCACACAATGAACAAGTCATGCAATCTGCTATGGCTCCCCAAAGGAGGAATATTTCGTGTAACTTGATTTGTTTGTCTAAAAGATTTTAGACATATACTGAGTGAGTTCAGCTACTTACAGAGACTCACACTGCTCAATAATTTTCAATTGTGAACACAGCTTTTATAATAATGTGTAAAACTCTTCATAAGAGTTGAAAACTGTAAATTCTTAACCTGTTTTCACACCAGCAGCGATTTCTCTTATCGTTGACCAAATGGCTGATTGAGCATCCTCTGGAACTTTGGTCAACCTGAACTTTGGTTGCCACGGTTTCACTGACGCTAAAACACAGTGGTGGTGATACCACCCTGCTGAATGCTGAATTCCTATTGGTTATCTTCAACCTGGTCGCGTTGCTGACTCCGCCCACTTCGGGCCCCGAGCCTTCTAGCTGCCTTGTGACGCCGGAATTTGCTTTCACTGAAAATGTAGGAACTCTGGCCACTTTGTCATGTTGCGTTGCTGCTGGGCGCACTGTAAAATGTTTGACTACAATTTCTGTAACAGTAAAATAGACAAAACATCATTTTTAAATTTCTTTACTGGAAAAAATACATTATTATGTTAAATATGGTGTTTATAATGGAAATTTTCCATAATATTCACAAAACAGTCAACACTGTAGTTTTTGCCTTTATTTTCTGTCACTGTTAAATGTGCAAACGATT
The DNA here is from genome assembly GCF_029633855.1 of Hoplias malabaricus. NCBI lineage: Eukaryota > Metazoa > Chordata > Actinopteri > Characiformes > Erythrinidae > Hoplias > Hoplias malabaricus. Next base: position 6,439,876 of record NC_089819.1, read on the forward strand.
ACGGCCAAGGATTGAGAGGAGTAGGAATTTGAAGGAAGTTCCAGGCATGCCTAGTGGATCCACGTTTTGTGAGATTTTCAGGGTTTATTGTGGGCTTTCTTTTTGTTTAGGACATTTTGATTTTTTGGGATGGGGGATTATTTTGCGTATTTGTGTGTTTTTGTTCGGTGGCGCAGCAGGTAGTGTCGCAGTCACACAGCTCCAGAGACCTGGAGGTTGTGGCTTAAATCCCACTCCGGGTGACTGTCTGTGAGAAGTTTGGTGTGTTCTCCCCGTGTCTGCGTGGGTTTCCTCCGGGTGCTCCGGTTTCCTCCCACGGTCCAAAATCATACATTGGTAGAAGTATTGGTGACTCAGAAGATTGTCCATAGATGTGAGTATGTGTGTGTAACTAGTCACTGGACTGCATCGTGGTGCAGTGCTGGTTCAAAATAAAATAGGGATAAAATAGGGAGGGTTGCGTCAGGAAGGGCATCCAGCGTAAAAACTGCCAGATCAGTGTGCGGAGCGCGGTTGGTCCGCTGTGCTGACCCAGGACAGGAGCAGCCGAAAGACAAAGAAGAAGTGTGTTTATGTTCATGTTTGGTGTTGGTCTGTGACAAGATGTGTTTTATTCAGAAAAGTTCACCATTATCTTGTGGATTGTGGCACCCGCTGAATCTCATCACACACTAAGCCCAAATACTGTCTGTTACCTTGTTGCTTTCTGCACTACTCTGTTTCTCTGTAGTTTTTTAATGTAAATACTATGGGTTTTTTACAGTGTATATATGTTTTTTTCCATTGTATTTTATTTTTTAAAACAAAATTGTAATTGAATATAAAATGAAAGCTTGGCAAAAAATATACTGCAATATCTTACACACTGTGACCATACCTTTTGCTGTAGAGATAAGCAACTATGCTCTCAAAGGTGGCAGAGTGATGTAGTTTGTGATCCAGAGCTAAATATACAAAATCAGCAAAGCCAAAAGTTGGCAAGATGGATTATAATTCATTCATTACCTTTGGGATGAATTAAAGTCCAAAATAATCATTGACAATTAGTGCGTAAGTATTGTTGTGCTGCTACTAGGGCTGAATACAATCAAATTCTCACAGTAGTGTTCGAAAATATAGTGCAAAGCCTTCCTAGAAGGATGGATGCTGTAACTGCAGCACTCTGAATGACTTTGTTTACAACTCAACCACAGAATTATGCAGAAACTTCTGAAGGAAATTCCACTTAAAAAGAGCAAATTCTGTAGCCTGAAGTAAAATGCCTCACAGTGATCTGAAACGGACACCAGGTTAGATGAAGTGGTCATTTCAGCGTCCAGACTAAACTGTATTTATGTCTCGCTGTTGACCATATTTGATGCTAAAGCATGCCTTTCCAAAATCTAAATTTGAACTCTTGTGGTTGACGACAGGAATAAACAAAATATAGACTGGTTTCAGGGTAATGGCACAAAACCAAGCAAAACTTGTTTTTCTTACCTAAGCAGCCACATAAAGGAGTATACAAGGACATTAGCTTCCAGATTTATTCTTTCGCATGTTGGTTATATATACTATAAGCCCAAAAGTTTCTGATCATAGGTAGTTTGTTTGTTATTTTGCTGCAGAAACAGCTTCAATTCTTCTGGGAAGACTTTTTGCTTGACGTTGGAACATTGCTGTGAAGATACAATGGCATTAGTGAGGTCAGGTTCTGAGGTCAGAAGATTAGTTCCAGCATTCCACCTTACCCTAAAGGTACTGGATTTTGTTCTAGCACTTCAGAGAATGCAGAATTCACCACTAAGCTGCACAATGGCAACAAGCAACGGGACATGGAAAAATAGGTATTAAACACAGAGATGAAATTAGACACAACATTAGCAAATTCAGTTACAAAGTTCAGGTTTTTCAAAGCAAACAAAGAAAAACTAACAAACAAACAAAAACACCTGAAAACACTGAATGGTAACTTTCCACATTAAAACTAAGCATTAAAAGAATGCTTATCATAGTTGATATTTTAATTGCTAAACATTGAATAACTATTTAAATTTAGTTACATTATTTTAAATAGTTAAATAAAACATTATTACCCACATTTCCTCCACAGATCTAGCCTTACATGCTTAGAGAATGCTAACTCCAAATACTGTTACATCTACGATTGAACTGAGTGATGGGGATTGAGAGAAGGGCAATTATGGAAGTCTTGAATCTGCACAATGTACATAATTTTACTGGCTTCTTTCAATAAGCGAGAGGTGCTCATTTGTATTATTAGTCACAAACATGTTAAGACAACATTTGCATGTTTCAGAAGTGAGAGAGGGAATAGGCTAGCTGTTTAGTAGCATTTTATTACTGGAAAACAAAATAGTTTCAGAAACACGTGTGGCTTGTTTACTCAGCAACTAGTGTGTGTGTGTGTGTGTGTGTGTGTGTGTGTGTGTGCGTGTGTCTTTCTATTTGGAGGGACGGTTGGGATATGTTTCTCCAGCTGGGATATCAATTTGTGAAGAAGACATGTCTGCCCTTGTGAACAGACTAAGTCAAAAAAAAAAAAAAACAGAGAGAGAAAAGAAACCCTCCTACAGCACATGAAGCTAGGGAAGGAGAAAGAGGCACAAGCGGTGAAGCACTCTCCTCAGCTGGAGAGAAAAAAAGTGCAGAGGAATGAAAAAAAGAAACAGCCTGTGACAAAATGCATGTGCTCAAGCAACACTCAGACAAAGAGAAAAAAAGAGAGAGAGAGAGAGAGAGAGAGAGAGAAAGAGAGAGCGAGAGTGAAAGAGAGAGAGAGAGAGAAATGGAAAGAGAACAAATGTTCTCAAGTCGAAAAATCCGAAAGTCGAAAGTCCATTGAATAATACCAGTAAATTTGAGTAGAGTCAGTACATAAGTACTTTGCAATTGTAATTAATATTGAGCTATCTTCAGTTTCTACAAGACAAATTACATTCAGTTTTAATAGTTAGAAAAGAGTTTCAAAGACTGTGTCACAAAAAATATATATGAATAACATTTTATTAAATGTGAGTGAGAGTGTGAGTGAGTGACAAGTCAATTCCATGAGGTGATTCACATCTAAAAATGCATGCATATTAATGCTATCCAAAAAAAAAGACAAATGACTGTGCTGTATAATATTCAGTTGTAATCAGCTCAATTTCCTGCTATGTACTACACAGAAAATGAGGCTGACCAATCAGAGCTCACTTGTGATGCTTACATTCCAAATGCAACAGAATGCTCATCTGATTAAGACAGAAAAAAACAGCTCATACAAGAAACACTGACGATGAAATTAGCCGTTTTAAAGAAACAAATTAATACTGCCTGAAAGCTGGGGACCAAGTGAAAGTACTTGCATACAAATGATCAAACTTTTGTTTTTTATTTATTTTTTTCTATATGTCTTCTAGTCTGTTCATGGCTGGTCTGATGTACCATATGATTGCGCTTTTTAGGTGCCATACTTATAGGATCAAGATATAATCTACTGCTATTTCTTCAAAATATTGTTTTTTTTTCTCAGAGGACTAGTGAAATAGCAAATCAACCAACAAAAATTGACCTTAAATTAAATAGCCACAGTTTTTTTTTTATGCTACCGATGCCTAAAGTAATTTTGACACCATGCTCTGCTGTTTTTCTGCTTACTCGCCTGAGGAGGCCCAAATAAGGTGTGATATGTAATAGGATTTTTAATATCATAAGCGGTTACGGAGAATGAATGAATGAATGAATGAATGAATATTGTTGATTGTTTAAAATCAGAAACATGATCACATTTCCAGATGGGTTTCAACACATAAATAGAAACTGAACACTAAACTTTAAAGAAAACATCATGTTTAAATTTGTTTTACTGGACTGTATCCTAAGAATACCATGACAAATCCCATTAAACACCCCCCACCCCAATCCTGACTCACCATCCTCCCTCTTGTGGGAAAAACTGGCAAAGATATATCACAATCACAACATGTAGCAATAAAATCACAGTTCCTGCACAGCTCTAGCAAAGGCTCTGCAGTCGTTTTGGGGGAAAACAGCTGGAGCAAAGTACTCAAGAGTGTGTCCTTGTAGTGTGTTACGGATTGGAACATGATCTCCACTGTCCTCATCTTCTGAGCCCCTTGTCAGTAAATCTTGCCTTTGCTGAACACCCAACATATGGAACCAATAGAGTCTTGAGTGACAGTGAGGGAATGTTTAAAAACAGGGAGCAAATGCATGAGCTCAGGCAAGTGAACTGTGTTTTTACCACAGTGGTAAGGAATCTGAAGGCAATGAAAGACATAACCTTTAACCCCATGGTGTTAACATGTAGGTGACCTCCCTTCATACAAGTCTCTTTTTACAACACAGAAGAGGTTCTAATAACAAAACAAACTTCTCACACTTTACACTCTCAATACATTCAACAACAATAATAATCAGAAATAATATAAGCTGTGACCTCCTTACTTTAGCAGAGTTGTGGCCACACGTTTTTGGCTTCAGATGAACCTTTCTAGAGAAAAGTTTATTATGATCTACTTGTGAATGTGGGGCAATGGATGGCTGGATTGTATGGGACTACTTTAAATTGCCAAGGGGGTGGGGGGCAGGGGGATTAGGTGCAAGTTGGACAGGGACAGCATTTTTCATTTAATTTGTTTAGTTTTAATTGGACGAATTGGAGAGGGTGGACCGATATTAGGACTTAATTATTTTCATGTGGAAAAAGGCTGATTCACATTGCCTAAAAGAGGCGCAATCAAGCAAAAAGCAAGGGAATACCTGTATTAGCATGAAATGAAATTGCTTTACTGTTGACAGCTTCAGCTTCTGAACCTTCAATTTCCAAATCTAGAAAATTCTCAATCTGGAATTTAGAACCGAAATACTAAACAGCAACCATTTCAACTTTCTGCTTTAAAAACAGTCTAACCAATCACAGCCCTGTTTTGGTGGTTGACTGTGACAGTAGAACAGCTCATCATGATGGTTCCAGAACACAAAAGTAACAGCTGACTACTAATGCGCAGATCCTAGAAAATGTATTGAGGACGGTAAGGCTGCAGATTGATTGTACAATTTAGCAACTTATTTTTGTTAACATTTACACGTTTTTGCATGTCTTTCTGTAAAATACTGGTTCCCAGATAGTGCCTTTGAGATGCAAGATAATTTGTTGTCGAGTCTAAGAACAAAAACTGGCCTTCAGTCAAACAACAGAGAATCTTAAGAGAATCAACAAAAACAGGTCTGAGATCAAATAACAAAATGAACACATAGTCTCACAGATCTCAATCACAGTATTAGTTTAAGACTAATAAATGAATCTAAAAACAAAAACAAAAGTCTAATGATGAAAAAAATACAACATTTACAATTGTGGAGAACTAAAGTTCTCTCTGGTTTGTTTACATTCAGAAGCTCCACATCTTTTTAGGTGAAAAAACATGGCCAAAGTTTAACTTGTCTGTAAGTTTTTATTCATAAGTTTGAATTTACACAGAAACTCATCTGTAACTCAATTAATCGTGCAGTTAATGCCCTCCCAATCTTAAAGAAGAGGTTCCTACCTAAGTAATGTGAAACAGAAAAAATAAGTCCAAATTACTCATATAGTGAGAAGGAATAAAGCAATATCCTTATCTCTTTTTATGAATTTTAACATTTGGAGGGGTCTTTGGCATCTTTTCTGCCGTGAGGAGAGAGAGAGAGGAAGTCTAGCATGTCTGACTGAGCCACTTTGATGTTTTTACTTGTTTTCTGACAATGGGGCTTCGTACTAAACACACTAAACCTGTTTCTAGCACACAAACATACTGGAGAACTAACTAATGTTGAGTAAACACTTGGAATTGTTTTAGTTTTATTAGAGTTTTTTTTTTTATTACAATCGTGAATGTCTCCTTTAAGGAAACAGCATAATTTGGCCTTCAGTTAAACTACAATAATCAGCAGGGAACATTAACCAAATGTGCCTGGCTTCTGCTAGCTTTCACTCCTACCACACCATTTAATTTAGAGTCTAACATGCTGCTGAACTGCTCTCGGCCTTTCCTCCCTAGCAAAGCCCAAGGGATCTCCTTCCTTCCTTTTCAAATAAACAAAGATGTTTATATGGGCGGTGGCATACTGCACGTGCTAATGGCTCACATGGTACGGAATATTCCCAGGGCTCTTACTGTTTTGGGCTTAAGCAACAATGCTAATTGATTGTTATCGCTTTCTGTTAATAAACAACAGTAAATAATGCATCATAAAAAAGTCTGTCAAAACCAAAATGGCCTTGTGGTTTAAATTGCAAAACAAGGAGGAAGAAAGTCCTATTCGAGTACAGAGCATGCCATGGAATGTTAGACATCTACTGGACAAAACCTGCAGTAATCCAGTTGAATAGAAAGAAAGCAGAGTCATGTTTCAGGGTGAAATGGGTAATGCAAGAGAAAGCCTAGGCTAGAAACAGAATAACAGAGAACAGGCCAAATGTCTCACCACAGACAGTACAATCTGCAGAACTCTCAAAATTGTGGTTTCATGCAGGACTAGGTTTAATTCAGGCAAGGAGTACTTTCAGTGCTGAATGGTCCTAAAGCAAGGGTGGATAATATGCCCGAAATATAATTATACCTAGCATTTTGAAAGACATTTTCATGATATTCAATGTGAATCAAATCATTCCGTCTTTCCAAGCTTTTACAAGTTGGGAAATCCCATGCAATATCACAGCCTTCTTTGACCTTACCAACTCCCTAACATAAAAGCTAACGTGGGTGTCTCTTGGTGAAAAAATGATAATATTCTCCTCCAAGTGTGCTGAGATTTCATGATGTTGTGATAGCAGTATTTCAAAAACAAGTTGGCTGGCCCCAGGTGGTTCAGAGAAAACATGTGCTAGCTTTTGCCCTTCAAGTCTGATAGCACCATGTGACTAAATAGGACCTTGCTACTGGATAGAACTGTCAATAACAAAATACTGGGAAAAAATAAATATGTTCTCTCTTTGTACTGGAGCATCCTGTTAGTTCTCCTCAATTTCTGGCAATATCCTTGATATACTGGAAAAAGCAGATGTAATATATATGTGATGTAATATATTATGATAGCCACCAACAACTATTGCCCACTCTTGTCCTAAAGGCATGTTGTTTTCATAGAGAGAAAGACAAAAAGCATGAGGAAAGGCAGTGAGAACATGACGTAATTCCTAAAGAACAGATGTCAAAATGAATAACGCCCACTATAACAGTTTAACTATAACCCCAGTTTGTGTTTCCAGTGATGAGCTCAGTGCTAGAGGCTGTAGTTTTCACCTTTAACCTCATCAAAAAAAAAGCTGAAAGCAAGAATGTATGACAAAGGAAAAAAATCAAGTTTGAACAGCTGAACAGTTTGCACTTCATAAAAAAGTGGATCCTGTGGTTTAAGCTCTCGTTACAAAAACACTTCTTTTCCATACAAACCAAATGAGAGGCCAGTGGTTATTTGAGCTGGATCTCATTTTCTGGTCATTGATCAGGTCACTTAAATGCCCAACTGCAAACCATTTCAACTTGATGAGTTACAGGCCTTTTTTTCTAGACACAGATTAAACTTAGGCTCAAATCAGGCTAATGTTTATTGTGTAGTAAGGACTATTTCATACCACGAAAAACAAACAGATGAAAAATAGAACAAATAAGAAGCCAAAACTGTACATTTATCAGTCCTTTAAACATTACTCTACACACTGAAGGTCCAGTTTTGGTGCTACAGTGCAAATGTTATTCTTTTTTGTCTATTTCCTTTTCTCAGTATGGCCTTCTTGACAGCCCCACATCCTTTAAAGACACAACATATGATGATGATAATTCTTTTTAGCTTTTGTTGCTGATACCTGTATTGTTTCAATACCATAATGTGTCCCCTTAATAAACTAAAAGTTCTCATTACAGTGATTGTTAGTAAGAATTGGTAACATATCTACAAAAATGTTCTACCATTACACCTTAAATTTTACACGTAATTTTTAAATAAACCCTGCTGTACACAATTCCATGGCGGAGAAAAGTCAGTCTGTTCAAGAACCGCATGCAGCTGCATGATCCTAGCTTTGCTCCAGGGCCCAATTTTTTATCAAGCATTCTAAAGTAACGCAGCTTACAATCACATTCAGGAGGACTGAGGGGTTAACAACTGATCCTGATGAGTGTCTCTGGCTTCAAGGCTTAGGCAGAGGGGGAGTTTGGGAACATATGAGTCACCAGTGTAGCACTTGCTAAGAAGCTGGGAAGAGAACAATGGCATTTATCCTCAGTCGAGACTCCTACTGAACCTCTGAGCTTTAAAGAAACATTCCCCATAATGAGGCTAATAGTTTCAGTGAGGTGTGAAATTTTTCTCCTCCATCTGCATAAATATGAAGTCTTAGCAGAAGCAAAATACACACATTCACTCCTGTTTCTATACAAGTGCAGCTGGAACTTTAAATTAGGAGCATGAGTGCAAGCACAGATTCAGATTTCATCACCACAATTTTATAACATGGGGCTACACGGTGGTGCAGCAGGTAGTGTTGCAGTCACACAGCTCCAGGGGCTTGGAGCTTGTGGGTTCGATTCCCGCTCCGGGTGACTGTCTGTGAGGAGTTGGTGTGTTCTCCCCGTGTCCGCGTGGGTTTCCTCTGGGTGCTCCGGTTTCCTCCCACAGTCCAAAAACACACGTTGGTAGGTGGATTGGTGACTCAAAAGTGTCCGTAGGTGTGAGTGAATGTGTGTCTGTGTTGCCCTGTGAAGGACTGTCGCCCCTTCCAGGGTGTATTCTCGCCTTGCGCCCAATGATTCAAGGTAGGCTCTGGACCCACCCAGAAATTTTGAGAATATTTCCTTAACATTTGTTAATTCTATGGTCTGTCTGTGGGTTGGAGAAAATCCCAGTGTTTGTACACAACCCTGGCTCAGTAAACGGGAAATAAACTCTGTCCGATAATAAAACCTTAGTCGAGTCAAACTTCAACCACAACAAGCTACAGTCTACCTCTTACTTAAACATATTATTCCACCTTAAAAGTTGCACCTAGTTACATTACTTAAGGCAGAACTGACTGTAAATTTAGGAGACAGCTAACTTTGCATGGTACTATAAAACTAAACAGCTCCAGTTACAAATTTGTTTTTGCGGTCATTTTAAATAGAGAATACAAGCTTACCAACATGTTTTATTTCAGCAACAAACACGCTACTGTCAGCTTCTTACTTAAACATGCCGTTTCATGTTAAAAAATGTGGAGCCCCTGAACAAACACAAACATTTGGGGGAGTTTGTTTTGCTGTGAGAACAGTAGTTTGCCTTTAATTAACTGGTTAAATAACAGACTTGCACAGCTGTATGTGACCGACTTCTTTACTTTTGCTTTTGTTTAAAACCCATGAATTTTCATATTCTCAAAAAAGAATTCAAGCTACAAATCCAAGCACAATTGGCCTCCATCTCCCACTATTACTAGCACGATACCAGGAAGCACAGACAAAAGTAGATCTGAGCATTTACTGTTCTCCTCCAAGCATGTTAAGTCATTTAATAGTGTTGGGGGAGATTGACAGCTCCAAGGAATCACATGCTCATCAACCACCCATATTTTGTGCCATTGTGTGTGAGTTGGTGAGTCTTAGCTTAGGGTGCAATTAGCAATGACTAAACTGAGAGTAATCACTGTGATGTTGATGTGTTATTACGTATTAGTGACTGATCAGATTTCAATGTAGAAATAGTAAGCAGCATGCACAAGTAAATGGTTTCAATGATCTATCTAAAAACCGCTGTAGCAAAAGTAAGAATACCTGTTAAAAGACTAAATAAGATCAGTCTTAATCTTGTCTGGGCAATTCTTAAGAGTCTAGAAAGCGTAGGGCAAATCTGAATATGGAATTAATTATTGTTTCTGACTGACAGGCAAATATAACGTTCATGTTAAGTAAGTGCTCAGATTTTTTAGCATTTAACATTTGGAACATGAATACAACCATAGAGCATGCAGTGTTTACACTAACACACTTAAATCCTTGAGGGTACACTGCAGGAAAACAGTGAATTAAAGCCAGGAAGGAGACTAACTAACTCTATACAGTGTACAGCACTTCCTGAGGACAACAAAGACATGATTTTTTTTGGTTGCAATCTGAACATTACATAACACATCTGTGAGAGGGCAGCAGGGTGTCAGACACAGTGGTGCATGTCCATTCTCCTCCCCCTTGATCTCTAGCTTAGATAAAAGTCAAGATTTAAAGTCTGGAAATGAGTGCTATTAATGCTGGCAACACTTTAAAAAACCCTTGAATGAAATGTATTATGGCTTTAGAGCTTGTGTTAGTTTAGCACGCCTCATTCTGGAAATGGAACTACCCAAAGTTACTTCAGAAATTAAAGCAACACAAGGTAGTATTTTTAACTTAAAATCACAGCTTCAATATGATTGTGATTCTTGAACCACCTGTAAGAGTGTTACAGCCCGTGTCTTTGCTACTCCAGGCTCAGCACTGCAGAAACTACACTATGCTACTGCTACAAACATTTGTAGGCAGGTAGGGAACCTCCCCCCTTGATTTTGGAACAGTGCTGTAAAATTAGGGCTTTACCTGTATATTCAGCTATTTGGGTTCGCATTTTTTGTGTGTGTGTGTTTTGATACAGCCCTATGAAAAAGTGAATAAAAGTATTTTTCTTCTGTAAGGGATTCTGCAACTACCTTGTGTTGCTTTAACAGAGAGTTTGTTGCTGTTAGAACAGCTTCTACTCTTCTACTTTATACTGGAAACTGGAACATTTATGAGAAGATTTGTTTGCATTCAGCCCTGAAAACATCAGTGAAGTAAGGAACTGATGTTGGACGGTAGGTTTTTGTTCTGGTACTCCAACTCAACCCAAAGGTAATGAATAGTTCTCTCTGAAGCTAGAGTGTGTAGGTCCGCTGTTCGACAACCCAGCACTATGATCAAACACACTACTTTTCAATACCAGATTCTTTTTTTTATGGAAGAATCATTAGGCAGGTGGCTGTCTACAGTTATTTTTTAGATGCTATGTTGAGGTTCACATAACTTATGAGGTTCACAAATTCACCAGGTTAAATCTCCTTGAAAAAAGAACTTGCACTAAAGCAAGTCCACCAGAAGCAAGTTGTTTTTCACATTCCTATTCAAATAAATGTTCTTTTCTTGCCCAGCAGGTACTATATTAGATAAGTGCTGCATGATAGATTTTTCTATCTGCCCACATTTGTAAAGAAGAGCCTAATGACTTCAGATGTCTCTCAGACATGCCCAAATGTGGTAAATGCTCTACAGCTGTTGGAGAAATATGACTGATATTAAAGCAGATGCCAAGGCCTTGAGGCACATTTGCAGCAGAGCAAGATCATGAAGCATGCCATTGATGCAGAGATGTTTAGCCGCTAACCGACAGGGAAGCTCAGGGATTGCCAAAGCCCTGATCTTCAAACACTGAGTAGAGGGTCCAGCTTGTTCATGGCTGTTGCAGAAGGCAGAACAAATATGCAGCAAATTTCACGAGTCAGCATCGACAGATACACAACTGACCACAAGTAGATTCTGATCAGGACACAGAATTACTGAACGGAAACCAGATCAGTTGTTTTGTGTAGAGCAGAACTAATATTAAAACCTTAAAATAATGTTAATAAATTACTTACAATAACAAACAAATGAATCAAACACACGTTCATGTTGTTCAACTGTGCACAGATGATGCAAGTGAGCCTAAGGTCATCACGACAAATGCCAAGGGTAGACTAAAGGGGTATAAAGCCACCCAGCATTGGGCTATGGAGCAGTGTCACTGTTTTCTCTTAAGTGATGGAGTTGGATCCAGAAAAAATCATCCTACATCCTTACCTGACTTTAGTAATGTCTTTAAACCCCCACATCAAATGTTCCAAGTCTTTCCAGAAAAGTAGAGGCTGTTACTGCAGCATAAGGAGGAACAAACTCCCTTTCATTTCCGAATACATATTGCAAGAACAGGTGTCTACAAATCCATGTAGTGTACATCTGAATTAAAATGATTATATGTGATATCAGAATTGGATTTCTTTCTATTAAAAGACTAATTCATAGTGGCCAACCACATATAAATGTGCTGTGACGCCAGTCGTTTTTCCCTCAGCCGTGTGTCTGCTGTGCATTAGCTCAAGAACATTACTCCTGCATTATGGCTAACCACGCTTCCTTTTAACTGCCATTACGTGGGGCACTTGCAGCCCATCACCAGACGGAAAAGCTGACTCAAGATTTTCTCGCCCTCTGTGGCCCAGCTGGAGACGGCTAAAACCAACTCAACACCAGATGTCTAGACATCCGAAGGACAACATGCTTAAACTCATGGTTTCCTTTTACCTTTTACTTCTTCTTGAGAAAAAGATAAATGTAGTCAATATTTTTGCATTTTCTTTACTATACATTTTAAACCACAGATCTGGATGATGCTGCCATATTTTTCTTTTTTAATCATTTGTAGGAGCAATTACAGTGATACTGTGTTTCCTATCACTGCATAAACATGGCACAAGGAATCAGCTGTTGTTGCACACACCATAATGTTTTAAAAGTGAGCTATTTTGTTACAAACACCTTTAATGTCCAATTCAGATCAATAAAAGCCTGTAATTGAGTTTAAAAAAGCAGTCTGTCAAATGAATAATAATCTAAAAATATTCAGCGTTGTTAGATCACATTCATTACATATCAAACAAAGCAAATAAACTTAAAGAAAAGGAAAGGGATGATGGCACAATCACGTATCTCATGGTGTAAACTGATCTCAGTACCATACTTCTGGCCAGTTTTCTGAGATGAGACATCATCACTGCTCTGGAAGTTTTAATGCATTTTTTTATGCAGCTATGTACAGCTTGAAAATAACAGTCTCCTTTTAGCAAAGAGAGCAGCACTGAGTTCTGAATGCTGTTAGCATGGTTGTACACATGTACACATTTATATACACTTATGGCAGTGTATAATATGAAGTATATTCACCATCTCCAGCTCATGCTTAAGCAATTTATACATTCCACTGCTGAGCCGCCCTTGAGAAACAACAGAACTGACAGATCATTTCCAGTTAACTAACCCTTATCTTCTTGGCTCATAGATGAGGTCTCTGACTGTTTGGAGACCACCACTAGATACATTTGGAGCCATGTGTATTACATGTCCCCTACAATAAATAGAGTGCAGTCTGTAAATAATAGGTTAGTGCTGGCTTGGTATTTCTGAACAATAGGGGTGAAATAAAGTTATTGTCTTTCACTAAAGAAGATTCAGTATTTAAATCAGTATTGAAATCACAGATGCTACATTTCACCTAGAGAAGATAAAAAATAGTATACAGGCCAATGCCTTTCTATTCCACAACACAAGTGCCCCCAGCCTAAGCGTACAGCCAAGGACGCTCTGTTAAGGATGTTAAGGCATGTTTACCCGAACATGCAGTTATGTACTTTCCATAATGCATTTTTAAGAACAGGTTTCCCAGTACACACTGTTAAAGACGTGTTTTCCAGGATGCATTAGCAGAGATGTATTTATCAGACTTGATGTTAAAGTCGTGTTTCCCAGGAAATGTTGTAAAAGACACAACATTCAAGGACACAAGGAGTTCCTCATAATTCTCCAATGTTTTATGGTTATTTTCAGCTTACTGGCCCATCTAAGTAATGCTATTCATTACTCAGATTCATCCAGTATTAAATCTTATCCAGTTATTTCTCAGTAACTGAAACATTTGTAACGGATTCATAGGTGTGCTCCTAAGTCCAAGTCCAGCCCTGTCACATACAAACATGAGCCTACTCCCTTATATTAATTGCTGTCATTAATATTGTGTTTTCCTTGTCCTGTTCATGAATCTTTATGAATAATTGATTGCACGTGTTTGCTTTGTTTGTTTGTTTTTTGCCACCATTTGTGTGTTTAATAAGTTAATTAGACACTGTTTTGGGTCAAGGTTGAGTGCCTGACCTAGCAAGTCAAGGTGTTTTATGCTGATAAACTCACAAGTTGATCCATAAATCTAGTTATTTTTGAGCAGTTATGAAGCTTTTGCTTCAGTACTCTCGCTCACCACTGGGCACTGCATCATCAATAATGTCTTTTCAGCTGGTTCCTTTGAAAAACTTATGTGTCCAATTAGTTTTTTTTTCTGGATCATGAGCAGTTCCATGCCATGTAGCAGAATAACAGTTCAATCTTAATTAAGAATCCAATAGATTTTAATATGATTAAGCTTCTTTCTAAACAAGAAGTCATGCATGACGGTGCAGCGCAAAGACAGAGCTGTAGGGCCTGAGGACAGACACCAGATGTTCCCTAACAGTAACTGTAGGGTAATTGCAAGCTGCCGGATAAGAGCAACAGTGACTTTAAACTAGAGCTGAAAGAGTCATGTCTGTATCTGCAGTTTACTGGAAATCTATTTTTATTATAATCTATATATTCAATAACCTTGAAATTTAAGCTAATAACAGACAGTTTGGGAGTCACCTGCAGACATGTTTTATAAATTTTAAGCAAACAAAACTCAAAACAGAATCCCCCCAAAATCTGGATTAAGGAAATTATCACAGTAGCAATTCTGGTTAAAACATTTTCAATTAAATATATTCCACAGATTGTTCAGATCTACTTTAAACATGGATAAAAATGGCTGGTTGAGTGCACTTACATCAATGTTGTTGGTGAGGGGGCTCAAGAACCTGAATCCCGGGATCCTCTTGTCACTGCACACCAGCCCCACGTCTTCTGAGTGTTTACAGTCAGAGACACCAATGCCATTGGAAACGCACTGCGCCAGGGTCTTCTCCTTCCCAGTGCACTGGACATTATCAAACCAGATACGGCCTAAAAAAAACAAGAGTGAATCAACTTTCAGGGAAGTGTTTCAATTAGGACGTCCAGACGTCCCAAAGTTAATTAAAGTTAGTTGTACTGTAAAAAAAAAACTCTTTTTTTACAAACCACTATTTTTAATGAGATATTCATGTAAGATCTTTATGCTTTATATAATGTATTATGTCTCTTATCAACACTATATTGCAACATTATAGATTGAATGTATTGAATGCCAAAGTATTATTGAAAACCTTATCCACCGACTCTTATTGGTGTATCATGGTATGGTCACTTGTGGGAAATGAACCCTAGATGTCTGTGGTGTAAGCAGCAATAATATCCATTATGCTACACTAACAATTTAAACTGCATGGAATTATTCATTCATTCATTCATTCATAGTCTGTAACCACTTATCAAGTTTAGGCTCGTGGTGTGTCCAGAGCCTACCCAGAATTACTGGCACAAGGCAGGAACACACCCTGGAGGGGGCACCAATCCTTCACACAGCGACACACACACAATCACACCTATGGACACTTTTGAATACCAATGTGTGTTTTTGGACCGTGGGAGGAAACCGGAGCACCCGGAGGAAACCCACGCGGACACGGGGAGAACACACCAACTCCTCACAGACTGTCACCTGGAGCGGGACTCGGACCCACAACTTCCAAGTCATTGGAGCTGTGTGACACTACCTGCTGCTCCACCGTGCCACCCTTGAATGGAATTAAGGACTAAATAATGCATGATAAACCATTAAACGGTCCCCTTAAATTGTTTAGGTAGGACTTTCAGAAGTCCTGAAGACCAAAACAACATGCAGACAAACTAAGATTATGAAAAAACTCTGGCCTCTTTCTGAAATAATTGAGTTACGTTTGACTATGCTAACATTTTACATTGATTATACTTATATATATTATTAATTATAAATTAATATATGAATATGTTCCATTTATAAATGAAAGCTACTTCAAATGTTACATTGAAAAACCTTTGGTGTTTTTATCCTCTGAGTTTTAACTCTGAGGCTCATTACATCATTACATTATTATTCAGTATATGCGCAGATAGAAAAACCAATATCAATACCATTATTCAGCTCTAATTCATCATTATCTATAAACAATATTCAGAATCTGATCAAACAGAACTTTGTGACTTCATAATTCATTCAGTTGGTCTTTAAAGAATCTAAGCAACTGTAAGGTCACTGTGTCAGCTCACCATCTCCTTTCCCATATTTGGCCGATGGGAACCAGGAGACAGCCTCTATGTAGCCCAGCTCCCGGCACACCACCTGGGCGGCATGGATGTTGAAATCATCATCACACACAGTTCCCCACTCCCCTTCATAGAAGACCTCCAGCCGGCCCTCGTTGTGTTTGCGTTTCTCCCCAGCCAGACGCAGCTGGATCTTGGGAACGTCAGCAGGAATCTCTGGCAATGTGTAATGATCCTCCACAGGCTGAGGATAGCCCTGAGGATAACCCAGGTACTCAAACTGAGCATGACACACGTGCCACACACACAATAATAAAAATATGTGAGACGGGAAGGACCAGGGGGTCGACATAGTGGGGTACAGCCGGCGACGATACAACCTACAAATAAACAGAGAAAAAGGGGGAGTGTTAGATTATGCTTCAGAACCTTAACAATTATACTAGCAGTCTTCCTTTAGGCCTAAATGACATAAATTAACCGGCAGAACAAGACAAATGCTGAAGGCAGACACAAGCTTTCATAGAAACATGTGAATCGACATTCTTGGAGGAGTACACTTATGCCCAACAATTAGGCTATGATGGTTAATAGGAACCTTGCACTCCTACCACAACCGAGACAGACGGTGAGGTCAAGTGTGCTCTACTGGACTCTCAAACTTGCTATGCCTGAGATGATCAATGTTTAGAAAGTTGCACCATTAAGTCACGCATTCTCCTTTAATGCTTTTAACTCAGTTTGTACTACACACAAAAACATATCATATTAGCTATTGCAGTGGTGATGTAAATTCTCACCAAATATTTTGATGCTGTAAATTCCAACTCTCACCAAGTGGCTCTAGAGAATGAAAATACACCAAAGACACTACAGCCCTCATGTAGAAACTCAACAGAAAAAGAACCCTCAATGTACAAATGATGTAGAAGGCGAGAACAACTTCAAAAGAAGGTCAACCGTGTCTCTTTTCACCCCAGTTCCCCATGTGGCATGTGAGCTTTGCCTGTGTCAAAGAGAAATGAAAGATATCACAGGCGTCTTCAAAGGATTCCCTCAAGATCTGCACACCAAGATAAAAGCTAAAACACTTCCAGAAACACATGCACACGGTATGTTAAAACCTTTTTTTAGGTTACCATGAAGGAACTGCTCTATGTTAAATGTCCCTAGACTTTCAGAACCATGAAAACCAGAAGGTTCTTGTAGCTTAAATGCAAATGTGCCCGACAGCCCCGAACCCCAAGGACCCAGAAAAATGTACCCACGGTTTCCATCTCCGAATGTACAGTGTGTTTTACTCAGCCGGAATGCAGCGTGGCAGTTTTTACAGAAGTCTAGAAGAATGTACATGCTAAAAAATGAAGACGAAGGATCAGAGAGGGTGACTCGAGTGCTATTTACTTAATGCAGCTGGAGGAGTTTAAAGTCTTGGACTTTTGGAATGTAATTCCTGATGCATTTGTAAATAATTTACTATATTATGATATATGATATATTAGCCAACGTCTGTATACCTCTTCTAAAGACGACTAATTAAACAGGTGGCGGTCCACTGGATTTTTTTTATGACCACTGCAGACAGCAGCAGCTGGTCCCTAAACCCCATGTACAGAATTATAGGGTGCTCTTGCCAGAAGGTAAAATGTACTCACCACGGCATGTGCTTCTAAACATGCATACATATATCTGGCAGTAGTCTGTATAGCACCGTTTTCCAGTTTAAAGAGCAGTAAACATCCATCCATCCATTATCTGTAACCGCTTATCCAACTTAGGGTCGCGGGGGGTCCAGAGCCTACCTGGAATCATCGGGCGCAAGGCGGGAATACACCCTGGAGGGGACGCCAGTCCTTCACAGGGCACAGTAAACACCCTTTTGATAATATGTCTTGAAGGTGGATTAAGATTTTACAAACTTTAACAAACTCTATCAAATTCTATTTATTTGATTTGAAATGTTTCATGTGCTGTTTCTCAGCAGATGAGGAAATCAACAAGCTACCTGTTTATCTTTAGGATTTTTTTTTTTTTTTTTTTTTTTTTTTTTTTTGAGGGTGGCACGGTGGTGCAGCAGGTAGTGTCGCAGTCACACAGCTCCAGGGGCCTGGAGGTTGTGGGTTTGATTCCCGCTCCGGGTGACTGTCTGTGAGGAGTTGGTGTGTTCTCCCCGTGTCCGCGTGGGTTTCCTCTGGTTGCTCTGGTTTCTTCCCACAGTCCAAAAACACACGTTGGTAGGTGGATTGGCGACTCAAAAAAAGTGTCCGTAGGTGTGAGTGTTTGAGTGAATGTGTGTGTGTGTCTGTGTTGCCCTGTGAAGGACTGTCGCCCCCTCCAGAGTGTATTCCCGCCTTGCGCCCAATGATTCCAGGTAGGCTCTGGACCCACGGCGACCCTGAACTGGATAAGGGTTACAGAGAATGAATGAATGAATTTTTTTGACGACTGAAGTAAGGATTACAGGCTAATGCTAGATTGGCTGTAAAAACAGTGTCTTGGTCTGGTAAGCTAGGCTTTCTCTCTCTGCTTACGGTGGTAAAATGGCACTTTGGAGGTTTTTAGACAATGAATAGACATAAAATAACACATAAATCACATAAAATATGATCGCTCTATCCCTTCTCCAAAGGTGGGTAATATTGACTTATTTTTTCTGTAGAAGGAATTAACTCAAGAGAGTGCTGACTGCAAGTAAACACAGAACGAAAGTGCTACAAAACTAAGCAACTCGAGTTACATATGAGTTTCTCTGGTAATTCAAATAAAAATGTACATGTACAAACAACAGTTGTTTTTAACCTCAAACATACTGTTCCACCTTAAATACAATGAGATCCTGAAATGGTTCTATATAGAACCCTGAACACTTGAAGGTCTTTTTCATGATTAAAGGGTTATTTGCATCATAAAAGGGTTCATCAGACTGATGGAGAATGTGCTATAAATGGTTCTATATTGTACCTTTTAGAAAAGGGTTCTATAAGGCACCAAATATGGCAGTCTTTTCTGAGCTGAATTATTTAGAACCATCTATAGTACATTCCTCATCAATCTGATGAACCCTTTCATGACGCAAAGAATCACTTTAATCATGAAAAAGGTTCTTCAATTGTTCAGGGTTCTATATAAAACAAATTTATTTAATAAAAAAAAAACCTTGTAAAACCATCATGTTAAAGTGTGTTGTTTTAGGCAAAGACTAGCACTAATGATAGAAACACTCCAACATTAAAGCTCGTGTGCAAAATCAAAAAGCTCAAATTTGTTCTGGAGGCAGCGTTGCCTTCAAGGCAGAAGAAATGCAATTGGTTACCAGCCAACTATTTATTCCTTCCAAAGTAAGTTTTGATAGCCTTAGCAGGCAAACCACGAGGGTCTAGGAAGAGCTTTACTAGTCTATGGTGCTGTATTTGAAATTTCCAACGTGTGCTAACCAAATAGGTTCATCCCTTCCTGTTGGCTGGCACTTACATTAGTTCTGCCTCAAAGGCAGCGCTGCCTTCAGAATCATTGTGAGTACTGATTTTGCACACAAGCCCAAGAAAAATGGGTTAGGAGTATTAACCCTCTTGTTTGAGACATTTCTTAAACACATGCCATAGTAAGTGTTCAAGTAATGTTAAAGGTTAATAGTTAAATTACCAAGAACCCAAGTGAGAAATCCTACTACAATATGTACATAATTCTGATAGACTTTAGCTGTATATTTGTCTCTAAAGAGCAGGTTGTCTGGTGTGGGTCAATTTTACTATCGTTTTTAAGAGATGAAATACCTATAAAGAGAAAGACCATTGTCAAAGAAACAATGTCTTTTTTTTTCCAAATCACATATAAAAAGCCTCACAAATCCACACAATGGATGACATCTACAAAAGTGAAAGTGCATGCATGACAAAACCCTCAATTACGTTCCTTATTTTTACTGACTTTCTACTTTCCTCACTTTCTCTCACTCTTACTTCTACCCTCCCTTTTTCCTTGTCTTCAAAAATGAGGTCATTCACAAAACCTGGAAGGTTTATTCATCATTCAGTGCTACTTTTTCCAATTCAGACATATTCCACTACTTTTACAGCCAGCGTACAGAGCTGCGAAATGTGTCCATGCATTAAAATAAAATAGGAATATACCTAAAATAAACAAAAGAGTTAACACACATTCCAGAATGTGAGGTTGGTTTAAAATGCTGTTAATCCATTTGTAAATTGTGGAGGAAGATAACTGCTAAACTACACCAATGAAAACCTTTCCAGTCTATAATGAACATGGATGACCATAGCATTAATATTACTGGAATGTGTAAACGCATGTTAACAAAATGCACTTACAAGCTACTTACCATCTACCAACACAGAAACCGAGGTTTTAAAACTCTTTAGTATCTTTGTTTAGCTACAAATGAAATGTTTAAGCTTATTATAGAACTTTTTAGAGTGTTTTCTTCTTTTGGTCTGATATAAGAAGCGAAACCTCAAAAGTTAAACTAGAGTTATGAGCATTAGTTATGAGTTATGAGCATTAGATATGAGTTATGAGCATTAGATATGAGTTATGAGCATTAGATATGAGTTATGAGCATTACTAAAGCAGAACAATTCAATTCCCCCCAGCAACTATAAACTACAAGAAGACAGATGCAAATGTGGATAATTCTGAAGTAAACCAGAGTCATTTCCGCACAAATGTACCTGAGGAGAAAGGAAACAGTACATTATGAGCTGAAAATGCTCGGAAATGCATAAATCCCCACGCAATGTTACAAGTTTACCTCAGATAATTGACTAAAATGTAAGGATATTTACTTCAGAGAGGTGAACTAAGTACAGTACCTCAATATTTTTGCAGAAAAATAGACTTACATTTAGTTTTTCCTTGCCTCAGAAACAGATGCTCTTTCTCTTCTGTTCTCGGTGACCGAACTCTCTCTCTCTCTCTCTCTCTCTCTCTCTCTCTCTCGATTTTCACAAATGAGACTCGAGCCCCAGTCACGCCCACCCTAAAGGAGAAGGAATGAAACTCTTCCGTGACCATTGAATACACGCCCGAGTGTCAGTCCTTGAGTTCTGTACATATTTTAAAGATAGTTTAGAGCCATTAGTGAGAAAATTGTCCCATGTTTTTGGAAACAGAACGAGGGATACTGCTTGAAGTTTGGCGCCACCTATCGGACTTGGCCTCATACTTCAGATGTTCGTCCCAGAACTAATTTACTGAAAGAAAATGAACTTTTCCGGCTTTTTAATAGGTTTGGTTTGGACATAACGACGATAGATAAACCCAGATATGTTAGATTTCAAGTGTCTACGTTTATGTCGTTTTGAAATGTTTTTGTATATGTTTTTGTGTCGCGAGCTCCCCCGTGTGATTGAACCCACAAACTGCTGCCCACAGAAATATCTATCTATCTATCTATCTATCTATCTATCTATATATCTATCTATCTATCTATCTACCTATCTATCTGTCTATCTATCTGTCTATCTATCTATCTACCTATCTATCTACCTATCTATCTGTCTATCTATCTATCTATCTATCTACCTATCTACCTATCTATCTATCTATCTATCTATCTATCTATCTATCTATCTATATACCTATCTATCTATCTATCTATCTATCTATCTATCTATCTATCTATCTATCTATCTATATACCTATCTATCTATCTATCTATCTATCTATCTATCTATCTATCTATCTACCTATCTATCTATCTATCTATCTATCTATCTATCTATCTATCTATCTATATACCTATATATCTACCTATCTATCTATCTATCTATCTATCTATCTATCTATCTATCTATCTATCTATCTATCTATCTATCTATATACCTATCTACCTATCTATCTATCTATCTATCTATCTATCTATCTATCTATCTATCTATATACCTATCTATCTATCTATCTATCTATCTATCTATCTATCTATCTATCTATCTATATATCTATCTATCTATCTATCTACCTATCTATCTGTCTATCTATCTGTCTATCTATCTATCTACCTATCTATCTACCTATCTATCTGTCTATCTATCTATCTATCTATCTATCTATCTATCTACCTATCTACCTATCTATCTATCTATCTATCTATATACCTATATATCTACCTATCTATCTATCTACCTATCTATCTATCTATCTATCTATCTATCTATCTATCTATCTATCTATCTATCTATCTATCTATCTATCTATCTATCTATATACCTATCTATCTATCTATCTATCTATCTATCTATCTATCTATCTATCTATCTATCTATATACCTATCTATCTATCTATCTATCTATCTATCTACCTATCTATTAACGGTTCAGTCGTTAGGATGTAAACAACGTCCAACAGAGCAGACTGAAATGGTTAATTTAAAAGAAAGAGAAATTCCTTTACAGTGCTGGTGAAAAGAGCTAAAAATCTCTGTTTCCAATATAAATATCTTATTATGTTCCCTCTCCACAATCACCAGTGAACTCTAATCTAAACAGTCTAAAGAGTTTTATATGAATTATTTTTTAAGATGATGGAGAATAGTTGAAAATCACAGGGGAAAGAGCTTCATTTGGGAATGATTTTTCCGCACACAGTTCTCAGTGTTCCCCTCCGTCATGAATGTCCTCAAAGCAAAGAATAATGTAACAATAATGTCTCAGGCATATGGCGGTGTATTTATAATAATCGTTATCATCTTCTTTTCTGCTTAATCCATTTCAGGGTCATGGCTGCATTCATAATAATTCATAATGATTTAAATAACATTAGGATATGAGAACATTAGAGGCTTTATGCTGAGTAAACAGATTATTTCCCAACAAAATAAACCACTCTCACTGACTTGGTTTACATCTCAATTATTATTATTATTATTATTATTATTATTATTATTATTATTATTTATTTATTTATTTATTTTTGATAAATGCATTTTGGTCAATACGGTTTATTTTTCCCCTTATGCTACACATATGACACTATAAACTGGAAGAGCACAGCTTCACTGTCTAAGATGTCAAAACAAAGACCAGATCTTGACCAGGTCCAGGCCGAGTGACCACAGCTGACCACAGTCTAGCCATAGTAAATGACAGATTAAAAAACAATGGCCATCCAAAAAAAAAAACAAGTTAAACATGGTCATTGTCACTGAAGCAGCAATGAGGCTGAAATTGAATACTTTGTTTAAAGAAACATGCAGATACAGGGTACATTTCAAAGATATAATTAGTATCCTCTATAAGTTCAGAAATGGTGGATACTAATCATATCTCTGTTGAATTTTACCAAGTATCTGGTGTGGTTTAAACAGAAATTTCACTCTGCCAGTTTATATTATTATTTTTAAAATATTTAATTTATTGTAGATATTAAAACCCTGGGTTTTGAGATTGTACCAGTTTTAAAGAAAAAAAACTATAATTCAAAATATAAATATAACATAAAATATAATTGTTTAGTTGTAAACAACTCATTGAATGTGAGTCTGGTTTGGTGTAAAATGTTGCAGTCTAGAAAAAATCATACAAAAGCAACGCTTTTCACAGTGATTGTGAATTAAACCTAAATCTAAAGCCTTATTACATGGTTATGAATACGACTTCATAAGACTGTTATAAGACATTGAATATTTTGAGTGAACATGTTGGCATTTAGAATGTGTGAGCGTTTGTGTTGCTCTGTGAAGGACTGGCGCCCCCTCCAGGGTGTGTTCCTGCCTTGTGCCCAGTGATTTCCGGTAGGTTCCGGACCCACCGCAGCTCTGAACTGGATAAACGGATACAGACAATGAATGAATGAATGAATAACTGAATCTTGGTATTTAGGTAGGTATATTTTTCTGGCAGCAGTATGACTTTTTTTAATCATTTTCTCTGTTAAATTTCTTTGGTAAAATTATAATATATATATATATATATATTCAATTATTTTGACTTTTAAGTGACCCTTTGACCTGAGATGCTGCTTCTGATTTGGAAGTGTGCTGCACCACTGTAAATTACAGTTAGCCTTCTGTATCTGTGACAGAATTGTATTTACCTACAGCCTGCTCATATCCTCTTGTATATTTTATCTCTAGATCACATGAAACCTAATACATTGTGAATGCTATGTAACTATGGAAACTCTATACATGTTCAGTACAGAAAACAATAGAAAATGAATGAGAGCCAAGTTAAGCAATGATCAGACCGTGCTACAGGCTACAGCAAAGTATGCTACAGATCACTTCATTCCAGTGGATTCAGCATAATGCTTGGCTCTCTGCAAAGTTGAGCTTTTTGAAACTTTGTAGAATAAAATATATTTTTTTAATATTTTCAACCCACTGTTGCCTGAACATGTGGATGATACTGAAAGCTCTCTGTAGTGCCTCCCTCCTCTGCTTATTCACTTTCTGGTTTACACTTTCTCATCTGCATCAACCTGTTACAATCACCTAAAAATAAATATATGGAACTGGTACGAGGTTTTTTTTTTTTTTTTAAACTTAATGTACAATGTTTTTTTAAGTACTTTTAGCAACATTTTAGTTGTCATGTAACTGTATGTTATTGTTATTAAAGTGTGGCTAAACTATGATCAAAACAGATATTTTACACAGGAATATAGTGTATATTTCCCTGTAGATTTAAAGTCCAGCTGTACTGATTCCTACTCAGCACTCAACTTGAGATTTTGTAAGTATAATAGATTATACTAGTTCACTGGTAAATTATATATATATTCATTCCCAAAAATAAGACATGAAATCATGAATTGGAAATCTGGTTTTACATTTTATTTGTATTTTTTCCTATTAAAATGCCATTGACTGAACGGGAAAAAATGTGGATAAAGACAAACGTTTGCATACCAGGTGTAGGTACAAGGAAAAAAAAATACCCATGTCATTGAACAATAAATAAATAACAAGTTATTTTTAGTATTTACAACAATTATTATCCATCATCAGGTATCAGTTAACAGTATTTACACATACATAAAAAAACAAAAAAACACCTGTTAGGACGCTCTTGCTCTTCCCACTGAAATAAAGACTGATTTAAAAGAAAACAAACAATAAAACAAGCATACATGATATTTACAAGAGTTTAGTGTAGGACTGTTTCCCACTGCTGTCTAAGATCTAACCGGCTCCAGAGGATTTGAAAATGTTTCCACAAAGCCTAATCGGATTTGTGTGTCGTTTACAGAGGTAGAGACAGTGTGTTGTGTTCTCAGAATTTCAACAAAAATTAGATTTACAAATAACGTCTAAAAACGATTCCACGTTTTAAAATAGCCACTTCTGCTGCCTGGAAATCTCAGAAAACGAAGCTGAACTTTGCTTCTTATACGAACCACCCGTTACACCTTAAATGCTGCGAGTTATTCTAACTAAACAAGGTTAACTCAGAATCGTCTAAAACCAACGTTCGCGGGTGGAGGAAAAAAAAATACAAATCAAATTAATTTTTTCTTTCCACCTTAAACGCTGCACAGGACATATATCATATGCTAATCCACAATACCACTGCTGCGTCGTTAAAGGTGGAACGGAGAATTTAAACACAAAGTTAATGACTCATCAATATAAATTAACACAACGCTACTCTTTTTAAGGTGGTCTTTAAAAATTCGAACAAAGAGCAAAGTTTAACTTCATAAAATGTCGCTGGTGATAGTCTGGACGCAACCAAAGTCAATGTGAGCCGGTGGGGAGTTTGCAAACCAGTTACATACAAAACACACCCCTCTCGTTCAGCATGGTATTGTCCTCTGCTCAGTTTATTGATGTGAAAACTCTTGAAGAAAAGTCTTTGAGTTCAAAACAAAGCTGTTTTACTTCTTCTTCGTGGTCTTCTTGGCCTTGGCCGCTTTAGCCTTGGTCGTTTTGGGCTTAACGGTTTTGACCTTCTTGGGGCTTTTGGCCACTTTCTTAGCCGCCGGCTTCTTCACCTTTTTCGGACTCTTAGCAGCTTTCTTGGCCGCGGGCTTCTTCACTTTCTTGGGTGTCTTTGCCTTCTTGGGCTTGGCGGCTTTAGCCGGAGCTTTCTTGGGCTTGGCCGCTTTGGCTGGAGACTTCTTGGCGGCGGCAGGTTTCTTGGGCTTGGCGACGACTTTCTTGACTGTTTTTTTGGTAGCGGGTTTCTTGCTCACTTTAAAGGACCCAGATGCTCCAGTTCCTTTCGTTTGCACCAGAGCTCCTTTCTTCACCAGCGTTTTAAGAGCTAGTTTAACCCGAGCATTGTTTTTTTCAACGTCGTATCCGCCACCAGCAAGAGCTTTCTTCAAAGCGGCCAAAGAAACTCCCTTCCGCTCACTGGACGCAGCCACAGCTTTCACGATCAGATCCGAAATACTCGGTCCGGACTTCTTGGGCTTGGCTGCGGATTTCTTCTTGGGTGCTTTAGCCGGCGCCGCGGCTGGAGCTGGGGCTGTCTCTGTCATTGTTCGGTTCGGTTCTGCTCGGCTCGGCTGGTTTCCCGGTGCTGGGTACTGTACTCCCCGTTAAACTTCGAGTGGTGTAAAGGACTCAGTGGTGTTTACGTCCCAACGGTCGAGGGCGGGATTTAAACGAACGATGAGAACCTTATAGACTCAACCACTCGCACGGCGGCTCCCCAGCAGCGGAGAGGTGCCTTCAGATGTGTTTTCTTAGCCGCAGAAACGTAAGAATTTCCGCTTTAACTGGACACGGATCGCTGACCTTCAGGCACGGATAGGTAGCGGACATCCTGGCTTTCCCGGCCACTCAAAGGTTCGCGCGATCCGTCCGCCTGTTTGCTCAAAAATGGCCAAAACGCGACCAAATCTGCATGGAAACTGAGTGGGAAATATCACACTTCCTCTAATCTTTTAAAGATTATACGTTCAATTTCGTCACCAAAACGGCCCACTTTGGTCAGGGAACCTAGAGAAGACCCTATTGTATACGTCTGTGTGGATTTTGGAGAGACATTTATTAAAAACTTGGAGTTTTAGCGCGTTTTCCACAGCTGAGGTAGCACAGCTCCTCGCTGTCGCCATTTCAACCTCCCTTAATCTCAAAAGATTCTTTCTTGAGCCTCTTTACACAACAGTGACTTATTTCTTTCAAACAATTCGTCCAAAAATAAAACATAAACGAGAAACAAGTTCCCTTTTTATGAATGCAACAAACAAACATCGAGTCCATATCGTGTAGTTCATAAACTATGTATGTTAGCATCGTCTCTGAGGTACATCTGCTAGCATGGGATGTTGTGTGTTTTTGTGCCAGCGTTATTTCTGGATTTTGTGGCGACTGCTTAACTATTAAACTAACTTTGAGCTCATTATTTATCCTAAACAAGACTGCAGCTTATAATAAAGATCTTTATAAACACTTGAGCTTGACTTGGCCTTGTCACTTAAATGAGACAATGGAGGCACACAATGGCCTCTTTGAAGTTAGAATCCATTCCCAAAGATTAATACCTCAGGTGACTTTGCAGTAGGAAATAAATTGTTTTTTTAGAATCTTGTTCGGTAATTGGGTAAATTTGACTGTGTTTGTTTAGTGGTTCTCCAAACACTAGTCTTTCACTGCTATTCTGACTTTATATTTGCTGCCATATGAAAACATAGAAGTCCAAACAGATTTGTTTACTGCTGATTAGTCAGATATGACTGTTACAAATGTATTTTACTCAGCTATAACTTTTTATGATCCATTATTTTTAGCCACTATTTTGGAGAAATTCCAAAATGTTAAAACCTCCGTGAACAAAGCCACTGCGGTTTAGCGGGAAACAATTTTGACAAACAACTGGGTCAGAATTATCCACAGTGGTAATGACAGGAACCAGATGCTCAATTATAAAACATATCATAAAGTTAATATTTGATTTTGGTTATAAATAAGACATTGTTTTGTGGTTAGAAATGAAATAAGATTTTGGTCATATTTAAAATTAGCTTATGATCAACTACTTTTTTTTTTTTTTTTAAAAGATAAACTTATTTTTCAGATTTATCATCATCACTGGTGGTTGTGAAGAATAAATCAAATGGCTATATTCATGTTGTTAGGGAGAAATCTGGTTCAAAGCACCACTAAAAAGACATCTGTATAATGAAGCAGTTCTCAATAAACGAAACTGGGACTTTGTTTATAACTCAAAAACAGAATTACACACCTATAAAATGGAAGGAATTCTTCCATGAGGTGTTTACGTTTACTTTAGAAATAAATACCAAAAACTAAATGAGCTTTAATTGAATGTGTTTAATCCATATTGGTGACAAAATGCAGTGCTGTGTAATACAGAATTAAGCATGTTATTATATTTGAAAAGATATGGAGCCCAGAAGGAAAATGTTTTAAAGTGCAGCATCATGACTTGCCCTAACAGACTACTTTAGATAATAAATTAGTCAAATGACAACAGGAGGATTGGACTATTTTAATTATATGTATATCACAAAATGGTATTAAACTATGCCGTGCTGACACCAATGTTATTTACAACTAAGGGATAATGTGAGACACATTCATGTTTAGTTTTAATGGAAGAGAAGGTTGATATTATGACAGTGTTATTATGTCTTGAAACTTTTTACAATCACATAATCTCCATTCAATAATCAATAATCAAACATAACCAGAATGTGTTATAGGTCAGGGAAATCAATATAATAATAATTAATAATAATATAGTTTCTGAATGAATCTGCTTTTAAATACAAATGATAAAAACTACAATATTGACATTTTGAGTGAAAGACCAGAATAACATTATGATTAATAAATTACACTAATTTGTGAGATTGGCACTGATTAATAATAGGTATAATAATTAATATGAATTAAAACAAATGTGTTTAGAAGTGAAGAACCTAGTGGAACACTCAACTTTCTCGCCCTGTCATAAATATCCACTCAGTTGGAAACTGCACCACAAGTTTTTTTTTTTTTTTACAACAATTACACTTTTAATTTTTAATGGAATAAATAATTGATTTAACTTTGTAAGAAACAAAACAAAAAAATCACTTATTTCATATGTCCATTAGAAAAAAAAATATGGAGAAAATATTTTTATGTACACACACATATATCCATTGTTTTTAAATTCTATAAAAATTTGATGTAAATTATAGTAGGATTAAATATTTATAGGAAGTAAAGGATGATAAACCACTTTCGTATGTTTAAAGAAAATAAAGGTGTACAATTTTATTAGAATTAAGTGCATGGTGGTAGAACTTTAATTTAATTTTATAACCCATATCAGCAACAAAATATCTCCTATAATTCTTATATTTAATACCGATTAAAGCTCAATTTTTTAAATGCAACCGAAGATCTGTGTGTAAGGAGTTCTTGCTTTTTTTTGGGAGAATGTGGGCGGCCCTTAAAAGAGCCTTTGGATTGAGTTTGCTTTGTGAGCTCGTGCGTGTGGAAGCTCGGTGCTGGTTTAACCACCAAAGCCATAGAGCGTGCGGCCTTGGCGCTTAAGCGCGTACACCACGTCCATGGCGGTAACTGTCTTTCGCTTCGCGTGCTCGGTGTAGGTGACGGCGTCGCGGATCACGTTCTCCAAAAACACCTTCAACACACCGCGTGTTTCTTCGTAGATTAGCCCCGAGATACGCTTCACACCACCACGGCGAGCCAAACGACGGATCGCCGGTTTGGTGATACCCTGGATGTTGTCCCGGAGAACTTTACGATGCCGCTTCGCGCCGCCTTTCCCCAGCCCCTTGCCACCTTTTCCACGGCCTGACATGTCTTCTTCGCTTCTCTGATGCTTCGCAATCCAACAGCAAAATGAATACAGCACCCGAGAGAGCAAAAATGTATATAAAGAGGACGCGGACCTAGTTGAAACCAGCCCGTCCCTCTCTGGCACCGTGCCATTAACAAAACAGAACAAGAAATACTGTTGTTCTGGGTATTTTTTGTGGAATTCCGGGACACTTTTCCACGCCAATGTTCTGATATCAGGTTTGTTTTACTGCTTGACCAGACTACGTTCCAAATACAAAGCTAAATATGCTAACTCGGCTTCAGCTGGCATTAGTGTACTAGAATCCTAGAG
Source organism: Hoplias malabaricus (assembly GCF_029633855.1). NCBI lineage: Eukaryota > Metazoa > Chordata > Actinopteri > Characiformes > Erythrinidae > Hoplias > Hoplias malabaricus. The sequence goes on from NC_089819.1 coordinate 6,470,028, forward strand.
CTAATGTTTATGAAAAAACAGTGCAGGTTTTATTTGCCACTGGCTTTTTATTGTTTGTACAAAGGTTTTTCAAAACACAGTTAATAATCCTCATTGATTTAACATAGTGAATAATCCTCACTCTGCATACTCTCTTCCTATGATTAAGTGTTAATACACTTGAAAACAGGCCAGTCTTCATTGTTCTTTAGTGTTATATTTGTGTGTGTGTGTTTCAATCACAAAATGTCTGCAAAAGATGTCCATACAGTGCTAAACATGCTAACAGCTAGTATTAGTGCTAGTTTACTAACACTGATGTTCACTTATAAAGCAGAATTAATTTATGCCACCAGAGGCAATCTCTGTTTTTAAAAATCTAAAGTTTCCATTAGTAATGCTACCACTGCAAAGGTGGTGGAAAGTGCACCGGCTGGGCTTTTTTTCTATAATAATCTATTATCATTTGTGCAAATCCTTTTCGAGACATTTCTGCACTGTGCTTATAGTCAAAGTAGACTGAAATAGTTTTTTAGCTTTATTATTATCCATTTATTATAAGGTACTTACATAAATGATATATTTAGTTTGTTCAGAGGGGGCCTTTCACAAATGGTATCAGTCACAAGCACCTTTACAGAAGACTGGGTCCTAGTCTAGTCCTAGTGAGCATTGCAGATGCAACTGTAAAACACTCAGGTAAACGCAATTAAAGTGAAAGGTGCTGTTACAGATTGGTGTGTGATACTTTAAAGAGACCTTACAGAAATGTTTCATAACAAAATTTCAATAAGAACAGCATACAAACAATGCTAATAATACCATCATTTAGCCTTAGCACTGTTTGCTAGACTCCAGCTTAACCCAGCTTAAAATTTCATTTTTTTTTTGTTGTTTTTTTTTTTTAAATGCATTACAAGGCAGGTAAACAAACAAAATAAAGTGTTCTTTTACTGTGTCATGAAATGAATGAATACTGAATCATTCAAGAAATTAGGGGTCACTTTTTGGATTTGTTTTTATTATTAATGGGACTTTATTTTATTGTCTGCATAAAACTAGTTTGTTAGTAGAAATATTTAATGTTATTATTCATTTATTACCATATGTTGATTTTCCTTCATTCATCTACCATCATCTTGAACACTGGCATTCCACAAGGCTGTGTTTTGAGCCCGATTCTGTACTCTCTCTTCACCCATGACTGTGTACCTGCCTATGGTTCAAACACCATAGTCAAATTTGCAGATGACACCACAGTGATAGGCTTGATTACAGACAATAGTGAAACGGTCTACCGGGATGAAGTACAGCATCTGTCTTTATGGTGCCACAACAATAACCTGGCACTAAACACGCTCAAGACAAAGGAGATCGTCATGGACTTCAGACAGACTAGGAACCAAGCTTACACCCCCATTTACATCAACGGAACTGCAGTGGATCAGGTGTCCAGTTTCAAGTTCCTTGGTCTCCACATTTCCAGTGATCTCACCTGGTCCTTGAACTCCTCCGTCCTCATCAAAAAGGCACAGCAGCGCCTCTATTTTCTTCAGAGTCTGAAGAAAGCTCACTTGTCTCCCAGGATACTGGTGAACTTTTACCGCTGTACCATCGAGAGCATACTTACCAACTGCATCTCTGTATGGTACGGCAGTTGCTGTGTTGCAGACTGCAAAGCTCCAGGGGGTGGTGAAAACAGCACAGCGCATCATAGGCACCGATTTATCTACCATAAATGCTGCCTGGGCAGGGCAAGAAACATCATCGAGGATGTCACCCACCCAAATCATGGACTTTTCAGCCTTTTACCATCTGGCAGACGTTACAGGAGCCTCCGTTCCCGCACTAACAGGCTTCATAACAGTTTTTTTCCTGAGGCTGTTATCCTGATGAACACTATTCAGACACTTTAAATAAACATTGCACAATCATTTCACTGCACCTTCTGTAAAGTTGTATTTAATTTATCCCTCAGTACATAAAGCATCACCTACATGTTTTATATTTCAATATGTTTATATTGTTACAACTTCCATAATCACGATGTTATATATCTCACTTATAAGAATATATGTAGATTCTAATGTTTATATATAACATATTCAATATATGTGCATTCTATATATAATCTTATATATATATAATCCTATATAATCTTTATACACACACACACACACATATATATATATATACATAATCCTGTAAATTTCGTATTTCACTTTAACGTGTTTATACTATGTATATATGTCATACACAACTGCACTTTATGTAAATAATGTTATATATTGCACTTCTCGTTAGATGCTAACATTTCATTGGCCCTGTACTTGTACTCTGCACAATGACAATAAAGTTGAATCTAATCTAATTTTAAAACTAAATGGCATCAATAAAACAAAGAAGGTTCTCTTTTGAGTTGTGTGCGGCTCTGAAAAGAGCCTTTTTGTGAGTTATAACTTTGTGTTGCTAGGGAATGGATTGGTGGAGCTCTCACTTGGAGCTAGTGTACTTGGTGACGGCCTTGGTGCCCTCGGACACGGCGTGTTTGGCCAGCTCCCCGGGCAGGAGCAGACGCACGGCAGTCTGTATCTCTCTGGAAGTGCTGGTGGAGCGCTTGTTGTAATGTGCCAGGCGGGAGGACTCCCCGGGGATACGCTCGAAAATATCATTCACAAACGAGTTCATGATGCTCATGGCTTTGGAGGAGATTCCCGTGTCCGGATGCACCTGCTTCAGCACTTTATAAACGAAAATGGCGTAGCTCTCCTTACGTGTTTTCTTGCGCTTCTCCCCACCCCACCCCTTCCCCGCAGTCTTTGTAACCGTCTTCTTTGAGCCTTTCTTTGGCGCGGTTTTCGCTGGTTCTGACATCTTGAAAAAAGCAATTAGAAAATAAAACCCAAAAAAACGCAAAGTCTGAGTGTGTTTAAATACAGCGAGTATGCAAAATAAGTCAAGGCACCGCTTCCTAGTTATGATTGGCTTGAATTATTTCCGCAACTCCCATTGGCTACTTATATTGCCAACGTTGATCTGAACGACAGATTTTTTTTTTTTTTTTTTTTTTTTTTTTTTTTTTTACAAAAACCGGTTTAAACCGGGCGGTGGAACAAAAGGGTTCATGCAAAAGAAACGTTTCATGCAAAAAAATTATGCTTTTATTTTTAACATTTAATGATATTTTATGACATTTTATTGCTTTGACATAAAACTAGCTTAGATGCATATTCAGCCCACGATGGAATGCATAGTTTGGACATATGGTGTTTATTATATGACATAAAAAGAAAAGAGACAGACTGATGGGATAGAGCTTCTGTAAACGTCCACTGCAGCCCAGTCAGAGAACAAGGGAAATGTAAATCTCTGGACATCAGCTTTCATCTGAGGTCAGTGGCTGGAAATAAGAACAAAGATTTATGAGCTTTAGGCAAATCTTACTGACCTCACCATCTTAAGAACATCAGTAAGATTAGAGATTTTCTGACTAAACCAGACCTAGAGAAACTTATCCATGCTTTTATTTCTAGCAGGATTGATTACTGTAATGGTCTCTTAGCTGGACTTCCAAAAAAGACCATTAAACAGCTTCAGCTGATTCAAAATGCAGCTGCCAGAGTTCTCACTCGGAGCAAAAGAAGAGATCATATCACCCCCATCCTCAAATCCTTACACTGGATACCAGTCTGTTATAGAATAGACTTTAAGGTGTTATTACTGGTTTATAAATGTCTCAATGGGGTAGGACCAGCGTATTTATCAGATCTGCTACAGAGATATGAGCCGAGCAGAGATCTCAGATCTTTAGGAACTAGTCAGTTAGTCCTGCCTCGGGTCAAAACTAAACATGGAGAGGCAGCATTTAGCTACTATGCCACTTTTAAATGGAACCAGCTGTCTGAGAATATTAGAAGTGCCCCAACGTTAGACACATTTAAATCAAGACTTAAAACTCTCTTGTTTGAGCAGGCTTACAGCTCAGTTTAAAATATTCTGCACTTTTCTGTAACGGCATTTTATTTCTTTTATTTCTTTTCATTTATTGTCATTTTAAATTGTTTCAATCATTTTAATCATTTTACTCTTTTTATGTAATTGTCTTATTGGAATTTATGATTTTACTCTGGCTTTTAATGTAATTTCTTTTTCTGTAAAGCACTTTGAATTGCTTCTGTATGAAAGGTGCTCTATAAATAAACTTAACTTGCCTTGCCTTGCCTCACTTCATTTGTATGTGGGGCCTGTAGGGCAACATTAAAATTGATAATTGAACCTCATGAAATTGACCAATGAAATTAATTCTCAAAATAAATTAGATTTATAATAATACTTATAATAATAATAATATGAAAAACACACTTGATTTTAAACTGCGCACACACACATACACACAAAAACATACCCTGTACTCTCCCGCCTCGTTCCTGTGCTCTGGACGTCTCCACGTCTCATTGGCCAGGATTTTTAAGACGACCAATCCGAAGGCGACAAGGACTACGCCCAGAGAATTGCCGAGGAACGCCTCTGGAGGCAGCTGGGCATAAGGCACCGTCCCATTGGTGTTCTTCTTTCTGAAGGAAGGACCAATAGCAGGACAACTTTAGCGTTGGAAGGAACTTACACAGAAAAAGTCGTGCCTTTCGCTCAGTCTCTTTTCCTTTCTCTCTGACTCTCTCAGCGTTGCTTCTGATATTAATGGTATTTATAAAGTGTTTTCACCCGTTTGCCACAGTAACTTTTACTTTTTGGGGAAAACTTTAGGCTAGACGTTAGAATATGATGCATTAATGGAGTCGGTTCCTAACGCAGAGTGATTAGTTCTGCCACTCTGACTCATCCAAAAGTTTTTGGTTGGGACTCCACCACTCAGAGGGCACAGTTCCACGGTCCAATGAGGCTTGTAAGTTGACACTGAGCATGATGATATTTCAGTGCATTTCATTTCATACATTTTTAAGTTGTGTAACAACTGAATGCTTTTGTAAGCAATATAAGCACTTATAATCCGTCATTACAAAGAACCTCTAATATACCGTGTTAACACATGTTTAAGACTAAAGCACAAAATACATAGTGAAAGTGTGTGCTCTGAGCCTGTTAGATAAGCCATCCACAGACTGCACTCTGTCTGTGGCCTTTAAATAGCTTTAAGTGATCCATTAAGCTCTCTCTGCCTATAATAAACACAACAAGACCCACAAGTGTCTTTTGACCTTGAAAGCATGGTAGATGTCCGCTATTTCTATAAACTAGTGTATTCTCAAAAGCAAAACAAACCTTAATACTGTGTATTTATAAAGTAAAATTCTAGGGAAAAAAAACATACTTGTGGGCACAGATGATGTGCACACACTGTTTGCATAATCTTTATATAAAAAAAGCATGGCATAAAGTGGTTTGTTCTAAGCAGCCGCATATAAGCCTCCCATCACTGAGCTGTGGAGCATTAAGACTGCATTCTTTGGACGAGTGATGGAGCTCCATCCAATACCTTTGGGATGAGCTGGAATGGATCTAGAACTAATCTAACATCAGGACCTGACCTCACTAATACTATCAAGTGTTCCAGTATCTAGTGTAAAGTATCCACAGAAGAGTAAAACTGTAATAGCAGCAAAATAAATAAATTCTATATTAATACCGAGCTATTACCGGTGTGTAATATCACATGGTTCTGAGATATGTTATTGCTTAAAGGAAGCTGGGGAAATACCTTTCTCTGATACAAAAGATAATCTGATGACAACAACAGGTTTACTTCCTTATAGAAGGTCACGGCAAGTCCTGTGACTGGTCATGTGCTTTAGCTGTGTGACCAACAAAACAATAGACAAAATGATTCATTTCTAGTGCTGTAACAATGTAAAACAGTAAAACAGCACCATGGAGAATTGTAATTATTAGGTTTTTTTTTTTTAATTTCATTAAAAAAAACCTTTTATTTGAATGATTAATTAATCAGTTGCTATTAACTGAAGCCAACTGACTCCCTTGTGCCTCCCAGCCCTGGTGACATTTGAAAATTGGAAATTATGCAACAGCACAGTTATTGCCACCATTTATTTTTAAAAACCTTATTAGAATTTTGCTTGAAAATAAAATCATGAATCATGTTTTTTCTGTGACCACCTTGACTGACCACCCTGCAAGTAATGTCTTAGAATGTAATTGAAAAAAATACACAAACGGTATTTACATACAGAGCAAAGAACAGCTTCTCGTTGATCCCCGAGATGCAGGACACTATGCTGAGGACAAGGATAATGGAACCCATCCACACATGGGTGGGCTTGACAAAGACTCTCAAAGCCATTGGAGAACAAGGAAGGAGGAATGCCCCAAAACCTGCAGCCCACTAAAAAAGAGACACATCAAATGTATTATCCACTACTCTAGATTTTACTGCATGTTGTGTTGTTCTGCAATATATAATGAAGTTGTTTAATGGTCAACAACTTTGTATGTGTGTGTGTGTGTGTGTATCTCAAAACCTTGACAGGAAAGGAAATCTTCTTAACTTTTTATTTATTTATTTATTTATTTTTGCTTTTTCATTATGCAAATTTGGTACCTGGATACTCTTTTAGTACCTGCTCACTTCTAGTTCCCTGAGAGCAGAGTAGAAACTAAACATGTTGTGTAAACATTGCAGAGGGTAAACAGCCAAGAGAGACTTGTCTACATGACAAAATGCAGTCATCCAACACAAACAAGCCAAATAAAATCTAGCAAGAGATGGATGGTGCAATATGGAATGAAAAAACTGCTGATCTGTCTGAACTGATGCGCAATGCTGTGTTCAGTCCCAAAAAACATCAACAACACACAATCATTTTTGAGTAAACAGTGTTTACAATACTTTTTGCACACATTTCTAAGCTCTAATAAAAAGACAAACCTGTCCAGCGAAGAGGGCAGTGGTGACGATTCCAACCCAGCTGTGTAAGGAGTACACGTTTGGGATGTTGTTAGCATTGTGGTAGTCAAACACTGCACAAAGCCCCAACACGGCAAAGAGCAGCGAGAGCAGCAGGAGACCAGCATGAAGCAGCTTCCATGGCTGTTTATTCTGACCCCAGGTCAGTGGGATACGATACACCACAGCAGCTGAAAGAGAGGGAGAGAACGCTGATTGGTTGACAGAGACTTAATAGGTGTTGTCTGATTGTGTTTTGTTTAATATCTTCTCTTGAATTAAAGAAACAGTTTAAGGCAGTGGTTCTCAAACTTTTTAGACCAAGTACCACCCATTATCAAACATATATCTTTTATGGGCAATAAAAGTTTAGAAATAAAAAATGAGAAGTGGTCAATGTAATATCAGTTATGTGCTTTAACAGGCTACAGGTGAAAACAGCGCAGCGCTTGGGGCATGTGCTCACAGTGGCTCTCTGTGCTTGTAGCAGTAGGTGAAGGAGGGAGAGCGCTTTGTTAAACCTTGTTTTAGGGCTGTAACGATGTGTAGAACAGCCACGTTTTCCTTCAGCCGAGTGTTTTTCCTATTTTGTTTTCACGTGTACAGAATTCTTGCTTAGATCTTTCTCTATTTTTGCCTCTGGCTTTAGTCCTTCTGGGCCTCTGAGTATTTCTCGGGCCTGGTCTCTGCTTTTTATTATAAAATCATAATTTCTCGCATCTGTCTCTAGCCTTTACATTTAAGGTTTTCTTAAATGATCCTCCATCCCACAATCTACAACATACACATAAAGTCATCCAATCAAAGATTTTCTTTTTATACCAAACAAATACTGTGAAAGAAATAGTACACTGTGTTCTCCCCGTGTCCGAGTGGGTTTCCTCCGGGTGCTCCGGTTTCCGCCCACAGTCCAAAAACACACGTTGGTAGGTGGATTGGCGACTCGAAAGTGTCCGTAGGTGTGTGCGTGTGAGTGAATCTGTGTGTGTCTGTGTTGCCCTGTGAAGGACTGGCGCCCCCTCCAGAGTGTATTCCCGCCTTGCGCCCGATGATTCCAGGTAGGCTCTGGACCCCCCGCGACCCTAAATTGGATAAGCGGTTACAGATAATGGATGGATGGATGGAAATAGTACACTATATTTCTTCAGTCAGACCAGAAACTAGCTGCATGAAATCTAAATTATTTCACAAGCAGCTACTTCATTCATCTGTATTCTGCTCTAGCTATAAAAACAATCATCTGTAGTGTGTTTATTTATCATATTTAAAGTCAGCCGTTGTGTTAATACCAGCTGGTTAGTTAATGCATCTAACTGTGTGAATACTTGCATATAAGCAAAGCTATTCTAATGAACCATTTTATTTCCTGGTCCAGGTTTGTTTGATCAGTGAAATGAACTGATTCAAACGATAGTAACTGATGTGTGATCATGTGGTACATAATTAGCATCTTGACTGACTACAAAGTTTCAAACAAGTTTGAAGTGAGTTGCAGGAGGCTTTATAGAACTCAGAAGTTTCAAAGATTCACTGGTTTCATACAAGTTCATGAAAGTTTTTGATCCTAAGTTTTCAATGAAAACCCTGCCTTATGGAAAGCAAGAGTAACTGTGTAGTGTTTCAGTGTTTTAAAGTTGTAAAAACATCTTACACTTTGGTAAGACCTGACATCATTTAAAAGTTTACTTGTGGAGCAGTGCAACTGCCCATCTTTCATTGTAAGGGAGTTTTAGGTGAACAGGTTTTCAGTTCGTTTTTATGTACAGGGAAACAGATGAAACGATACTACATGCTAATGGTCCGTAGGAAACAGGCACAGTGAGCAGAGATTGGGTTAGAAAATATTGGAGCTTTCCTTTAACAGACTGGTAGTGTCCTTTCAGCACAGTTTATTGGTATCAAACAAAGACAAGCTCCTAGTTTTTAGTGTTATATCCAGAGACTCAACGAGCCTTTCACTCTATTTTACTGCAATCTGTCTGTTTTTATAGTTCTTTTTGTTTTATTGCCATTTTTAGAGGCTTACAGTAAGTTTTGTTTCCTCTGTGGTTTTCCTAGTTTTACTGTTCCTTATTGTGTGGAGTTTCACTGTTTAAGAGCTGACGGCTTGGTTGGAACTGCAGTAAACACAATAAATACTGATATAGTAGTCATTTATATTACTTTGGAAGAACAGTGCAGAGTGATATGTCTATCAAGTGGGTGAAAGTAAAAATATCATGCCTTATATTGCCATTTCTGTCACCTAAAAAATAATTTTTATTTATTTGTTATTTAATAAAGCCTAATGTGCATAAACCCACACATGTAGTCTTTTAATCAACCAGTTAATGCTCTATAGATGACTCCCACCAAGTTTAGCTCAGAACATAGATAATAATATAATACCTAATATAATGTAATATCACAGTATAATATGAGACAGGTTTCCTCCTGATGAACTGGTCAAACCTGTTTTTGGGTGGTTCAAGTGTTTCGCCACAAGGGCATGGGCTGCAGATTTAAAAACGTCAGTGATTACTGTCTGAGTTTATTGTTTTGTCATTGTATATGTCTTGCTTTAAGGATAACATTTTCTTTTGACTTTTTATTTGTAATAACCGTGGTGGCGTTTATGGTTTTGACAGCTGGGTATCATCACTAGGATAGAGGCCACCTTTAAAATATGAAGTATTTAACTGAAGTATTGTCTTCATATTTAAGCTTTTAATATGAATCGTATGCACTGAATCAATGGAACATGTCCCTTTGTGTAATTCAGTTCTCACCATTTCCATAGAGCACCACCAGCCCCAGTACCATCAGAACTGGGTGCCAGTTGAACTGCTTGTCTTGGTGGTCCCAGGCAAACCCCCCACGATATCTGCTGTTCCAGTGGACCACCAGCACCACACACACTACACTCAGCAGCACACACAGCAAGTGGGTTGCATAGAAAACAACTGTGGACCTCATCATGAAACCAGCTGGGGGAGGAAGACAAAATCATTTAATAATTGGTAAGAGGTGTTCTTGAATTCTTGTGATAATGAATATAATGTAAATAATAAGTAATAATGTAAATAATATAATCATGGACACAGTTTTTTTAAGACATGCACATTCTAAACAGACAATACACTTCTGTACATTTTATAGCACCTAAAATGAGAATAAGAAACCTAGATCTCATAAAGAAGAATAAGATATTGAAAAAATGGAAATAAAGTAATAATAAAGATAAATAAGCATGAAAGAAATATTAAAAGATATACCACACCAAAGAAAAAATAGATTTTATATTAGTAAAACTGAAAAAAATCTATTTTATATATATATATATTTTTTTTTTTTTTTACACTTGATTCATTTGTGCTCCTGAAATACAAGGTGCAAAATGAGGTTGACAATTTATAAAACATGCAGTACAATGTTCCATCATCTGCACACATACTTTTAAATTATTTTAATGACATATGAAAGACAAATTATTTTATCTATTTGACAATGCCACCTAACGTGTCAGAATGTAAATACAGCACTTACCTCACGAAATAACAGACATACAGAGCACTTCATCTATTAAAATAACAATAAATCAGAACTGTGTAGGGTCTATTCTCGCATGGGCAGGAAAGTTCCGTTTTTGGTGACAACAAATACCCAAGAGCCACCCGGTGTCATTTAGAGGGGACTTCCACCAAATTTGACAAAATTCCTGTATTAACAATGTAAATGATTACGAAATTTCAAAAATGTATATGTAAGATAATTTCATAATGAGTTAAAAAGTGTTTTATACCAATTTACATACTGCATTTATAATACAACACTTCAGACACCTGTCCTTCCAGGATTTGTTTTAAAACCTAGAGAATAAACAGGCTTTACATTAGATGTTGGAAGGCTGCTGATCTGATGGCCTTGAGAGCATTTAGTCCCCAGAGAAAGTTTATATAAAACTTATATAAAAACTCAGATGACAATGTTTGTTGATAGAAAGATTGATAAACAGACAAATAGATTGGACGTATGTGTTGACATCTGGTTCCACTCAACACCACTACAACAAAATACTGGTGTAAAGATTCTCTACAACTAAATATTTTACGTAAACCTCTCTGCAGGACTTTGTTTACATCACAAAAACCGAATTATACATCACTTTTGAAAAATGGGTGGAATTCCCCTTTAAAGCTGATTTCACTTCTCCTTTCTTTGCGTTACTGAAAACTCGCCTATTAGTTTCGTTTGTCTAACTGAGAACAGGTGCTTCCTTATTGATTTTAATGTGGATTAGGCGTATATATATATATATATTGTGACGAGCACCAGAAGAAGAAAGAGACTTCTTTAGCTTTTCTGCTGGTTTCCTGTGCCCACCTGGTGGTGTACCACAGAAACTGCACCTTTATTGACACAACCCAAAGCTTAACAACACAGGAAAATAGCCCAAGGTCATTAATTGCCATACTCATCTCGGTCATGGTGGCCACCCAAATTAACAATGCATAACTGACACCACAACCCATAAACAACAGTAAGAGCAGCACAACATCACTGATTAACTGAAACCATTAATAACTAGAACATCTAAGAATAAACAAAAACAGTCCCATGAGTCTCTGCACCAGTGGCACCTCCCATTGGCTGCCACATAGCCCCCACCAGAAGGGGTTAGTCGCCCCCGACAACCCCATCGCCCAACACAATGTCTCTCAAGTGTCCCGGAACCCGTCTTAGACGAGTAGGCTGCCTGATACCAGCAGAGGGGGCATCGTCCCTGTTTGTACATGGGGTACCTCCAGTACCCCCATCTCCAACGGTCGGCGAGGCAAGTGGCCGATATAGTGAGAGTCTGTCCTGGTGCAATACCACCATGCGCCCCCGGCCGGGCATGCGCACCTGATACACCACATCTGACAGCCGTGTCACAATGTCAGCAGGCCCTTGCCAGTGACAACAAAGCTTGGGGGACACACCCTTCTTGCGGACCGGGCAATACACCCAGACCTTGTCCCCTGGAACAAAAGCCCTCCCCCTGCACCTGGAGTCATAGGCCCTCTTCTGCCGCACTCCAGCTTCTTCCTGGGCTTGGCGAGTATAGTCATGGACCACCTGTAGACGTTCCCTCAGCCTCCTAAGGTAGTCCATTTCAGTCCCTCCAACAATCTCCGGCTCAGGTGGGGCCCCAAACACCAAGTCCACTGGTGTGCGGAGCTCCCGCCTGAACATGAGGGCAGCAGGTGTGCACTGGCTGGACTCTTGGACCGCAGTTCGATAAGACCAAAGGACCAGGGGCAGATGTTGGTCCCAGTCGCGTTGGTGTTGACTGGTGAGGATGGCGAGTTGAGTAGCTAGTGTGCGGTTGAATCGCTCAACCAGACCATCACTTTGGGGGTGTAGTGGTGTTGTCCTAGTCTTGTCCACCCCAAGCAGCCTGCAGACCTCCTTAAACACCTGTGACTCAAAGTTCCTCCCTTGGTCACTGTGGAGTTCGGCGGGGACCCCAAAGCGAGTGAACATCTCCTCCACCAGCTTTCCCGCAGTCGTAGTTGCACTCTGGTCCGGTACCGCATATGCCTCAGGCCACTTTGTGAAATAGTCCATGGCCACAAGTATGTACCGATTGCCTGACTCAGTGATGGGGAAGGGCCCCAGAACATCCACTCCTACCCGCTCCATTGGGGCCCCCACCATGTACCGTTGCAGTGGGGCACGGGACCGCTGAGTTGGTCCCTTCTGGGCTGCACAAGTGTCGCAGCAGTGCACATGTAACTCTACATCTTGTCTGCAACTAGGCCAATAGAACCTTCCCCTCAGGCGGTGAAGGGTCTTAGCATTCCCATAGTGTCCCATCCCCACTGAACCATGGACCAGCTCGAGTACCTGAGGTCGTAGCGATTGGGGCATTAGCAGCTGTAGTATGTCTTTACCCCGCCCTGGGGCATGCCATCTCCGGTACAGGAGGCCATCATGGATCTCCAGGTTGCCCCACTGGGAGTAATAGGCTTTCACCTCGGGTCCTTGTGCTGACACGCCCTTCCACTCGGGGCGCTGTGCACTCTCCAGCCAGCCCCTCACCTGAGCCAATACTGTGTCTGCCTCCTGGTGCTCTCCCAGTTGTTGCGGAGTCAGAGGGAGCCACCCTTCCCCACTGGGGGTAACCTGAGCAGCTGCTACCATCATTGCTATTTGGCCCCGCTCTTCTTGCCGTTGGCAGTGACGACACTTTTCCGCTATGCAGGGACGTCTGGAGAGGGCATCAGCATTGCCATGCTGACGACCTGCTCGATGCTGGATCTCAAAATCATATGCCTGGAGTACTTCTAACCAGCGAGCCACTTGGCCCTCTGGATGCTTGAAGTTTAAAAGCCAAGTCAGAGAGGCATGATCGGTGCGAAGGAGGAAATGGCTACCCAGCAAGTAGGGACGGAAGTGCCGTACAGCCAATACTACCGCCAACAGCTCACGTCGAGTGACACAGTAGTTTCTCTCAGCTCTGTCCAAGGTGCGACTGAAATAGGCCACAGCACGTTCCCTACCTCCAGACTGTTGGGACAGGACAGCTCCAACGCCTACGTTGCTGGCATCAGTGTCCAAAATGAAGAGTCGTTGGGGATCCGGATAAGCCAAAACAGGGGCCTTTGTGAGAGCCTCTTTGAGTTGGTCAAAGGCCGTGGCGCACGTGTTGTCCCAACTGAAGGGCTGGCCCTTGTTGGTCATGCAGTGGAGAGGACTGGCTATGGTGGCGAACCCTCTTATGAACCGGCGGTAGTAAGATGCCAGTCCTAGGAAACTCCGAAGCTCCCTGACATTCCTGGGGTACGGCCAGTCCTGAACCGCAGCCACTTTGGCGGGGTCAGTGGCTACCCCATGAGCACTCACCACATGCCCCAAGAAGGTGGTCTCCCTCGCCAACAGCTGACACTTTATTGGGTTCAGCCGCAACCCAGCTTGCCGTATAGCAGTGAAGACCTCACTCAGGTTCGACAGTGCTGTGTCGAAGTCGTTGGCATGCACCAGCAGGTCATCCAGGTACACAACACAGCAGGTTCGGGGAATGTGTGCCAGTACTCTTTCCATCAGTCTTTCAAATGTTGCCGGAGCATTGCAGAGTCCAAATGGCATCACATTGAACTGCCACAGCCCTTGTCCCAGGGTGAAGGCAGTTTTTGGTCTAGCTTCAGGGGCAAGCTCTACCTGCCAGTAGCCACTGCGCAGGTCAAGGGAGCTAAACCAGCTGGAACCTGCAATGTGGTCAAGCGCATCATCTATCCGTGGAAGTGGATAGGAGTCCTTCCTGGTGACAGCGTTGAGAGGGCGGTAGTCTACACAGAAACGCCAGCGGCCATCCTTCCTCCTTACCAAGACAACTGGGAATGCCCACGGACTGTCAGAAGGTTCGATCACACCAGCAGCCGCCATCTCGCGGATCATATCCTCTGCCACCTGTCGTTTTGCAAGGGGTAGCCGGTGTGGGCGAAGGCGAATAGGCAGAGCAGAACCAGTGTCAATGGTGTGTTGGACTAGCCCAGTCCGCCTGCAGTCTCTGTCGCTGGCAGCAAAGATGTCTATGTTGTCATCCAGGAGGCACTTTAACTTGTGGAGCTGGTCATGGGTCAGGCCGGCCCCACTGCGTTGCCATAAGTCATGGACAGCCATGATTGTCTCAGCAGATGGGAGGATAGCAGACCCAGTTTTTGGGGCTTGGACGAGAGGCGGCGATGCTGGGTCACAGGCAGTAGTCGATGTAGCACCAGGATCCGGAACTAGCTGGGGCGTGGCTGCATGACAACTTGCTTGCCGGCTTTTGATCTTCTTTTTACTTATTTGGCCACGCTGGAGGGCAAAAGTCTTTGTGCCAAGGGTGATGGCCGGCCTCGACACATCAACACAGGCCTCCCAGCGGCTCAGCAGGTCCAAACCGATGATGCACTGGTCCTGGATGTTGGCGAGCCAGAACTCGTGTGCCAGCTCCATGCCCCCTGCCAGGATTTGCAGTAATTTCCTCAACTGGGTGTCGGTTGGTAGCCACCCACCTGCACGTGAGTCGAGTGTGCTAGGGAGGACACCAGGTCGAATGAGGGAAATAGTAGATCCTGTATCAACGAGGGCTCTGCAAGGTTGGCCATCAACAGTACAATGCAAGTATAGCCCTTTCTCATGACCTAGCCGGCCTACCAGCGTGCATCGTCCTTGGAGGGGGGTGGTTAGACGGAGTGGTGGTCCCCTCACTAGGCCACTCCGCTGTCGTTTCCCTGTGGCTGGGTAGCCCTGGCCTTCGGAGTTGGTGCAGGGCAGTCGCGTGCCACATGTCCAGGCTCATCACATCGATAGCAACGGTCTGTTATTCGCCATGGACGTCTTCGGGCTGTCCTGGGTTGAAGCTGGCAGAAGCTGCTATTTCCTCCGACCCCTCACTGTCAGCTGCTCTTGCATATGGGTGGTGGGCGAGAGCTCTCTGCTGGTGAGGTCGTGAAGAGAGCACTAACTCAGCTCGTTCGGCTTCGTGGAGGGCTTTGCTAAGAGACCGGGGCATGGCAAGGCGAACATGTTGGCGCAGCCGCTCCGGGGACAGACCTTGCAGAAAGGCATATAGGCTCAGCTCCTCCTGGCCAGCCGGGGGGAACTCCGGATAGCCACGCCTGGCATACAGCTGCACGTCTGCGGCAAAGGTGCCTAGGTTCTCTCCTTCTTGGCGACAACGTTTGGCTAGTAGTTCTCTGCTCTGGTTGATGGAATGCTGCTTCCCAAACCGCCTCTCCAATGCCATTGTGAGGGCACGCAGGTTTTGCTGCTCCACTGGGGCCAGATCAAGGAGCACCTGCAGTGCACCCCCTTCCAACGCCAGGGCCAGGTGTGTGGCAGCCTCTTCGTCGCTCCAACCACTGTGCCGTGCCGCTAGTTGGACTTGTGAAAGATAGGGCTCCAGCGGTGTCATCCCATTGTATTTGGGTAGCTTGGCTAGCGTCTTGGGCATAGCTCCTGCCTGCTGTGAGCTAAACATAGGCGCTAGCGTAGCTGTTTCGCTAGCAGGAGAAGCTATATCATTAGCTACTAGCTCACCATCTTCTGTGCGTTGCAGGCTTTCACCCCTCCTCCGTGCCTGTGGGGGGTGGTGCCGTCGCGGTGCGCTGGCCCCATCTGGGAAGCCTTGCAAACGCTGATCGTTGGCTCGGCTTCTTTGTCGCTGTATCACATCTTCCAGAAGGCGCAGATCCTGCTGTATGGCACGTTGCAGTTCCTCAATCTCTCTCTCCATTCTGGGAGGCGCTGTCATCCCACTTCTGACACCAATGTGACGAGCACCAGAAGAAGAAAGGGACTTCTTTAGCTTTTCTGCTGGTTTCCTGTGCCCACCTGGTGGTGTACAACAGAAACTGCACCTTTATTGACACAACCCAAAGCTTAACAACACAGGAAAATAGCCCAAGGTCATTAATTGCCATACTCATCTCGGTCATGGTGGCCACCCAAATTAACAATGCATAACTGACACCACAACCCATAAACAACAGTAAGAGCAGCACAACATCACTGATTAACTGAAACCATTAATAACTAGAACATCTAAGAATAAACAAAAACAGTCCCATGAGTCTCTGCACCAGTGGCACCTCCCATTGGCTGCCACAATATATATATATATATAGCATTTTTATAGTGCTGAATAAATTTCGAAACTTTCCGAAATACGAGTCTCACACAAATTCAGATTCGGTAACTTGTTATGGAACAGTCCCTTCCACCTTAAATGGTGCAGCAGCCTGAACATGAAACTGTTGTATCATTTAAGGTGGAACGGAAATCTCCAAACAGAAGTTTGTGAAAAGAGAACCTAACCTTGTATTTGACGAACATATGTCAAGTATTTGTAGTTTTAATTACATATTGTGCGTATTATCTCTATTTAAACATTTGAATTAGTAGATTTAATCATATTTGCATGATTGAAAGACGAGTGAATGTGAGTCTGTCCTTTTTCCTGTTTACACATACGTAGGTAAACGTAAAGAAAATAAAGGTCACCGAAAGCTATGAACTATATTATTAAACACTTTTAAGAATTATTTATAGCTCCTAAAACACAAACCTCAACGAACCATGTAAAAACGTACCTTCGGTTTTTCTCAGAGTAATAAATTTGTCATTTTTCTATGTACTTGCTTCGGACCACGGTGTGACTGGGAAATGTAGTCCACTAGGTCCGGTAAAGGACTACAAATAACGTTAAAGGTAAAATGCTGTTGACAAATCAAAAACAACCAATGACAATGAATCATTATAATTGATTAATAAAAAATAAAAACGATGTGAAATACTCTTCTTAGTGTAACTGACTGAGACAGAACAGTTACACAGGCACATGCACAGACATTTTTGGGGCAGGTACTTAAGCCAAATAAAGAAATGGGCATGCATCACCAAAATTATTCATTCATTCATTCGTTGTCTGTAACCACTTATCCAATTCAGGGTCACCCTGGAGGGTGCGCCAGTCCTTCACAGGGTGACACACACACTCACACATTCACTCACACCTATGGACACTTTTGAGTCGTCATACCACTTACCAACATGTGTTTTTGGACCATGGGAGGAAATCGGAGCACCCGGAGGAAACCCACGCGGACAAGGGGTGAACACACCAAACTCCTCACAGAGAGTCACCCAGAGCGGGACATGAACTCACAATCTCCAGGTCCCTGGAGCTGTGTATGTAATGTTTCAGTGTCTCTATAATGTTAAGTGTTTGGTTAATTTTGCACCAAACAACATCAGGAATTGCACAAACACTGTCTGTCTGTGGGTCAGAGGAGAAGTGTGTAGCAGTGGTGTGGCCTGGCACTCAGCACAGCATGAGTGCTAGCCGGAGGAGGAGGGAGTGGTAAGGCAGGAGCTTGTTCGCGCCGCAGACCTGATTGGGGCAGAATTCTCACAATAAATGCTTGTCAAATATCAAAATACAATTGATGAACGAGAGGGTAATTTTTATTTTTAAACATGGATGAATGAAGAAAAAAATTGGGCTCCAGCAGAAAGGGCACTTTTCTCATCAGGGCAAAAGAGCAGGTGCTTGAGCACCACTAGGGGTCTTTGAACACCGCAGTTTTGAAGTGTGTGTATAGCTTTGACACTGACTGCATTTTTTCACTCATGACATATTTTCCAGTGTATAAATAATAACACAGAGACATGTTCATTTATTCATTCATTGTCTGTTGGGTCGGCATGGGTCCGAAGCCTACCCGGAATCTCTAGGCGCAAGGCAGGAGCACACCCTGGAGGGGGCACCAGTCCTACACAGAGCAACACACACACACACACCTAGGGACACATTTGAATCACAATTCAACCTACCAACATGTGTTTTTTGGATCATGGGAGGAAGACAGAGCACCTGGAGGAAACCCATGAGGACATGGGGAGAACACACACCAAACAGTCACCCAGAGTGGGACTGGATCCCACAACCCCAGGATCTTGGAGCTGTGTGACTCCACCTCTACCTGCTGCACCACCATGCCACCCCACATGGACATGTTAAGGAGGTTAAAACTTTCACTGAAGTGGGACCTTAAGATACTAGATGCATGTGTAAAAATATAAAAGTTAGGCTGAGTCTGCTGGGCCTGAGCTCCTTCCTCTGCAGTTGGATCCTGGATTTCCTGACTGGGAGACCTCACTGAATCTGGGTCAGAAACAGCATTTCAACACAACTGTGCTGCAACGCATTTAGAACCACATCATTATGTTTGCTGATGACACTACTGTGGTAGGTCTCATCAGCAGGATGACATCAGTGTACAGAGAGGAAGTGCGGCAAATGACACACTGGTGTAAAGTCAACAATCTGTATCTGAACGTGGGCAAAACCAAGGATAGTTGTTGAACATAAGTTCCTTAGTGTTCACTAAGCAAAGACCTTCACTTGAAACATCAATCCATAGTCAAGAAAGTCCAGCAGCATCTCTGCATCCTTCATAAGCTCATCTCCCACTCACCATCTTTACCATTTTCTACCAAGTCACTATATAGAGCACGCTGAGCAGCTGCATCACTGCTAGGTTTGGGAATTGCGGTCTCTGAGTGAATACAAAGGACAGCTAAGATCATCATGGTCTCTCTTTTCTACATCATGGTCATTTACTCAGTACACTGCAACCGCTAAGCCACCAGCCATCTGGGGTAATTCAGGCCCTTTACTGCTAAACTGTGGATTAGCTTCGTTCCAAGCCTGAGCTGATGGATATACACGCATTCAAGCAACACAATTGGACTTTGATATTTCCTGTCAATACATAGATCTACTGTCTAGACATCACACTCAGTTACTGCATTAAACACATGCATTTGTTCTTAAAGGTGTTGCTGTTCTTAAATCACTACATCACTTCTCAGTAGTAGTTACAGTACAATTTCTTTGGTCCCATTCATCTGTACTTACATTAAGTCAACATCCAGTACCGTTAGTCTATTTTTGTATATTTGCACTGTTCTTGTGCAATAAATACTTATTGTATATATATATACACACAAAATAAAGCCCCTAGAACATCAACAATTCAAATGGTAACTAGAGTAACTAAAGAAAATATATAACATTTTAAATCGTTCTAATTAATTAAGACCTATTTTAGCTACAGGACCAAGTGCCTGTTCTAAAATATAGAGAAAAAACTAAACACTACAGTTTCCCAAAAGTGAAGCCCTGTTAGGTGGCATAAATGTATTTTTAATTACATCAGGATGCTATTTTTTTTTTTGCAAAGCTCTGAATTATAATTCATTTCAAAATTCATAGAGGTTTAATAGTGGTAGCAGACTTCTAAGAAAAATCCTTTTTTTGAGAAACTTTTATTTCATTTTGCTTTACCCTTTTATAAATAAAAAAAAATGCCCCATTGTTCTGTAAACAATACTGTAACACTGGTGTTTGCAAAGTGAAAATAATTCCATCTTTCTTCACAAGTATAAATATTTAGAGTAAATCATTAATTCATTGCATTTACACGGGTCTGAAACTTAGTGACATTTAAACACAGGCATTTGTTTTCCCTATGTATAAAAATAAATATTTTTAATATAAATCCTACATTACTTTACGTTACAAACATCCCTGATTAGACAGGGCCTTTGGTTATATTATAGTCAGTGTATTCTTCTTTCCAACAGCAACTGCTTCTTCTCTTACAGAAAGGCTTTGTTGTAGCAGTGGGAATATTGCTCTAATGTTTAGACAGCATTCAGTCATTAATATCAACAAGGTCAAATACTGGTCATTTATCTGAAAGATTTTCGATGGTCATCATTCCCGTGTACACATTCCACGTCTTCACAGCCCAACGCAACAGGGCTTTGTACCCGTATCGTGGACCCTCGGCTTGGAGCTTAACAAGCTTCGGCTCATGCAGGTGCTCCAGATCGGCACTGTATTTTTTTTTTCTTTTTTCCTTTTATTATGAAATTGTGGGAAATAAAGACTTCAGATGAATAAAATACTGCAGTAACAGAAGTTCTCAGATGTCTTCGTACATGTACCATCTGTTAGCTATGGCTCTGGTGACAATATTTTCTGCCGTAAGCCTCTGGTTGAGGTGAAGCAATGCCTCTATGAGGGTGTTGAAGTCTGCCGTCATCCCTTCCTTCTCCAGCCACACTTTCAGCAGCTGGTAAACTTTCTCTTCCAGAGACAGGGACTCTGCATTTTTAATGGCATTGTCATTTAGTCCAATGTTGCGGAAGAATCTGTTGTGAATGTTAACGTCCATCTCTTCAAAGAGGTCAAAGCATTTTTTCAGTGATTCCTCTCCTTTGGTAATAAAAAGAATATAAATTAATAGGTAGAATACATTTACAGTACAGTAAAAATAAATCAAATTATAGATCACTACCAATGATCTAAAAGGAAATGCATAAAGATAATTTAATTAAAGCTAGTTCTACAATTAGAGATACATTTCCCCAATATTTGTCCAAATATTAAAATTTGTATAGATCACTTAGACAACAAGAAAGAATACAAACTCACCATTCAAAGGAACTAGTCGTCTTCTTATTTTTTCATTTTCCTAATTACAAGAGAGAAAACACAAATTAATAGGTACATAGCTTTTATTTTATGTATGTTCCTTAATCAGCCAATAGATGGTTCCATTCTTGTTCCATTTATTCCATTGTCATTGAACACGAACAGTAATTCTATTTATCAAGGCTTTATTGGGAGCGCCTCTCTTACACTTCCACTAATTTCCTATAGAGGAAGCATTTCTAATAGTGTGGCGTGGTAATTATCTCTGTTACCATCATTATCATGAACTACAGTCATTATATTGGACACTGTCCACTCTAAGTCAGGGAAAGTAGCTCATTTGTTGCTGCACATTTTATGCCAGTTGTCCTCTAGTCTACCATCTGTTGACAAAGAACGCTGTTGGCTGGAAATTTTTGCTTGATGGACTATTCAGTTCAGCCATGACAGTGAGGGTTTACAAACTGAAGCAGCACTGCTGTGTCTGATCCATCAAAATAATCAATATTCTGCTCTATAAACAAACAGGGAGCTTGTTTCCTTTTGCTGCAGTAGAAGCTTAAAAGCTTAGTTTTTGGAACAATGCTGGGAGAGCATTAGTGAGACAAGGTACTACTATTAAATAAATATGCCTAAGGTATTACATGGAGCTCAATCACTCCAGAGAACACAGTTCCACAGCACAGTATTTAAGGGTTTGTACTGACAGTTGGAACTGGGTATGGAGATCTTAGGTTCATCCAGCTACCCTTCAAAGCATTTTATGTTCACACGCACATATATACATATATATATATATATATATATATATATATATATATATATATATATATATATATATATATATATATATATATTACACAAGCTGTCAGTTTCAAAATATGTACACATTAAAATAGCTCAGACATTTCAGAAGGCTTTTTCGACATACAATGTTCTTGGAGTGTGTCTGCATTTGAAAAAGAGTAGGTCAGGCAACAAAAAGTAGAGCTGCTACAAATGAGGTCATAGCTTAGCACTTGGACACGCATAAGCAAGCTGGTGTTAAGACAAAGCTCAGCAGGACACTCTGGACCAGGGTCATTAATTCCAGGCTCAGAGTCCAGCACAGATTGGTGACATCACTGAACAAACACACCTGATCCAACTCAGAAGTTGCCAGGTGTGTTTGTGCAGGACTTATCACCAAACTGTGCTGAACCCCAGCAAAACTAATGACCTCTGGCCTAAACCAACATTTACAGTGAACATATCTTTACAATATGTTGACAATAAATGTCAGTGCTGATGTAACCATTGGTGGTGTGCATCAAACCTCCCATTAAAGTGTTGATATAAGGCTCCTTTCTGCCTTTCACATGCAAAATTAAGACATCAGGGGGTGGTTCACAAAGCAGGATTTCTTAGTTAACTGGAGGAATTTAATTGTGGATCACATATCTCCAAATCATCCCTAAGGTACTGGATGGAACTTTATCACCAGAGAGAACACAGTCCTTCTAGGTGACACTTGGCATTAGGCATGGTGAATAAGGCTCATGTGCAAAGCTTTCCATTGTATTTAATGATTTCCTGTGGTGTAACTATGCATTTTCTGTACAATATTAATACTGATATATAAAAATAAAAGCAAATTTAATTCTAAAACATCCGGTCTGGGACAGGGTTCATGCTACTTTAACCTGTTATCGTAAAGACATGTAGCAAAAGGTGCATTCCTGCTTTGTGAACCCCACTGAGCGCTCTCTCTGTGAGATATTTGATGCGGTTCTCACCGGTGGTGGGGGAGCAGACAGTGCTAGGCTGTGGCTGGGCTGGACAGGCAAGCATAGGCTGCCCTGGGAGGAGGTGGGGGTGTTGGGGAGGCTCCTTCCTAGCCCCCGGTCCTCTTCCTCCACCACCTCATCACTTTTCATTGTCCTGACACCCACCAGCTCACTGGGGCTCTGCTTGAGAAAAGGGGCCTGCACATCTTCCAGCGCAGAGTTCAGACCGTTCTGTTGCAACTCCTCAGAGCCACAGCTGCTTTCCTAAAGAGCAGAAGAAAAACAGCTAGAAAGGCGTGTTGTATAGCTTAAGCAATTCTCAGGTTTTATTGCATTGATGGTATCAAAGGTGGTTTTTATGGTGTTTTGGCTGTTATAGTACACTCCTCAACACTGAAATTGCAACACCAAGGAGGACAATCCTCTGCACGGACAGATGGCCTGATTAGAAGAATGGCACTGTGTGATCCATTCTGCATGTCAAGTGAAATTAGAAATCACATCCCAAGCTTAGAGTGTCTACAAAGCATCAGAAGCCATTTCCACGACATTAGGCTACGAGTCAAGTGTCCAGTTACAGGCGTGTTCCTTTGACTTCACGCCACAGCTCACAAATGCTATCATGGTGCGCAGTAAGATTGCAATGGAGTCTGGAATGGAAGTCAATAGTCTTTAGTGAGGATTTGTCTCAGAGACAACAAAAGTCTGAGATTGTTCTGGAGACCACCTGGGCAAAGCCACGCAGAGGCCTTTACAAGGGAATACCACATCTGTCTTACTCCCTGGATTTTGATGTGCCGTGGCATAATTTACAGTAGCCGAACCCCTCTAGTCTTAACTTCAGGTACGGTAACAGCTCAGTGGTACAGTAATTGGGTTGTGGAACCACTTGTATAGCCAGTTCTCCAGCGTCCTGGAGCCTGTTTCTAACAGAACATGCCAGGCAGCATGTTGCCTGTGCTACTGTGAGCAGCTTGCATGGCCTAAACATGCTACCTTGGCCTACAGTGTCTCCTGACATGTCTTCGATTGAGAACATCTGGGACAACATTGGTCCTTAGTTGCAAGGGGAGCTGCCAGCAGGGGATCTTGAGGATTTGAGTGCCAAAGTGCATTCAACATGGCAGAACATTCTTCAGACAGCCACTAAACCTCCCTGATAGCATGCCAAGGTTTGTAAGTGCATGCATTTCCAGACGTGGTGCTCATATTAGATACTGAATATAAATTTTGAACATTTTGTATGTCTATCAAGCCTGTGATTTTCATAATTCCATGACTTCTCCTTTTTGACATTGGAATTCCAGCGTTGGAGTGTATTTTAGTTGTACTTAGCTATGCTAAGCAGCAGCTAAGGTACTTTGTAGATTCACTGCCCATTGTGGACAGTAAATAAAGTGGCTATATTTAAACAAGGTGTCAATAACAATACTAAAACAATTACTGTCACCATTGTAAAGGACTGTTCCTCTTATGAATTGGCATGTTCCTAACCTTTTAATAACCCTGTGAATGGTTTTCCCCTTTTTAGGTTTATGAGAACACAAGAAGAAATGATGCATAATTATATGCACATATTCTTAATGAACGACTGTTCAGGCTGCACTTTGCTCCTTTGTTGTGGTTAAGAAAATGGTATCAGAGTTCAAGAAAAGTACCCAAGTTCTCAGGGCAATAAATGATTTCCTCTAGTGAATCAAAACCATAATCATAGTCTACACTTCCTGTACGGTATTTCAGAAAGGTTCATTGTCTCATAAAATTGGTATAGTATCTTTTTCTTAAATAAATAATATGCAGAGAAAATTACTTCCATGCAGGGATAGCCTGAAGAAACTGATTATATGTTTATGTTCTCTGTTTCATATTCAGAAAAAATGGCAAAGAAATCAGGAAGCACAATAAATAACTGGACAATTACAACTTCACTGGTAATAAGAGGCTTTATAACTTTACAGCGTGGTATTTTGAATTAAATTGTCTGAAATACTTAAAACTGTGCTATATCTAACAGTTAAAACATTAATATAGCAGTGAATAACTCATTTCAATATAAAGTGGTGTGTGTGTGTGTGTGTGTTAATTCACAGGCCCTAGTTCACTTGTATTTGTGCAGTGACAATAAAAGCACATTTAATACTTTCATGTTTCACTAGTTGGGCACATGTCCCATAGAAATGGTGCTTTTTAAAACTTTTTTGAGCACTTTATACATTGCAAGACGGCAGAGTTTAGGATGAGACGTTTAGCAGAAAGCAACTGTCTAAATAAAAACAACCACCCCCATCTTCTTCATTTGTATACACCTCTGAGAGAGAACTATAACTGTTCCACATTTCTAGACACTGTGCTAAGACGACCAATGGAAAGGCCTTTGATTGAAGTGAAGAGCTCTAGTGTGAATGTCAGATACATCACCTTTACTGAGAGAATAATTCAACTTATGATGGAGACCTTTAAACAAAGGAGCTCCAAATACGTAATAATCATGACAAATAAATAAAAAAAAAAAATAGACCAGAATTTCAATACATTTTACACTTTGCAGATAAATATGTGGCTCACTTAAGCTTTACAAGTGTAAAAAAAAGTGTATACTGATTAAAATTTTATCATGTATCACTGCAAGCAAGAGCCTGAGGAACTACTGCCACCTACTGGATTTATATCAAACCTCAGCACAAAAGAATGTCTAAAATGAAGGTCAAATTCCGAGTAGATTGTATTGTTTTAAGCGTTTTTAAGAGAATCTGAAAACAGGTGTTTAACGCTTGTAAAACGCTGTGCAAACTGACAACAGAAGAAAATGACTATAAATGCAAGCTGAAAATTTAAATGTGATTGTCTGATTTTACATTTCAAGTGTTAAAAATGAAATCTGAATTTAACGTTATGAAACTGAGTGCTGGGGATGAGTAATCAAGCTGCAAAAAAAAAAAATCACCCTCAAACACTTCAAAACCTGTCCCAGGAAACCACAGCAGTAACAGATACAGTTATTACGCAATCATATTACTGTCAGCGTCGTTGTTTTATGGTGCTCTTCAATCAATCAATCGCCAATTGAAACATGAATCAAAAAAGAATTTCTTCTAGCTCCATTCTGGGATTCCTACTATTATTATAGACATAAGTTTTCCATTTCTAACAACTGACTGACCGCTAATTGTATTCACATTCAGTGAAGGTTCAATAACTACAATGTGTTTTTGCAGTTCTCTGGTCGTCTTGATGCTAGAAGTTATTAGGCCCGGGGGAGGGGAAAAGAAAAAGTAAGAATTAAAACACACTCACGTTTATAAATACTCCTCCTGAGCAGCAAGATGCCAATGTTTTTTTACACCATGCAGGACGTTTCCAGTACAGAATAACCACAAGCAGTGTAATCCCCACGCCAGTGACCACAAGGACAATTACAGCTGTATCACACACAAAAATAGAAGAAATTGAATTGATGGAAAAGGGAAAAAAAAAGGAAATCCTATAGCATTTCCTCTTGTTATATAATGTGATTTGCCATATTAAACAAGCCTTATTCACTGTACATGTTAAAGGAGAGTACACACATTTTCACAAAATAAGTGTTTAGTTTAAAAACTTTGTTTTTTTTTTTTATTAATATGTGAAAGACTCAGACTAGAGACACGAGTCAGAACTATTCACAACGGACTCAATTCAGATGATTTGAGCAACAAAAGGAAGTGTGTGCCAATGTATTAAGAAGGTGTGTGTGGTACCTATGTATGCCTGACTGGAGCTTCTTTTTCTACAGATGGTGTTAGAGCTGTGTGTACAGCTCTTCTCCACCTCCTCATCCTCACGGCATCTGAAGGAGAGAGGAGAATTAATACATTCCTATAAAAAAATTAAAAAAAACAAACCTAGGGGAAAAAGTAAATAAATAACTCCCCAAAAATTACTGGGCGACTGTGATTATTACAGACATACAGATACAGACCTCAGTACTAGAGTTAAGTATATTACTAAGAAATAGAGAAAATGAAACCCAAACTATTAAAATATTCCAGATCTATTTTTTTTCTTTTTTCAAAAGAAATATGCCTTTAGATCCCAAATCTGAGCTGTGGAGGTAAGAGCATTCTACTTCTCACAGTTCAAGTAGTCCCATGTGAGAAGAGTGATGGTTCATTATTCTGAGAACATCATCTCAGCTTCTTTAGTAAATAGGTTTTAATCTAATAATAAAAGTTATAAGCTTAGAATCATTGTCGTAACGTAGAATGAATTTCTAAAAAAGTGCTGAATGAGTATCAAAAATGTTGCACTTATCAGCATTCACGTATTTTCATTGCATCCATTTTTTTATTATTAGGATTTCTCTACAGCTCCAAATACTTTCAGACCTGTAGCTTTGAATTGAACCTTCAGCAGGAGCATGGATAAAGCTATAGGTCTGTTCAGATCAGAAGCAAGACTGGAGTGGGTTATCTACTCTTAATCTTATCTAATCTCAGAAGCCACGAGTGACGATAGCATGGTGCTTGTGGTTTTAGTGACATCCTTGATCTTTTTTGCAGTAGTTATGAGTCACCTTTTTCCTCTTTGTTTTTTATTCACTGCCTTTCTTAATCTAGTTTTGAAGGTTTGTTTAATCACATATTCATTCATTATGGACATTTTCTAATTATTTAATCTCTTAAAAAATATCAACAACTTTTTTAAATGTCCATTTTCACTAGACACGACACCTCTGACTTTGGTTTCTGTAGAGTGCAACCTACCTTCTGCATGTTTTGCAGATTTCACAGGGTTGATCTGGGAGGCAGAAATGTCCTTCTTTACACTGGCACTGACTGTTTCTGGTGCTAGTGCATTCATGAACGCGGTCTTGATCTACAGATATAAAGAGTATTCAAAAGATTTTAAAATCATACAGATACGATTTGGGATTAACTCCATTGTATTAAAGTGTGAATTATCCATCCATCCATTATCTGTAACCGCTTATCCAATTTAGGGTCGCGGGGGGTCCAGAGCCTACCTGGAATCATCGGGCACAAGGCGGGAATACACCCTGGAGGGGACGCCAGTCCTTCACAGGGCAACACAGACACACACACATTCACTCACACCTACGGACACTTTCGAGTCGCCAATCCACCTGCAACGTGTGTGGGAGGAAACCGGAGCACCCGGAGGAAACCCACGCGGACACGGGGAGAACACACCAACTCCTCACAGACAGTCACCCGGAGCGGGAATCGAACCCACAACCTCCAGGTCCCTGGAGCTGTGTGACTGCGACACTACCTGCTGCGCCACCGTGCCGCCCAAGTGTGACTTATTTTCATGACAAATATACATGGAGTTGCCAGTTTATTAACATTGTTACAATGTAACTTGTTGGCCATTAGACCCGAGAAATGTTCTCTACCTAGCACAATTGCAGCTACACATTAAAAATACAAAACAGAACCTGCACACTATTTGCATGACACACGTCATAGTAAGTGTGATCCCCTGTGGACATTCACTAATTATCACTATGAAAATCAACTAAACGTATTTGATCATGAGATTTACATTTTCAGCAATTGCTGTATGGTAATGTCAGATAAACTGGCAGTTGAATGTTGTCAGACTTTCTGGTTTTCTGTTGATGTATTTTTTGACGAAAAGGCTATTGCTGTGAACTTCAGGAGGACATTATCCCTCACTAATTACAACTCACAACCCACAGTTATGTATTCTGATACTAATTAGAATACGATTACTTTTCTTTTGAGGTGGTATTATTACAAGAAAATCGCCCTACAGATTTTGTCATTTCCTGTGTCAGAACCTCCAGTGTTTTAGCCAATATTACTCCCAAAGAAGTTACCTGAGCGACACTTGGTGCAAGGTAAACACTCAGAAAGCCCATTGTCATGCTCTGTGTATGAGCCAAAGTCACACTTTTCACATACTCCTCTCTCAGATGCTCGGCTGCAAGGCGATTTAACATGGGAACCTGAAAAACAAAAGTTTGCTCAGTCAATCAGTGAACAGCAACCACAGGAACGTGCTAAGAACAGCTGATGCTAAAACAGCCAGTGACAGAATAGTCAGAAATGACTCATTTAGTAATAAAGGCAATTCACACAACCCACGCAGGATGTGTTTGAACTGTGGGAGGAAACCGGAACACATGGAAGACACCCCACTCAGACACAGAATACAAAAGCAATGACATGTAAAAATTAATTATGGCTGGTTTTGGTACAGAAAGCCATACAAATGTGGGTAAAAATAGGAAAATTGGGAAGAAAAAAAACAAAAAAACCCTTTACTGGCCCATTAGCATGTTGAATGTTGAATCCTTGAGTGATATCAATATTGTTATGAACAATATCAGCTTAATGATTAACAAACACCACACGTTGCAATCCCATCAAACAGCATTCTTTGTTTTCTAAAGGTTATAAATTTACGTCATCATTCAGGTGAGTCACTATGTGGTTACAGATGAAAATACATACAGCATTCCTGTTAAACAGGCTTGTCTGCTGTGTATTACATTTACACCGTATGGCCAAATGTTTTGTTCATCCAACATATCTCTGTGAATCAGAGTTACTAACAGGTAGGTTGTCCCCCTTTGCAGCAGTAAGTGCTCTTATGCTGTTTGAAAGATATTTGGCAGTCATTGGTGAGGACAGGATTACTGATTATACAGGTCACAAACACTGTCATCATTAAGGTGCTGATGAAGTGCCATCACTCCCGAGAAAACCATACCACAGCTCAATGCTTTAAGGCTTTGTGTCTCTAGCAGACACCTGGAATTGAGCATATCTACCTGCTCTAGAGTTAGTTTGTTTATATTTAACCCCATATTTTATACTTCCCGTGTCCAAAATCAATACAGTTCAACATTAAATGTTTTATTGTAAATTGGGTTTAGCATATTGCACAAAATGGGGCCGCTTCTCCTTGTACTAGATACATATGAGTTAATCTGGTACCTGCTCTAGAGTGCCCCGTTTTATTGGTCAGTGATTTTCAATAAATATTATTATTGGTTACCCACAACTGAAACCTTGTGCATTTTCTAATAGATATAAAAAGAGTGTACACAAAGTTCAGAACAGGGTATAACTGACTCTTTCTCTTGGTTCTCACCAGCTGGGCAGTTCTGGCAACAGATGACACCATGTAAATACTCCATGTTTTCTCGGCAGGTGACATCTCGTACAGTTCTGTTTCTGTTACCTCCCAGTGCCGAAGGAAGACCCTTGACTTGCTCAACAGCTGAAAAGAACTGCAGGGTCCAGATCAATATCAAAACCTAAACACAGGAAAATAAGAGTACAGACAAAATGCAAGGTCTGAAACCAGATTTCTAAAAATATTTCTAGCAACAGAGTAAAACATATAGTCACAGAAAGATTGTCTGGATCAGTAAGTGTGTAATGTTGATTATACAGTCCATTCATAGCTTTATTCTGGTATAAATCTATATACAACTTCATTAAAAATTCACTCACATTTTAGAACGTTTCTATAATATATTTATATGTCCAATGAAAAATAAATATCGATTTTTGTCAATATTTTGATTACTATAACATTTTAACACAGCAACTGTGTTCCTTTGGTTGAATGTGAATAGTAACATTTTCCAACGGCTGCTTTAGAACATGGAAATAATCGAGTTAATTGCCGCGCGTTTTAATCACGCTGTTCGATCATTACAGACATTCTATCGACGTTCAGGACTAACAGGACAAACTGTGGTGTAGATTTAAGCGAGGAAATGCTGGTGATTTTAATAAACATTTATCGAGGGTTACCTTTTAAGAAATCACATTAAACAAAAGATAATTCACGTCCTGACAGGAATGTTTAACTTACCGGACTCGTCACGCGTTTCATGGTCAAAAAAACTAAACCCGAATCATCCAGAGAATAAAAAGATCCGTGTTTGAAGCTGAGTTGAAAGTAAATCAGGCTATTTTTCCTGATAGATGTTACATTTCGACGAGCTAATGACAATATTTGCGACAATATCTCTCTCTCTCTCTCACTCACTTCGTTACCTGCTCTCTTTCTGACTTAGGTTCACACTCTCTCTCTCTCTCTCTCTCTCTCTCACCTGCTCTCTCTCTCACTCACTCTCTCTCTGACTTCGTTACCTGCTCACTGGCCAATCACTATCACTACGAACCCCTGCCCCGCCCCTACCTCGTATGACGCAACGTCTCATCGTCTCCCCGATGCCTAAAGAGTGTAGACGTAGTTCTTTGCTCCAGAAACATCCGGTGAAATATTTCACAGTGTGGTGAATGGAGCCAGGCGTCTAAAGCTTCTCCAAGCTCATACAATTATTACACATATTTCAAAATGATTGTTGCATCATTCCTGAGACATGGGTTCCAATACTTGTTAGATTTAGCTTTATATTTATATAAATTGTATTTCAAAATGTATTCCTGTCAAGGATTAATATTCTCACGTTCATTGTCTATGGGGTAATGTGCATTTTTGTGCAATAAACTGGATTTGTTTACTTTTCTTCTTTGATCACTGATGGAGCAAAATATCTGTAAAATCTTAATTTTACCAGACAAGCAAAAATGATCATTATAATGGAAGTGGAATCGTCAAAAGTTTGGACCAAATGTGTGCATCTATTCATTATGAAATTTGAGCGCAATGCAAAAGCATTGGAATTTTCAAATCATGCAAAGAATTACAACAAACATTTGAAGATACAGTAATGAAATACATGAAACCGATGTAAACCTTCAATGTAATTTTCTTCATTAGGGGATCTGATTAATCTGCACAAGAATTAGCAGACACAGTAGATTAGTAAATAGTGGACAGTTATGTTCTTATCTTCTCTCAGGAAAAACAAACTAGAACTGGTCACAAGGCTTCTACATTAAAGAATTCAACAGCAAAAGTCTTTTATATTTGTTAAATTGTACTTATTAAAAGCTTAATATTTTGCTGTTTAGGCCCTTTCATTAAATACATTTGGACATGAACACACTCTGCACATGCTCTTTATATTTTCCGGACGTGTTGAGACCTATCAGAATGACTGTTGTCTGGTTTCAGTGATATCTTGAGCCAGTCACCCTAAACCCACAAAGTTTGAGTTTAGGGTGGGATCTTGTTTTAGTGAAGTTTTTACCAAGTGCAAGGGGAATTTCACTCCTAGGTGTTCCATGTGACCAACTCCACAAACTCTCTGGTGCAATAAGACAGCAGATTTAAAACTGAAAGTAGAGCAGAAAACACACGATGAACAGAAATGAAGGCAATTTCTACATTTTTCCTCCAATGGAAAAAGTCTGTTTGGAATGTGGTATAGACCGGTACTAGGTGTAATCATTCTCAGGAAAATAATGATTGTGAGTGACTAATAATTAAAGTATAAAACAACACACATATTGTTCCCTCTCCTGCTGTGTATAATTCTTGTGAGTGTAACTTTCACAAACTGGAACATTAAGATCCAGATGACCAGCCTATGATGGAATACTGCTTTCTACACAATGAAATTATGCACTGATGAGCCAACGTACTGTGCTTAATATTAGACACACTATTATTATTATTATTTTTTTTTTTTTTTAAATGTATCTTCTCCGTAAGCGTGGTGCTTGTATTAAACTGTATGTAATTTCCATAATGCAAAAACACAAATAGAGTAAAAGTAAAGAGTATTTTTATTTCTAAAAAGTGTGTTGTGAGCTAGTGTGCCGAACAAAGTTTGGTTTCAGACATTGTTTCCCATCGTATGAATTCGTTAATCAGCAGCACACTTGATTTAACGTAATGAATTATTTATTAACCTGTAAACCTAGGTATTGGATGTTGATCTCAAATAATATTGGACTGCTATAAAAAAAAAGAGATGTGGAAAGGGTTAAACCAACACATTCACAAACAGAATATCACTACTTACACTTATACTTTTATTTGTATTTTTTCTAATATTGGGAGGGGGTGTTTTTGGTTGTTGGTTTGGTTGGTTGTTTTGAGTAAATGAACTCTTACTGCTCTGATAAATAGCTTTAAAAATTTCATTTTCTCAGGTGCCTGACATCTACACAGTGCTATGTATGTAGTTAATAGTAAGAGTTAATGTAGAACCCATGATTCAGCAAGTGTTCTTAATATTTAGGCTCTTTTGTGTAACATTTACAAACTTCAAATAAAAGTCACATAATCTATTTAATGAATTGTCAGCATTTAAGAGAACAGCCAAAAATGATCATGACATCAGCCTACACAGCAAATTCTCCAGCGTTAAATCAACACTATTAGTGTTAACACCGAGAGTGTTTAATTATTACACTTGATTTAACACTGGAGAATTTTGTGAACTTATAAACTCCACTCACTGTGGATTATTTAACCAGGCATCCAAATTTGCACATTACAGCCATCAAAACCTGACTTAAGTGTTCCAACATCCAAAACCCAGTCTACACACTGCAGTTCAACTCCTCCAGTTAAAAAAACTGTGGGTTTTACACACCTCCTTTTGATACACTATATTACACATAGTACAATTAGTCTCCTGCTTCTCTGTAGAGTTTATTTAAACTTTGTTAGAGTGTCTACATACTTCTGCACATTCCAACACTTTTCTGAAGATTTTTATGGTCATCAACTCTCTCTCTCTCTCTCTGTTATACACACAAACACACACACACACACACACACACACACACACACACACACACACACACGTCTCCTCTGATAACGCCCATAGGAGTGAAGGAGGGAGTGGTCGTAGCTGATAAGAACTCATGTTAACTCTCTTGCCCAACTGAAGAGGACAGTACACAAACACAAATATAGACATTACGTGACCCTTGATAGTGCCATTAATGTTTTTGTTCTTTTTTCCCTATTAAAGGCAGAAAGTTAAAAAAATACAAACAAACAAACAAACAAACACATACATGTCAGAGCTTGGTAACAAGCATATATTTTAACAATCTTTTCACTGAGGTAGATGCTTTAATCACTCTTCCTTTTTTAGATCATTGTGTGTTCTCATGCTATGAATATTGATCTCTTTCATGATATGTATATTTATATATTCCAGTATCAAGTTTTGAATTCCATGACAGAAGATTTTCCCCATATTTTCGATTTATCAAAGTTTCTCAGAGCAAATCTTAAAGTGCTGTTTTTCTTTTACATTGCAGTAATGTTTTATATGTAAACGCTTGCTTGAGCTTTGGAAAAGATTTCATTGTTTCAGAATAAAAGAGCAAACCTCATTTAAATCATACATGTGAAATATTTTGTGATAAAGGTATTAAACATGTAGATATTAAAGCTAAGGATACTGCATTGCACGCATCATGACGTCATGTCTGTAACGTGTTTCAGCATGTTCATACAGTGTAAACACACCATCATTCCACAAGAACAGTAACAATAAGTTGAACACCCAAGTGTGACTCAACACACTGTGCTTCAACTTCCCATCATCCAAACCCATCAAGACTTTCTGGGTGAAGTCAAATGTGTTGACCACATTTTGTGGCAAAGCAGATTCACGTTGTAAATATGTGCAAAAAGAATAACAAATACATCAGCCAACGAGGAAATCTCAGAACTATTACCCTCAAGAACCACCACAATACACTCTGGGCAGAAACAATGTGGCATCTGTGGAAATAGCACTGACTGAGGAGCCTTGTATTTCACTGATATCTGGTTCAACAAGTTTACATGTGTTACATGTTTCTTCAAATTTCCATACACTGACTGATCAAATAAAAGCATCAGTGACATCTCAGGAGACAGTCAATGAAACCCAGCAAATACAATCCATAAATGAAATTTCTTATCATTGAACACGTATAAAGCTTGTACACCACGACCCTGAAATGGATTAAGTGGAAAAGGTGAAGGTAATGATGATGTAATCAGATATGTATCCTGGGTTTACCTTGTGGTCACATGTTACACAGCAAGCGGTCATTTGGTCATTTCATAACTGCATCCACAAAAGTGTGTTCTAAGATTTCTGTAATGCATTATTAGTTAGAATACAAAAGAAAGCAGGTAAGAGCAAATCTGCCCAATATGAGAAATCTCTAAGCTGATGTGGATCTTCTTATGTGTAACAGCCACATTCTTATCCATGCACAGTGATGAATCATTGTTGAGTCACTTCAGCTAAAAGTAAAACTAAAAGGCAGTGAAATCTAAAGGTGTGGTATGTGAATGTCACTGAGAAACAAACAAGCCACAAAGAAAAAAATCAGGGCCAGGGTGTGGTCCAATACACAACAGAGTAAAGTGAATGTCATTCTATGAAACATGTAGGACTTATACCAAGGATTTAAAGAGTCATAATATTGCATCCTGTAAGGTGTTGCAGAAACGTTCAGACATTCATTGTATATACTGCGTATTTGTGTATTGAATATAGTATATTCTAAATGTGCTCAAATCAGTCTACTTCTGTGTACTTTGTCTCTTTTGTATGAGTTGGTGTCTCCAAATAGCAACAAATATATTTGAATGTATATTGATACTACTATATTAATAACGTTTCCATTACATGTATAATTTTAAGAGTTTATTATGTTCAATGTGGTCAAATGTTAGCATCAGTATGATACCTTGATTTATAAGGTCATTTTATTTAATGAATTAAGCAGTCAGTACTTCCCATCTGGTTATTTCATCCATATTTTTTTTTTCCTTATTTATTTTTCTCTATTTATTTCTATATTTAAAATAGACCTTTACTGTTTAATGAGACTTTGTAGGCCATTTGTTTCTTTGTGAAATTCTGTTGTTTGTATTTATAATGCTACAGTTATTATGTGAAGTGTGCCATCCATTTGCCATGCTGTTTTATAGGTACATGATTGCTTGACATTTGGTAAATATTTTATTGTTACATAATAGAAGACAAAATTGCATTCCAATCAGATGTGTTAATTTTTTTTTCTTTTTTAATGTGTATAATAATCTCCATACGGTGGTGCAGCAGGTAGTGTTGTAGTCACAGATCTAGGGACAATGGAGGTTGTGGGTTCGATTCCCGCTCCGGGTGACTGTCTGTGAGGAGTGTGGTGTGTTCTCCCTGTGTCTGCGTGGGTTTCCTCCGGGTGCTCCGGTTTCCTCCCACAGTCCAAAAACACACGTTGGTAGGTGGATTGGCGACTCAGAAGTGTCAGTAGGTGTGAGTGTGTGAGTGAATGTGAGTGTGTGTGTTGCCCTGTGAAGGACTGACGCACCCTCCAGGGTGTATTCTCGCCTTAGGCCCAGTGATTTCGGGTAGGTTCTGGACCCACCGCGAACCTGAACTGGATAACTGGTTACAGACAATGAATGAATGAATGAAT
The DNA here is from genome assembly GCF_029633855.1 of Hoplias malabaricus. Lineage (NCBI taxonomy): Eukaryota > Metazoa > Chordata > Actinopteri > Characiformes > Erythrinidae > Hoplias > Hoplias malabaricus. The sequence goes on from NC_089819.1 coordinate 6,506,043, forward strand.
GAATAATCCCATGAAATTTCAAGTTAAAATTTCAAGTTTTCAATTGTAGGGTAATTTGTACATCACAGTAGAATTTAACAAGGTCAACACAAATAGAACAGTTTGTTACTGATAAATATTTTATGATAAAGCTATTAAAATAAATTAGTACTTTATGTATTCATATACATTCAAATATATAACCCATAAAGGTGAAAAAGTACACAAAAGTAATCTTAATATTTATTCATTCATTCATTCATTATCTGTAACCCTTATCCAGTTCAGGGTCGCAGTGGGTCCAGAGCCTACCTGGAATCATTGGACACAAGGCAGGAATACACCCTGGAGGGGGCGCCAGTCCTTCACAGGGCAACGCACACACATTCACTCACACATACGGACACTTTTGAGTCGCCAATCCACCTACCACTTTGTGTTTTTGGACTGTGGGAGGAAACCGGAGCACCCGGAGGAAACCCACACGGACACGGGGAGAACACACCACACTCCTCACAGACAGTCACCCGGAGCGGGAATTGAGCCCACAACCTCCAGGCCCCTGGAGCTGTGTGACTGCGACACTACCTGCTGCACCACCGGGCCGCCCGACTTAATATTTAGGATATACAAAATATATTTATGCATATATTTAGAGCACATTTACAATTTATAATCTAGAAGTTTTGACTAAATTATTATCACCACTTTAAAGTGCAAAAACGTTTATAGCGGACAGCTTGACACTTTCCTCATATTACACTACATTTCAAATCGGATAATCTTATAATCAACACTTATGCAGATCTAGAATTAATAAATAAATTAATGTATTTATTGTGATTTTATCAGTACAGTACAAAGAAATTGAAAAGTGCAATTATTTATTTAAAGTGCAAAGATTAACACAGGACATTTAATACCAAACAATTATAATTCAGTGCACTGCTCATCCACATTCAGCAGTTGTATATTTTTAGGTGCAATTACGGCTTTAGTCTGCTTGTTCTGGCCCTCAATGCTCTGTAATGCTGTGCCTTCCTGAGGCAACAAGAACTGTACAAGTCCTCCAGAGAAGGAAGAGAGAGGGCAGTAAATAATCCTCTGGGCTGTGATGATGACCATCTGGAGCATTTTCCTCTCTGCTGTTGTGCAGCTGTAAAACCACACACACATACAGTAGGTCAGAGTGCTCTCAGTAGAGCCACGGTAGAAGGATTCCAGGAGTATTTGTGTGAGGTTGTTGTTCCTTAGCACTTAAAAAATACCATCTCTGCTGTACCTTCTTCGCCACTAGAGGTTGTACTTCATGCCTGTTCTCAGAAATGTCTTCATAAATCAGTTATCCCATATCCCACGTATTGGGGTTTAACATAATTGCTTATTACTGATATTTTTGTCGGTGGTGCTCCCTGGCATTGCTAAGCCAGTGTTGCTTAAAGCAGGACCCCCAGAGCAGCACACACAAGCCTATGGTCAGCATGGTCTATAGCAAATTATGGCTAGAAGGCTGTTGTATCGTCCTCCAGGTTGGGGGCCATCTCTGAAAGAATGTAGCTTCATTCAATGCCTTTGGGATGAGTTGGAGTGCCAAGACCTACTCATCCAATGTCGGTAACTGACCTCGAGTGTATGTGGCTGTATGTGAGGACCAGCTAGTGTAAGGTCTTCCGAGAAGCTAATGGTGTTGAATGTGTTTTGAAACCGCTTCTTTAGCCACGAATGCATTAATAAAAGGAGAATTCCACTCATTCCACATGTTTAAACACTCACTAGGAATTTATTAATGATGTGATGTTTTATGCTTTATGTGCTGCATATATTTGTCAATATTTATGCTGCATCTTCCTTCCTTTCCAGAGACATATGAAGCAAAAGATAAAAACTATATAATATATATTTTTAAAAAACTCATAAAAAAAATTGTATTTATTATTTGGGAAATAAAGCAATGTGTGAAACATAAAGACAGACTGACAACTATTGTGATTTTAAAGGTGCTAAAAATATGTCAGTTTTTTAATGGGAGGTTTGGGAAGTTGAAAAAACAAAGTATTTTTTAAAAAATGGACCCATTTAAGGGTTAATTATTTCTCTGTCCTTAACACAGCGAGGCCAAAATATTTTGTGAAGCCCTCTATGATTCACTGTCCAGGAGAATTGTACCATTACAGGGTTAATTATGTTGTGTGTATAGAGCAGGGGTCGGCAACCCGCGGCTCTTTGATCCCTCTGATGCGGCTCAGCTTTTGAAAATAATTAATGAGTATTTAATTAAAATGTATTTTAGTTTGGTTCGTTCATTTTCAAACTGTAATTCTATGAAGATTATGGCGATCTTGTAACATCTAAAATATTTTAATATTTAATATTTAAAATATTTTGTCGCTCTTAATACACGTCACAACTTCCAAATTGCGACACCCGCCAGTGTGCGGTTTCTGGAACTTTCTGACCGCAGACTGCACGGCGCCAGTAAAATAATGACGGCACGCAGAGAGAGGACAGCGTTGTTTGCTGCCAGTGGATAATTTAAGTTCGGCGTTTTTTTCCATTACTACAAGGACTCAAATAGACATTGAGTATTTTACTTAACCGTCAACACAACGTCTTTTTTCGTTATTTTGTTGCATGCAGAAAAGTTATTTCATTTTCTCTGCAGTCGTTCATTGATTTCATAAATGTAACACAGTATAGTTGGTTTATACACAGCACAAATGCAAAAAAACCCTGCATCAGAGTCGCTGCACTCTGAGAATGATCCACAACCCCATCATAACTGCTCTGTGGTGGTCCTGAGTATTTAAGAACAGGGTGGAAGGAAGCAAAGTATGCAGAGCAAGAGATGGACAGCATCTCTTAATGTAATTGCAGAACTACAAAGTGCTTCTGTATGGTCAGTGGAACTGAGAGAATGGACAGTGAGTGCAGAAACAAGGAGGTTGTCATAATGTTATAGTTATGTGTGTGGTGTATGTTTGCATTGTATTTTGTTTTTCTACTTGCATTTTTTACAGCAGTGTCACAGTCACACAGCTCCAGGGACCTGGGGTTGTGGGTTTGAGCCCCACCTCGAGTGACTGTCTGTGAGGAGTTTGGTGTGTTCTCCCAGTGTCCGTGTGGGTTTCCTCCGGGTGCTCCGGTTTCCTCCCACGGTCAAAAAACATGGGTTGGTCGGTGGACTGAAGACTCAGTGTCCATAAGTGGGAATGTGTGAGTGTGTGTCAAGGTGCAAGGCACTGAACCCACAACTGCACGAGTGTGCGTGTGTGTTCATTGCCACAGAAGGGTTAAATGCGTAAGACACATTTCATTGCACAAAAATTGCACATTCATTCCTTAAAGTCTATTACATCATTTGGCCTAAATACCTATAGCTGCCCGACTAAGTGTTTGATTGCAAGACAAACTGTTGCTGTATGTAATCTGCTCTGGGATGGGCTGGTCCCTTGGGCCCAGTGAATTCAGGGGGGGCTCTGGACGCACCACAGCCTTGAACATGATGAAGCTTGTTACAGAAGATATAATATATTAACAAGTAAATAACTAAATCCAATTCACCCCGAAGAACCACATGACAAAATAATGAATCTCATTGGTAAAGGGTGAACTGATTTTTCAAACAGTTCCGTTTGCAATATTTATTCTTGAAATATGATTTATTCTTAAAAATAAAAGACAAATACAGTGATCCCTCGCTACTTCGCGGTTCATCTTTCGCGGATTCGCTACTTCGCGGGTTTTTTCAAGGGGGCTCATGGCCGCTATATCACGGATATTGAGGGAAAATCTAGGAAAACCGTGAAAGATGAATAGCCAAAAGTATTTTTCATTATTATTTCCATATATTAGACTAGGCCTGTAGGTGACAAAATATATCATTTAATAGTATTTCTTACGTACAGTACATGTATTATTCATGTCCACATCCGAGTGAAATTTACTTACGCTAAATCACAGCTTAAAAGAAACTGGTAGGATATCACATGTAGTTCCAGCTGAAAAACATTATAGAATGACAGTTTAATGCAAAGGGTGGGTTGTGAACAGCACAGGGAGAGTTTTAAAAGTCCAAATACTCGTTAAATACATAAAAAAATATTTTACCTCTACTTCGCAGACATTCGTTTTTGGCGGGTGGTCTTGGAACGCATCCCCCGCGAATAACGAGGGATCACTGTAATGTTAATTGAAATTATATATAGTATGTGGATCTTTAAATATTTATTCAGAACAGGAGTGTATTCATTTTATACTGTACAGGATCAAAAGTCACAGGACACCCTTTTATTTCAGAAATGAAAGGGAAAATTACATATCTGAATACCCCAGCAATAATGTGTGAGGGGGACTATCTTTTAGGCTGTGTCCAGAACATGGTCGCCATCTTGAATCAATATTCAAAATGATTATTTATATACTGTTGTCCCTGTGTTTATATTATATATATATTATTCTGTTTTTTTTCTTTATATGGTTAATAACCAATAGTCTTTTAATTCAGTCGTTATGATTGAGTAGGGTGATGGGCTGGGATCGGCAGTACAGCAGATAGTACAGCAAATGGTACAGCAGATAGTGTTGTGGCCACAGCCTCAGATCACCGTCTTTGAGTCTTTGCTCTCCCTGTGTCTGTGTAGGTTTCCTCCAGGGGCTCTGGCTTCCCATCCACAATCCAAATACACGTCGGTAGTTGGCTGTTCAAAGGTGTGTGTGAATGGGTGAGTGTATGCCTCTCTAATGGATTGGTGTCTTGTCCAGGGTGTGCTCTGATTCTGGCTGGGCTGGATGTTGAGGTTACAGGAAATAGAGGAATGCATATGATAAGTTGGAAGTGGTGCCACTTTTGAAATTGCACTATAAAGTTTTTCATACTCTACAAGTTCTGCTCTTTCCAATGAAGCCTGCATTTTTTTCAGTGTTTTAGGTATATGCTCGTAAACCACCTTGTAACACAGTTCATAGCTAAGTGTCCAGTTCAGACAGTTCTGGGAATGCCGACTTCCAGAGATTTGGTCTGGAGCCTACCCGGAATCACTGGCTGTAAGGCAAGGACACACCCTGGACAGGCCACAGGGAAGATTTAAGTAGTTGCAGCCTATTAGCTGTACCACTGGGCTGAATACTTGGTACTCAAACATACTTATCCCTCCACATGTGCTGTTGTTTTACTGTCTCATATTCAAAAGCTGATGCTCAAAAGTAGTAGCCCAGTTCTTTTAACTAAGGACCCCTTGTACTTAATGAGTGCTAATATGCACTTGACCTTTTCTGTGACTCTAAGCAGCCCCCAGTTTGGCCTGTACTATAAGAAATACCTTCAGCAAAGACCTTCAGATAGAACATTTATTATTAATATATGGAAAATATAAGTTAATTAAACATGAATAGCAAAATATCCCCGAAGATAAAAGATCAGAAATGTCTCAGAAATTATTTAAAAAGAAAAACGCTCAAATCTGTGAGAGAACATTGGAGGCATGATTCATTTGACCATGAAACTGTGACAAAAATCGTTGAGAATGGAATATTAAATTAAAACCTCACACAGTTGAGATGATGTGCTTTATTCCATGGTGAAGGCTGTTTTTTTTGTTTCTGCGTAGATCCACATACACATCTCTGCATCATGGATTGAGCGTGGTTAGGGAAATGGGTGTGTGACCTGAAGGTTGCTGGTTCAATCCCCAGAGTGAAGTCACTGACTGAAGTGCCCTTGAGCAAGGCGCCTAACCCCCATCTGCTCCCTGGCGCCATGGCATGTGTGCCCCCTAGTGTTCACTAGTGTGTGTGTAAATGTGTGTTTCACAGCACGGATTGGGCTAAATGCAGAGAACCCTCTGTGTGCAAGCTCAGTGGCTAATGAAGTGATTCTAATACTAACCCTAATAGGAACTGTCACTGATGAAGGCAGTGTCGTGCTCTGTTTTACTAAATGAAAGGATGCAGGGGACAATGTGAATAACCATAGACAGATTTAGTTCTAAACTGAGAAACACCTGCAGAAACACCATGGCACCCCTTTTAAGAAAAACGATCCTCACACTGGTTTTTCAGCTTCAGTATTTTTTGGATCTTGGGACCATGGTTATCAGGCAGTCAATCCGTGTTTACTCTCTCCACAGATATACCTCTACAATTCTTAGCTGAGGTTCTGGGGTTGTGCCCATCCTACGCTTACCCAAGTGTGTGCCAAACCTACATGGATTTACGCAGAAGTATAATCTAGCCTCACGTGTACCAGGGTCCTAAAGCTTGATGGGGGTTGACATTAGATAATGTGTGTGTTAGCTTGTATACACACTGCTAAACATTATCAGTGCCACCTACTGGATATATTTCGAACTGCAGTCATGAGCACACCCAATTATGGTTAAGAAAGATGATTAATTATTATTTGAGAGCATGTATTTTAAACGCTAATTCAAAAATACTAACAGAAACAGAATAACGATCTCTTCAGGCTCGTTAGCCTCTGACTCCCAGTTGCAGATGTGTTAACAGCTCTTGGTTAAAGTGTGCCCTTAAACTGTAGTGAAATCATGCACTCGATGCCTGTTCATATTTCAGGACACCCTTCTTGGGCGTTTAAACGTTGAAGTTATTAACAATTACCACCTCCTCTTTCACTGCTGCTACCGTGTCCATGGCGGCAGTGCATGACCGCTCTTTAGCCGAGGCAGAGTTTTTGAAAACCACCCAAAATGAGGGCCCCTGCGGAGGGAGCAGATTAATGAAGGAGATGATTTGGAAAAGAAGGGGATAACATTCTTGAGGCCGTATCCCTCCGGACTTCCGACGGCCGGCTGTTTCTCTCGCGCCGGACATTAATTACATCTCGCCGGCCCCTTGTTTCCAGGGCCTGGGCGAGCCAGTTTGGTCACGGCAGATAAGGGGCTTTCTTTATTCTCCCCAGGTTCCTCCAGGGGATTTTTCTTTTTTCTTGAATGCTTCAAAGGCGAACCGCAGAGAGAGAACAGAAGGCGGGGTATTAGCTGAGCCATTCGTTTTTAACAGCTGCTTGTTCCTTTGCTTTAACACTGACACTTTCTTACTGCTGCTACCTTATGCCTTTAACTTACTGGCAGAGGGTTCGGGGCTTAACATATTTTTGACACGGGCACGCGGCGGTGGTGTATCAGTTCCTGGAAAGGAAGGATCTGTCATATTTTCATGGAGGTGTTGGGTTCTACTGTACTGTCAAGAAACTCGCTTTAACTGACTCACCAGGCCAATGAGCCCCTGTTCAGGAAAAAAAAAAAAATCAACTGCCATTGTTATCTAAGAGGAACACATTTGTGCTGTTGTCATGCCAGGCCTTGGGCCCAAAGTTGGTGCAAAGCCCTCACGCAACAATAAGACTGTCATGCTTGTGCTTCTACTTTGCTTTGCCCTGCTTTCCTTTCATTACAGCGTATGCATCTGAAGATAATGACATCAACAAAAACAACAACAACAACAACAAAAAAAATAACCACCCTTTAACATATTTTATTCATCAGCCTTTCCCTGTTACGGCATTTACAATGGCAGGTCCCCTACTGAAGGAGCATCCGGGAAAGGAAATTCAACTGAGAAAAAAAAAGAAGAAACGTAAATAGGAGGCTGCGGTACACACAGTGCGCAGAAAAACAAGATCCACACTCAACCCAGAGATGGCGGTTAATGCTTTCTTTCAAACGCAGCGTTTAACTGACCTTCCTGCTAGTGCAAACGAGCCACAAACGTAATTAAGTGTCACCACATCAAAGCGTTTTAAAGGTCCATGCTGCCAGACGCCAGGACTCACACAGACACAGCTTTAAAATGTTGACCAATGATGAAGCCGAAAGAAAAGACTTAAACGCTTAAGGACGCACCCCAGCCCCCACGTGATACCTAACAAAGATTAATGAGGCGAGGCCGAGGCAGAACTTCCTCCACTTCAAGCGTCTTTTTGTGGTTTTCCTCCGCCACCGTCCTCGCACATTACAGCAGTACTCTTGATTATTTCGTGTCCACATCTCTCTCACTCTCTCTGAGCTGGACCTCCAGGAGTCAAAAGCTCTTGTTCTCAGCGGAGTGACGCACTGATTAAGTTGCATCCACAGACAGGGTCACTGGTTGAAGTCCGGTTCTGTCTCACTGGGACTCTGGGCGGAGCCTTTGGAGTGGATCTTGCTGATTTCCTCCAGAGCACTGGCCAGTGAGTCCAGGTCTCCGCTGGCCTGGTGCCGGGCCTCCCAAAGGCTCAGAATGACCCCGGATGGACTGCTTTGCTTAGCGAAGTATGACAGGTTCCTGCAGAGGCAGAGCAAAGTGTGAATGAATGAGAGAAACCAAAGTTTGGAAAAAACTAATAAATAAAAAATACAGGCAACTAGCTTAGGTCTCCTCCATCACATGATGCTACCAAGCAGGGAGGGGGAGGTTTATCACCAGCTGTCTTCCAGACACATACGTTCTCACCCTGAAGTTTGGAGAGCACTAGTTGCCGATTATAGAACTTCAGTGAACAGACCCCAGGCTAGAATCCCACTTCTAGGAATATCACCTTCACACATTTGTGGAATATTTCCCAGTCAACATATTATTTTCATTTTATAAGGCAGTAAATACAGTACTAATGCAGTTATAGGGTGAAACTGCAGGCACTAGCAGATATTAACTTGTGAGATGCTCCACTGTTCTGTGCTTCAGTGCTGATTATTTAACCGACTGGGTTTCTGCGTGACAGTTAAGAGCTGGTTATTATATTTCCGTTCACTACAATCAGATTAGTCAGTTAAGCACAGCATCTCTAAACTTATTAGAGTACAAAATAGTTTTAGGGATCAGAATGTGTAGCCCCATAAAAGCTCTACTGGTCACAATATTAAAAATAATATTAATAACCAGACCCTAACCTGAACAGTAACATCAGGCGGAACTATCTAGAGGATCTAAATAACCGGCGCTGAATTAGCACTGTGTATCCTAATTTGTCTGAGTAATGAGTTCAGAAAAAACATATTAATTTGCTTCTAATTAGCTGATTAGTCCATGAAAGGCAAAGTATGGTTTCTATTTTTGAAGCAGTCTGCAGTAATATTTATGACCAGATGAGGGCAGTGTTTAAACACAGATTCAAACAGTGTTTCAAATCACGCTTTAAATAATAATCTCTTATTTGCTTCAAGTCTTGAATCACCCCCCACCAAAAAAAACACGTAATAATAATTTTTCTTAAAGCCCAATGACGAGTTGCATCATAAACATCAAATGCTTTCCTCTGAGAAATGACATCCTTAGCATGCAGAGGTAATTAAATAATGTGTGGATGATGTATAATGTATGGCGTACATGCCACAGCAGAAATATGATTATTTAAAGATTTTCCCGGGGTACAATCATATCATTATGAATTACATCTCTGCCTCTGTGCGGACTGAGAACCACAGACTGAAGCAGGATTCTGTTCTTCCTCCAAACTCCTCTTGAATCCTAACTGTAACTCACTCCTTCTCACAGTCACATATATATACACTCACTCACACTTTAATACAATGCGGTTTTAAATGCTACTGATGTATAGAGATCTGGCTCGAAATTCACTTATTCATTGATACACTTCATTCATTCATTATCTGTAACCCTTATCCAATTCAGGGTCGCGGTGGGTCCAGAGCCTACCTGGAATCATTGGGCGCAAGGCGGGAATGCACCCTGGACGGGGCGCCAGTCCTTCACAGGGCAACACACACACACACATTCACTCACACACTCACACCTACAAACACTTTTGAGTCGCCAATTCACCTGCAATGTGTGTTTTTGGACTGTGGGAGGAAACCGGAGCACCCAGAGGAAACCCACGCAGACACGGGGAGAACACACCACACTCCTCACAGACAGTCACCCGGAGGAAACCCACGCGGACACCAACTCCTCACAGACAGTCACCTGGAGCAGGAATCAAACCCACAACCTCCAGGTCCCTGGAGCTGTGTGACTGCAACACTACCTGCTGCGCCACCGTGTTGCCCATTGATACACTTATAATGACTTATTCACTCAGTAGTTCACGCAAGGGTTTATTCACCCACTTAGTACTGAGAGATTTCTGTGTTGCTCACTGATTCACTCATTCACTAATTCCATTACGTACTGACTCACCAACTGATTCACTCACTCATTCAATTCCCGATTCACTTACTAACACAATCTAATCACAATCTGTACTAACATAAATGATCCATTCAATCATTTATTCACTCACTCACGCGTGGCTTCACTTGCTTTCTGACTCATTCATCAAACCTTTACTTACTGACTTACCTACGGGTTCACTGACTTCTTCCCTGGTTCCCTCACTAACTCAGTGAGTGCTTCATTCACATCATTCAGACATTTATTCACTCACACACCCATTGCTCAACACTGATGGTGAGAAGTGGTAGCAGTCTCCACAAGGGGGCATTATTGGCAGTCAAATAATTGATATAAAACGTGCCTCACATCTCCGTGGAGGTAAATTTACTTCATGACAGATTCATTTACAAAAGCATAAATGTAATCAAGGTACATTTAAAAAATGATCAGCCTTCCGCTGCCTGCCTCCCTCCAGGGGTCTTACCTCTGGATGTGGAGCTTCTGGGCGAGGAGCTGCCAGTCCTTGCCTTTGGCATTGGCAGTGTCGAAGGTGGCGCAGATCCGCTGCCGAATGGACGGAGGAATTTTAAAGGCTTTGGCGCCCATCTGTGAGGTGACCGTGCAATCTGCCTGCATAAAAAAGGGGAGTGTCTCCTTCTCCCTCTGAAAAAAAACAACAGCAATATCATTAATAAATACAGCAATAATGTGGCTGAGGGCTACAGAGATCAGGTGTATCATCACTGTCCAAAGAAAACATGACAAAATCTCAATTTTTGTGCATTTTTAATTTACTACATCATTTAGACACAGCTGCGGCAGGGTGGTGCAGCAGGTTGTGTCGCAGTCACACAGCTCCAGGGACCTGGAGGTTGTGGGCTGATTCCCGCTCCGGGTGACTGTCTGTGAGGAGTGTGGTGTGTTCTCTCTGTGTCTGCGTGGGTTTCCTCTGGGTGACTGTCTGTGAGGAGTGTGGTGTGTTCTCCCTGTGTCTGCGTGGGTTTCCTCCGGGTGACTGTCTGTGAGGAGTGTGGTATGTTCTCCCTGTGTCTGCGTGGGTTTCCTCTGGGTGACTGTCTGTGAGGAGTGTGGTGTGTTCTCCCTGTGTCTGCGTGGGTTTCCTCCGGGTGACTGTCTGTGAGGAGTGTGGTGTGTTCTCCCTCTGTCTGTGTGGGCTTCCTCCGGGTGACTGTCTGTGAGGAGTGTGGTATGTTCTCCCTGTGTCTGCATGGGTTTCCTCCAGGTAACTGTCTTGTGAGGAGTGTGGTGTGTTCTCCCTGTGTCTGCATGGGTTTCCTCCGGGTGAATGTCTGTGAGGAGTGTGGTGTGTTCTCCCTGTGTCTGCGTGGGTTTCCTCCGGGTGACTGTCTGTGAGGAGTGTGGTGTGTTCTCCCTGTGTCTGCGTGGGTTTCCTCCGGGTGACTGTGAGGAGTGTGGCGTGTGCTCCCTGTGTCTGCATGGGTTTCCTCCGGGTGACTGTCTGTGAGGAGTGTGGTGTGTTCTCCCTATGTCCGCGTGGGTTTCCTCCCACATATTGGTAGGTGGACTGGCGACTCAAAAGGGAGTGTGTGTGTCACCCTGTGAAGGACTGGCGCCCCCTGCAGGGTTCCTGCCTTGAGCCCAGTGATTCTGGGTAGACTCCGGACCCACTGGGACCTTGAAATGGATAAACGGTTACAGACAATGAATGAATGAATGAACCATTTGAAATGCTCCAAAATTACTTGGAATCATTTTTTTTACTGACAGCACTCTTAAAAATGATAGTTCCACAAGGGTTCTTTAGTAAAGAAAATGTTTCTATACAGAACCCTGAACACTTGAAGAAACTTTGGCATGATTAAAGGGTTCATTGCATCATGAAAGGGTTCTTCAAATTGATGGACAATGTGCTATAGATAGTTCTATATGGCACCTTTTAGAGAAGGGTTCTATACAACACCAAAAAGGGTTCCTCTATTGTTATGATGTCAAGCTTCTTTCTACAGAGGAACCATTTTTGGTGCCAAATAGAACTCTTTTCTAAAAGGTGCTGTATAGAACCATCTATAGTACATTCTTCATCAATCTGAAGAACCCCTTCATGATGCCAAGAACCATTTTCTTTACTAAAGGACCCATGTAGAACCATCATTGTGAAGTGTGAAGTTAAGAAGGTTTTTCCTTCTCCTGTAAAGTTACTACTTTGGAGATACATGCTATTCATTGGACAGTAATGATATGCTGATATGCGTTTACAGATTAGTACTGAATCAAGGTGATTTTTATTTTAAGTATATTCATATTTCAATGCAGGAACTATTGTTTTGTCATACACTACACTCTACAAATACTGGTTCTGGGTGTGTGTGCCTGTGTTGCCCTGTGAAGGACTGACGCCCCCTCCAGGGTGTATTCCTCCCTTGCCCCCAATGATTCCAGGTAGGCTCTGGACCCCCGCGACCCTGAACTGGATAAGTGGTTACAGATAGTGAATGAAATACATGAAATATGTATTAAAGTGTTCTGTATTGCACATAAAATGGTTCATCTATAGTTACAATGTCAAGCTTCTTACAACAGAAGAACCGTTTTGGTGCCATATATAACCTTTTTCTAAAAGGTGCTAAATAGAACCATCTATAGCACATTCTCTATCTAATATAAAGAACGATTTCACTGTGTAATATATAAAGACTTGTTTATTTATTTAACTGAAAAACCCTTGAAAAGCCAGCATTTTTAAATGTGTAGTATATAGCTAAAAGGTTGTGTGCACCTGCTTACCACTTGTGAAATAAAGGGTATAAATAAGTAGTTTGTCTCATCTTTGCTGGTGTAACAGCCTTTCCTCTACACGGCTGTGTGGATTCACAACAGCCTTAGTGCACTCAGGTGCTCTAAATCATCCCAAAGGCAGCAGATGGAGCTCCAACTCCTCAGAGAACAAAATTCCACTGTTGCAAAACGAGGTTTTTTGGTCGATGTACACTCCTCTAGCTAATGCCTGGCACTGGGCATGGCTACGTTAGATTCCTGTGCAGCTGCTCTAGAGCCTCCGATTTCATTCCATCCTTTTCTATAGACATTATACACAGTGTGTGTGTAATGGAACATGTTTATCCACAACGAGTACACCTCAGAGTAGCTGAATACATTTATCGTGTGAGGAGTCCAAACACACTTGGAGTCGTGAATTTAAAAGGGATGAAGCCACCTGCAGAACTCGTGTTCTCAAGGTGAATGTGTTTACAGTTTCACGGCTGTCTGGTCAAGAGAGGGAAGCGTCTGACCTCTGCCACGGAGGTGTAGACCTGCAGGATCTGCTCGTGACCTTTGACCTGGCGCACACTGATCTTGCAGGAGAGCTGCGTGGTGGCAGTGCTGAACCTCTCCAATGAAAAGGCACAGTGCAAAGGCTGCTGATTACTGTTCCACACCTGACAGAACGAAAACTCCTACAGAACAGAGACAGTGTGAGAGACCCAGAGAGAGGTAGGGCGAGAGGAGAAGAGAGAGAAAGAAGAATAGGAGGAAGAATGAATGCAAAAACGAGAGAGGAAAAGAACAGCATAAATACAGAAATGAATGGGGAGAGAAGAGGAAAAAAATAGAAGGGATTGAGAGAGAGAGAGAGAAGGGGGGGAGAGAGAGGTCAGTAGTTAAATATGAGAGGAATCAGTGATCTGATAAAAAGTGCTATCAGCTCTTGTTCTGCTGAGTCAGTGAAATGGAGCTCAGTGGTGGGTGCCATTAACGTCTCTGCTCAGCTCTGAAATCTTCAGGTCAGAAGCAACACAAATCCCTCTTAATTCCATGGGAGGAGGAGTGCTCTCCCAAGCTGAGAGCTACACACTCCAGAGAGAGCGTGAGAGCTTTGATGTTTAATTCAGTTCTGAGAAAAGGCATGACGTCCTTGACCTCCACTGACCCCTCGTTCACCCGATGCTGCAAATCAAAGTGACCTGACCTGGGTCTTCGTGCTGTGTTTATGCTGAATCAAAATCTCGTTTACACAGTTCACTCTTATTCTAATACTGATACTTAGCTAGTGTCGCAGTCACACAGCCCCAGGGACCTGGAAGTTGGGTGCTCCCGTTTCCCCCCACAGTCCAAAGTTGGTAGGTGGATTGCCGACTTAAAGGTGTCCATGGGTGTGTGTGTGTGTGTTGCCTTGTGAAAGACTGGCGCCCCCTCCAGGGTGTGTTCCTGCCTTGCGCTCAGTGATTCTGGGAAGGCTCTGGAGCTGCCATGACCTTGAATTGGAGGAGTGGTTACAGATAATAAATGAATGAAAGTGTTTCTCTAGTGCTGTCAAAATCAAGGTGTTAATGCACCTTAAAATTAACTTGGCCCAGCTTTCTCCCATAATTAAATCTTTTTCAAGAGCGCAGTGATATCTTATAGATTTTATTTAGGAATGAAAACACAGACATGCTACTGCTGAGGTCAGAAGGTAGATTAAATTTTACTAATGCTGAAATGTGTAATAAATGTCGTAACTCTCTCTCTGGTTTCTTAGCTTAAGCTCTCCATTTATCTTTTAAAAATTAGCTGAAGCTGGAACATGGAGGTGATTATTATTTGAGTCACAAGTTGCACTGCAGCATTCATTTTCGTTAATGTTTCTGTGTCTGAAGTTAAAATGCTGCCTGAAACTTTTATTGAAAAATTAAATAATAGTCTGTAATTCAAAACTCAACAAACTACACTGAGATATTATAATAAAATAAAAAGAGAAGTTTCCTATAGCCAGACTGTCATGCATATCACACTGCGTGTATCCCTCCCTCCCAAAAATATAAGGAAGTATTAGCATTTCAACTTTATTTTTGATTGCATAACAGTTTTTTAATTGACAGACACTGATAACATGATGAGGAATTCACTAGTTTGTGTTGCGTGTTAACAGTAGTAGTTATACTTTACACCTGACAGTTATCTAGAATAGCTCACTGACAGGCACAACGCTGTTGTATAATGCTGATTATAAAACAAATAGTTCCGGTCCTAAAATCAGAGCCCTGTTTGAAGCCATTGTAAAATACATGATATACGCACACCTATGACCGCCTCACAACATCTGAACTCCAGATTAATGCACCACGGTTTTAAACCATGATTTATGAATTGATCATTGTCACTGTTTTATTCATTTATTCAAGAACAGCATGAAATCAGGAGACAATGCTGTCCTTGAATAAGCTTATGCTACTTGGTCAATTCCTTGAGATAAATGCTAAAAACAGAGCCCAAGGCTAGCGCTATACTTTCTGCAGCTTCTCCTCCAGAGTGAGAGTTCTTTCAGAAAGAGGACAGAAATGTAATTATTTATACTCATCTAAAAAACCCTGAATACATGTTAACATGTTTTGATCAATGGTGTGGTTATGCATCGCCCTCATGTTGGTTAGCAACAGTGTTCACCGTTAACGGACTACACTGTGTGGCAGAAGAATACTTTATTGTGAATGTTTGTTCATGAATAAATACGTTTATGAATTGAATGTTTGTGTATTTTATTGTATTTTATATTGTCCGCATCCTTGCATCAAATGCTCTTCTTTTGTTTGTTTGTTTCTGGCACTCTATGAAACATTCAGAGAGGTTTTTTTTATGAGTCAGGTCTCAAATCTCTGGAGTGATTCTGAGAGTGGAGAGTCTAAATCTTCAGAGTGATTCTAACTCAAGGCTTGAGACAAGGTGCGAGACTAATCTAAAAATCACAGGTCAGTGAACAGAAGCCAGAGTCATAAGCTTTCAGAGGTGACTCAAGTGGTCAGTATCCTTTTCCAATGTTATATATAATAAAAAAACAGTAGCAGCTATCTTCTATAAAGTCTGAGTTTGATGCATAGATTTGTCTCTTCTTTCCTAGCTACACTAGCCTTGTAGCTCCAGTACAAAAGCAAAACTGTCATGGCTGATGGACCACATTTGAGCTAAAGGTGAGGAAGACTGTGTAAACTTGATTTTTTGCCAAACTTCCACTCCTCCCGAGCTCTGCAGTGATGTCTGGATCCGGTGTGATTTCACAGAGTTGCTGAACAGGGAGAATGTGATTGGTGGAGAAAGTGAGGTCTGACTTGCGGCAGTAAATCCTGCCTTGTCACGTCCCTGTGGCTTTTATGTGCTGGAGTAGGATGACTGACTCGCTCCTGAAATAGTCTTTCTCCTTCGCCCTGAATCAGAATGCTGAGGTACAAAGTATCTGTACATACACTTCCAGCTGGAAATAAAAGCCCTGCTGTTCTGAGATCAGCTTCCTATCCTTTTTCAATGTTTCTGGAGAGAAGTGAGCAGTGTACAGAATGGAATAAAAGACGAAGAGGAGAAAAAGAGGAAAATATCATGCAGAGAAGGCCACTGGGACCTTTCCCTGCTCTGGTATGCTTAGTTTAAGTCATGGGTTTATTATTAAACCAAGTAATATAATAAAACAGAATTGAACACTGCAGGGTTATAAATATTAAGTTAATAAATACAAATATTTATTATTTATAGTAAACATGTCTCAAAATCGTGAACAATTTTCCTACACTAGGTAAGATTGGGTATTTTTGCTCCTGGGCTCCCCCTACAGTTGCAGAGTATAATATACTTTCACAGCACAATCCTAAAAAAGGGGCATATACTGTTACAACTATTTTGAAAATTATGTGAATAACAGGAAAGCCTTGACATGTAAAGGAATATAGAGGGAGTCACCAATGCATTATACTAAAATTTTTAATGAAATAATTTTGAGAAAATTCAGCAAAATACCTGTTTCAGTTTGATCTTATAGAGAACTTTTGGCACAAAAACAAAAAAACACAACATAAACAGCAATAACAACAAGAAAAATAGCAGCTGTGAGGTGTTACCTGGCAGGTGGTAAAGGGTTTGATGCTCCACATGAACTGGGGCAGGTCCTGGATGGAGACCTGTAGACTGTAGGTGTTCCCTTTAAACAGCAGGGTCTTGGGTTCCTCCAGGAGCAGACCTCCTCTGCTGGTCTCCGCAGACACCACTCCCTGCACACAGAGAGATAAAAGGCTACCCAAGGCCAATACTTCAAAAGAACATCAGCACATCCAGCTCTGAGAGTTTCAGCAGCAGGGCATCCTGATTTACCATCTGAGAGCTTGAGCAGCCTGGCTTTCTTATGACCACTGCTGCTGTCTTTCCATCCTAATAAACACAGTCCAAAAATTTTAGCTCCCTTGTGTGATTTGTAGATGGGTCCAAACTTCGGTCACTTACACCGTTAACAAAACAGGTATGATGCGGAAAGAGTGTAAATTACTGAAGTATGGTCCTCATTGCTCACCGGCAGCTCAACATAGTCAAGAATTTAGAGAGAATTTAAAGTGTGTCCACATTAATCTCATTACAGAGACAGGGACAATAGTCTATTTATGAAGAAGGAGCAAAAGCATCAATGATCTTGACATATGGGAGAATGATACACATGAATAAACACATATGCAGTACTTGCCTTGCTATTAGAATTGAATTATAAGTAACAATGAAGAATATTTTATTTAAAAAAAAAACTCTTAACAATTAAATAATTAAACCAATCAAATAATGTGACCTGGTGGTGCTGCAGGGAATGTCACTGCCTCATAGCTCCAGGGTCCTGGGGTTGTGGGTACAAACACCACCTCAGTACCACTGCCTTTGAGGAGTTTGAAGTGTTCTCCACATTTCTGTATGGGTATCCTCCCACAGTCCAAAACACATGCTAATAGGTAGACTGCCTGTGCTATTTGCCTGCAAGTATGAGTGTGTGAGTTGACTGCGTGTGTTCCTGCTTTGGGCCCTACGATACTGGGGAGGCTCCATTTCAACCTGTACAGAAAATGTGAGTTATTAATGAATAAATAAATGTAATATAAAGGGTGGTGCAGCATGTAGTGTCGCAGTCACACAGCTCCAGGTGCCTGGAGGGTGTGGGCTTGAGTCCCGCTCCAGGTGACTGTCTGTGAGGAGTTTGGTGTGTTCTCCCTGTGTCTGCGTGGGTTTCCTCCGGGTGACTGTCTGTGAGGAGTGTGGTGTGTTCTCCCTGTGTCTGCGTGGGTTTCCTCCGGGTGCTCCGGTTTCCTCCCACAGTCCAAAAACACAAGTTGGTAGGTGGATTGGCGACTCAAAAGTGTCCGTAGGTGTGAATGTGTGAGTGTATCTGTGTTGCCCTGTGAAGGTCTGGCGCCCCCTCCAGGGTGTATTCCTGCCTTGTGCCCAATGATTCCAGGTAGGCTCTGGACCCACCGCGACCCTGAACTGGAAGTGGTTACAGATAATGAATGAATGAATGATACATGTATTATAATATCAAAAAGTCATAAATGGTAATGCATAGTTACTGCATAAGATGCATATACTAAATACTGCATAATTCACAGTGAATATTAAATAACAGGGTAGATGTAAGGCTGTTTCATAGTGCAAACTGACTATTAACAGAGTACTGAATTTTGACTAAATGCTTTTAAATCTCTGCATTAATAGAACTTGTCTTAGGAAGAGCAGATCTTTCTGATAAAAAGCAGATGAATTTGGGGCTGTTCACTGAAAGAAAAGCCTTGTAAAGAAAAGGAGAGAAGGAGGGAAAGAGGCTTCAAACAAAGCAGTTGGCTTGAAGCTCCGAGAAGAAAATTGAATTCAAATTGATTAAGGGCTGCTTTGATTTCAGACGGTGTGTGTGCGTGTGTGTGTGTGTGCGCTTGTGGTGAGAGCGCTCATGCACAGCTGTTCTGATTGATTGTGATGAGGATGTGAG